>NC_140211.1:24404743-24867243 GCF_951802725.1 Rutilus rutilus
TAAGTGTTTATAAGAGGTTTTGTCCTGATATCTCACAGAGAGCCGTGAGTAATAGACTGGTAAGAAATGCACACACACACACACACACACACACACAAAAGTTTCCACTGGTCTTTTGTTTAGGACAATCACCAGTTTATGTCAAACAGTTAACCATAAGCATTAGGATACAGATAGACATCCTTTTTAAACAAGAACCCACTCTAACTTACTCTTAAAGGACCAGAAAACCTAAACATACATTTTATTTTTCATTGAATTAGATATTTTTTTATTTGAATTCTTAAGGGGGAAACCTTCAATAATATTTTCTTTTTATAATGGATATATAACCAGAAGACTGGACATAATACACTGAAACAAACGTCACCAAATATATAATTACAGCATACAAGTAAATATTGAGGTTTATGGCATGTTTATACTGAGACTGAAAGTGTTTGTTGAATACAACATAAACACTAAAAAGGAGTTCAGACAGCACAGTTCATTCACAAACACAGCCTTTTACGAATCACTTCTTTTAGAATCACTTTTCACACATTCAAAAGAATCACTTCCTTTAAAATGGATCTTTCAAACATATTCAAAAACTATCATTCTATTTTTAAATGAATATCTACATATGTTTGAGTTATTTTCAATAACATTAAATACACATTAAACAATGAACATACAAAATGTAATAAAACAACATTTCAATGACAAAGACTATTTACACTTAAATAGTTCACACTTTTTTCCTAAGCAAATGCCTTTGATATACATGGTTTGAGATATTATAGGATTTTTACTTCTCAAGGTAGCTTTTTCTTTTTTACTGTCCATGTTAGTCAAACCTTCTTGAATGTGATCCATACACTAGGCTATGATCCAGAAACAACAACACAAATGTTTGCCCATTTTTTTAAACAGTGCTGATATCTCTAAAAGAATTTGAGTCACAAGTTAGTAGTGGAATGTGTCATGGAGAAGTTCTCCATGCGAATGCGCACCACTTTTTCCACAGGCGGAGGGGAGTAAAAAAAATGGCAAGTGAAGACCTGCTTGCAGGCTTTTCTGAAGTTTTCTGAGAGGAAAGCGTAAAGAATGGGGTTGACACAGGAGTTTCCATAGGCCAGGCAGTGTGAGATGATGCGAAACGCAAAAGAAGCATCATTCAAGGGAAACTGGCCGAACTCCACCCACATAGCAATAATGTGGTGCGGCATCCAGCAGATGAGGAACGCAGCGACAACCAACAACACCGTCTGAGCCGTCTAGGGAACACAGAAAGAGAGAGAAAAATTGGTTGGTTAATCATACCTCAGATGACCTGATTTTTCCGCAGGTATACAGAAACAAACTTTCTTTAAATAATTGACAGAGTTTTTTTAAGGTGTTAGCACTAGTGAAAGTGAGTCTGTAAAAGGTGCTGGCCTTTTTTAATAGATGACAGAATTATTGAGGCTCAACTCAACTCAACTCAATGATAAACGTATGATTCAGACTCTGCTGTAACCGTAACTGAGACAAGCATCTGTGTACAGTATGTGGGCTGGGAATCAAAGGCTGGACAGGACATTGAAGAAAGGCAATAGTGCAAGACTGTGGTAGCAGGTGGCATGGGTTTGATTTTCACTGAATTGAAAGTGGAGGCCGAATGGGAAGAGTGTGGCATATTCTTCCTTGTTTCTCAACCTGGAGTCAAACTGTTCTTACAAAGAAGATGACACCCAGTGAACCTTTTGTATAGGCTTGATAATGCGTACCTCATCCTGCAAAAGATGAAGAAACGCATCCTTTGAGTGGGCAGATGAGGCTCCACACCAAAAGATGATTGATGAGAGCAGAATGAACTCAATTATGAAACTAAAATTAGCAGTAATGTGTAGCGGCAAGAGATGCATTCTCTAATGGATGTTATGTAGTCGCTCTGTTCAAAATCTATACAATAAATGGTGCCTGGCAATAAGAATGATGCTGGAAGAGAGGCTGGAAGGGACGCCAATTTTCAAAATGTTCTTTTTATATTCACTTCCACAACTTTGTACAGCTGGTTGTTTTTGCCACACCAGGAAAGCAGATATTCAACCTTCCTCCATGAACTCATTAGCAGAGATAAGACCAGTCTATAGTTGGCACTGGCCATGTGGAGAGCATCTGCCTAGAATAATTCTGAGTAAAGCAACATTATCAAAGATAGGATAAACATATGCCAATATAGATTATATCCAGTATATTTGGCAGATTTTGAAATATTCCAGACATACTTCCAGTGGTAGAACATCAAAATGAAACAAATACACAAAGTACTTAAAAAAGATCTGGATATTTGATATTGGTATCGGGCCAATACTGTGCTTGTGTACTTGTACTCATTAAAATGCTCTGATACCAACAACCGATACCACGCAGTTACCGATACCAATACAGTGCTTGTGACAGAGAAACACTTACAACAGAGCAAGAAGAAAGCAGAATGGATACAGTATATCAGAGAAGGATGTCTATTTGTCACGTTTTGGGTTTTGTTTCTTGTTCTTGTCATTGTCATGTTTATGTGTCTTGTCATGTGATCCTGCCATGTGTCTTGTCATTGGTTAATCGTCTGATCATTGTTCACAGGTGTTCATTGTCTTGTAATTAGTCTGTGTATTTAAGCCCTCATGTTTGCCCTGTGTTTTTGTTGAGTATTGAATATTTCCTGTCGATGTTCTTGTTTTGAGTTTCCAGTTTCATGCCTTTTGTTTTATGTTTGATCACATTTTGTTAATAAATTGCAATTGTATCTCACTTCAACTTGCCTCCAGTGGACTAAATCATTATACTATGAAGTAAATGTATCGAATTAATAGAATGTTTAGCAAATTAAATATTTACATCTATACAGCCTATGTAAAGTGGATTGAGAACACAGCAGCACAGACGCACAAGCTTATCAAGCGCACATCCCTTTTTCACAGACATCGCTGGAAAGTTTGTAGTTCGGTTGGAAGGTAAAAGAAGGCACATAACTAATGTTAACTAACGGTAAAGAGAGAGAGAGCGCACTTCTGTTGCATGTTCTTAATTGCTGATCGCTCACGCAGCACATGCATCATTTGGATTAAAACTAAAACGCATGTGTAGGCCTATGCAGAGATGGGCATAAATACTATGTGTAACAGTATAGCCTAGTATAGACTATGTCTATGTGAACGCAAACAGTTGAGAAATAAAATGCATGTGTAACAGTATAGCCTATTGGATCCGTGCAATCGGTCATAAAGGGACAGCAGCTTAATAAACCTGCTGCTGTGTTTTTTATGTTATTTAAACAACAAAGGACAAATAAATGACACACTGCTCTTCAATTAATTACTCAATAAATGTAATAAATATTCATCTATATTTCATTTATACAGCGAAGACAGTCCAGTGTTATTTTACATTTGATTACTTTTAAATTTACATTAATTAGGCTAGTAGTTTTGCTGTAGTATCAAAAATGTAATAGAGAATTGTGATATTTCATTGGTATCTAAAATACTGGTATCATAGCGTTGAGCCCTGCTGAAGCAGTTCTAAATTTGTGCTGTGCTATTAAATGAAAGATAAAATATGAGGAAGGAATAGAATGTAAATTGTGGAAAAAATTACGAAACATTACAAAAACATTAGGGCTATGCAAAACATTCAGAATAACAGAGATAAAACATTGTTTAAATAAACTGACCATAAGATAAAACAATGCTAGCACCACAAATGACAAACCGAAGTCAGCTTTTTATTGGCCTTATAAAACTCTCAACTGTTAAAACAAAACGTCACAACTATAGTGGAGCCTAAACTTATTTAAACATATGCGTAACAGCACACACACACACACACACACACCTAAACATCACAGATAAAATTTGGGAACCTAAAAAGGCACAATATTTAACTGAATTATTATAAAACAAATAAATAAAATAAGAAATAAAAACCTCAGATATCATAGGTGTTTATAGCCTAACTAAATAACAGCAAAAAGAAAAGAAATAATACAAAAAAAACATTAAATGTAGCTTAACGAATGAATTAAATAATGAATCACTTGGCCTATAGCCTGTTATGGAGCATATTACTGATCGACTGCGGTGAACTTCATTTGTTGACTCCTTTCTTATTGCATGGCAAAACATGGGATTGCTGGACCCCCGCTGTATTTTTTGACCGCCCACTCACCCCCAGCAAAGGTAAAACCGTCCGCTCCCACGAGATTTACGTTGGGTTCCGCATGACCCCAATCCCAATGCAGCCCTCTAATAGAATGAACAGCGAAAGTAACAGAGGCCTGTACAATACATTTTAACATCCAAATATAAGTATGGAAATAATTGAAGGAAATATAAAGTTGCTAAACAAATTAAATCAATGAAAATTATTCATAATCTTTTGGATTCTCTACGTAATATAGCTTATTTAAAAATTACAAATGCAATGAAAATACACGTAGAGGTATCAGCAAGTACCCACATTGAAAGTATCGGTATTGGCCTTGTTCTGGAAAAAGTGGTATCGGTTAGCTTGACTACGTCAGACTTCGTACTTCCGCTCAATTTCAGTTTGCTTCTGTACTCAGTCTGAGATAGCGACCTATCTCCCAGTTTTCCTCCGGCCTCAAAACAGCCGGCCAATCAACGAACAGAGGGCGGGCTGAGAGCCGTGACGTAGACGCTGATTGTACCGTGGATGCGCAGCGTAGATTTACTTCACATAATCTGCAAAAGTTGTTCACAGCCATGTTCACTCCGGTATTTCGCTCGATGGTTTTGGTTTCGCATCATACATGTGTTTACAGTGGAAGTTCGATGCGGCTGAGCCGGCGCATAACACACGTCATAACCAAACGTTATGTGATTGGCTTACGGGTAACCAATGATTTTAAACTTTGAGAAAAGAAAGAAAACGCTTTTCAATTATGCCCTTCCAGACTCTGTCTACGAAGCAAAGAGAAGTAGCAGAGTTTGGTATTACCAGTATCAATTCTAGTAAATCAATATCATTGTCAGACTGATTGATTGATTATTATTGAGCAATGTTAGACACAAAGCAACAGTTCTGATGAACTCCTGTCAATAATGAAGAGTGACTGGCAGATTTAACTAACTGGTGAGCATATTTAAGCAGATAAGGAGATAAACATTTCCAAAGAGGTGCCATTGAACTAATGATGTTTGAAAGCCATGCTTCTTCATCACATCTTTCCCTATACAGTACCTACCTGGAATTTCCTATTTACTAAGAACATCAGGTAACAAGATAAATGTATAACTGTTTAGCGGAGCAAATACACCACACCATAAACAACAAAATAGCAACTCCTTGCTCGACTTCAGTATCACTGCGGACAGACATGGTTTACTTCGGAAACACAGCTGGAGATTTTACAGGACAGGATCAGACTAATGTAAATAAACAAGCGAGAAACCAGTTGTTTCTTTTCTCCTTTGGCGGTCATTTCATCTTACTTTAATCTCTCCGTTCAATGCTCATTATTCACAATCCATTTTATTTCTGAGGTGTTCACCACTGAATAGCGGTATCTTTGATTTTTAATGGGAATAAAAGTGAGACTGTGAGGGATGGACATGGATCTCTTCAGTGGGTTGTACTGTTATTTATTGTGTTTATTTTTAAACCTTTTATGCAAAAATATCTTTCTAAGAAATTTCTGTAGATAATAAACTCTAGACAACATGAGCTGTGGAAAATTGATCTAGGAGCTTTAAACAGGTTTTTAAAACCATTGAAAATCTCTCACAGCCTCACTTTCATACCTGTCATGGCCCTGCTCTGAATAACGTCTATAACCGCTGGTCTAGGATCAGTTTTCTCAGTAATAACAGCATATTGGCGAAACAGATTTGGTGTTTTCTTGAGAGTGTCAAAGGTATTTATTTACAAAGTGTTTTTTTTCCGCATTGACCAATGCAGCCAATCACAAACATATCTGATGATTTCTTGAGAGCAAACTGCCAAACAGACGTGTTTAAATTAGAATCCACTCACCTCTCAAACTCAAAACTCAAACTTTTTGTCCAGTACAGAATGGATTTCCACACGCTCGCAAATACTCTCATTATAAGTTAACTTATAGCAAACAAACTTTAGAAATTACATAGGCTAAATAAGAGAATCATTGTGCAGTCAGATTCATTGATTATAGCGGAACTTTGTGAGATTGCGATGAATTGAGATGAATCATATGAGAGCTTTTTAGTGATTATAAGGGGAGCGCTTTTAGCTTGCTTTCTAGGCGATATACTGTGTATAGTATAAATATAATCCATTCAGAATTTGAATGGATTCTGACTAATAATAACAAACTAATAATAAGACCAACTGGAGTGACAGAACCCGGACACATTTACTCATCCTCATGTCGTTCTAGACCTGTATGGCTTTCTTCTGTAGAAAACAAAAGACATTTCAGTGTTTTTGTCCATACAATGGAAGTCAGTGAATTAAAAAGGTGAAACTGTTGTTTCATTGGACAAAATAACTTCTTTAGTGTTCCTTAGAGAAAGTAAGTCATATAGGTTTGGAGTGACATGACGGTTTGTAAATGATGACATTTTTCCTTTAAGAAAGAAATATGGTCAATTTTAATTTCAGGTTAACTATGTTAAATAGCATAGGACACATCCAATATCCAATATTACTTGCAAATCAAAATTATTTATGGGTGTCTATTGGATATTTTGTATTCTGATTTAAGAATGACAAAATGCTCCATACAACTTGTTTGACATGACAGTACATATAAGAAACTGTATAGAGTTGAAATTAGAAATGAAGCATTCAATGTTTTACAGTCCGGTGTCTCTAAAAGGAAATGTTGTCAAATACAGTATGGTGAATAAAACGGTGATCATACATGCTGTCTTATTTCGGAGGCTGCACCCTCTGAAGGTCACATTTGTCCACCGCATATCATTGAGGATGTTTCATTTAAAAAAAGTAACCATTATAAAATTGACCGTTATTCCTTGTGTGGTGTAAATTATTGTAATTTCTTTCTTATTTTGGAATGTAATGGTTACTTTTCTGAAGTGAGGCAGCCTCAATAAAGTATGCGGCCGACAAATGCGAACCTCCGGAGGATGCAGCCTTCAAAATGAGACACAGCCAGAGAAATGGATCACTCACAGTAAAACAAAACAAAACAAAACAAAACAAAACAAAACAAAACAAAACAAAACAAAACAAAACAAAACAAAACAAAACAACCAGTACTTTAACATTGTAGAGATGCACAACACTGCAAACCTGCAACCATGTCTTATTTTCAGATATTAAAACTTTCTCATTGACATGCATAGCAACCATAATGGCACAGATGAAACAGAAGCTGTGGGCACTGAAACATCTTCAAAAATATAACAAACATGCTTCATTTTTGTGATAGCAGAAGGAAGAGCATAATGGGAAGGTCTAAATATCTTTGTCCACACATCAAACAATGAGCAAAATTTAAACACACACTGAGGGGAATTTTTCTTTCTTACATTTTATGACTGACCTAGCTCTGTCCACTGTTTCTCAAACAGCAGGTAAAAAATAACATTATGTGTGAATTTGTACATTTTTAATGGTGTGAATGAACAGCAGAAAATAATGAGTGGCTCATAACAGCTCTCAGACTGATTCAAACATAATTACTGCTATTTCCCCTCTGCCACCATCCACAAAACCAACTGTCAGAACCCTGGGCAAAGGAAAACAAGTTGTTTATACAGCACGAATTGTGAAGGTAGCCTGTATGGGCTGAAAGGGTTTGTCAGTGGCCAGACACCTGTTGTGACCTCCACTGTCTGTAATTATGTTTCAGTTCTCTTCTCCTTGGTCTCTCCCTGGGTCTTCTTTCTTTCTCTTGCTAGACTGTTTTGCTCTCTCTCACATAATTCTCTTCCCAACTACACAATCACTTTTCCATGTCTACTTCACCTGCAACACATTTGAGTGTTAACCTTCAAATATATGCTACTTAATGATAAGACAATAAGTCTATCTGCATAAACTGGCTTGTAATCCACTTACATGAAAGTAAGACATTTCTTTGATAACACCTTAATGCTCCAGTTCAGAAGGGCAATTACCAAGTGAATTGGAAAGTGTGAGAGTGAACTATAATGAATAGGACTGCTAACAACTCAGGTAGTTTGTAATAATTACATGGACAATTACTTTCAGATGTACTGTCAAGAGCCCTGTCTATATTTATGAAAAATAGGGTGAGTATCAAAAATCATTAAAGGCCTACTCAAGTGCATTGAAAAGTGCAGCATTAATTATTTAAGTTTGATTTATACATGGAGCCTCATACACCCAATAACAACAAATACACACCAACTCTAGAGATACAGACATTCCTTCTTGAAGAAAAAAACTAATAAACATAAAAAGGAAAGACTAAACATTAAAAATGTTTGATTCTGTGACTGGAGCAGTGGATTAAATTATTGAAAGATAAAATTATTGGGATGATTTACTATATGTATGTGTTTATTTATCTGTTTGCACATAATAAAATATTTTTTAAATACATATAGTAAATCATCCCAATTATATATATATATATATATATATATATATATTATATTTATATATTATATTTCATATATATATCCTATTATTATATTGCTTCTTTTTGAGTAATTCTTTTTACAAGTACTTTTACTTGAGAAGTTTTACCCATGATTAAAAGTGTCTATCCTACTCACTACCCACTTCTGACTGGCAAATTGAAAATTTAATGCTAGAACTAAAAGAGATGGATACAGAACAACATTCAGGTAGAGTGCCTGTACATTTACATCTGTAATGTAACATGCAATTGCATTTTGAAGTAGGCTATGTACTTTTGTTAGTGCTATGACCCTGATACCATTAGATCCTTTTAGCTCTGTGCACTAAAAGTAAGAGGAAGAACGAGAAAGGCATTCTTGTGTTTAAAAAGCTAGATGGAGAACAGAACAAACTGCACGCATCTCAAAACATATTTTTTTAAATCTGAACTGTTTTTAACAACACAAGAGTCTTGTCAAGTTTATCATATCTTTAAACCTTGATTCAAAATAATACTTTAAAAAATGATAGAATTCCAAACATATTTTCTACCGTTAAATTCTAGTTAAATTTCTTTCTACCGGCTGTTGTTTACTTATTATTAGACACCTTAATTTCAGACCATTAGTCACTAAATGCTCTGTGACCACTGCAGGTACCATGAAGGTCACAGGCGCAGAAGTGCACCTTTAATTTAACAGAGCTGAGTGCTCACTAAGAACCAACTCACTCACAAATCCTTAAGGTTATTTATTGTTTGTTTTGTTAAACAATACATTTCCATCAATTTGACATATTTTATGGACAAATAGTTGGCTATTATCAATCACACCGACAGTGTTATCAGCCAATAGTGACATGGAAAGCCATCCACAATGAGAACACAATAAGAGACACTACTTCCCTCTGAACCTTTACCCGCTGTTGCAAGCATGACCCAATGCATGGTGGTCATTAAATATGTAAAAGCTTTAGCTCTCTGCAACCGCCCCCCATATTGTATACATATTGTTTTGATACACAGTTTATCCTCTCGGGGCATCGCACATCTCTATACTTCAATTACAAGTAAGCCTTTTCCTTACAGCATGCTGACTCCTTATCTGCCACATAATGAGAAGACAGTTGCTTTGGCAGGAACATCAATCCATTGATCTCAAAGGAAATGGAATCCTTGCTGTGGTGTGCAACACCAATGTAATGGGTCTCCCTTTGATGTGGCTGCTAGCGAGTGCCCCTTGTTTCTGCCTTTATTACATTATGCACTCTAAAACATTGTTCAACTTCTCTTTCTTAATCTTTAATCAGATTCAAAACAAAGTAATCTAAAGGTGTATCTCTTGGTATGACTGAGTGATATTAATGGTGTGAACAGTGTTTAAATCATCAAGGACTGATCATAAATGTATTAAAACAACACAATGTCAAGTGAAAGCTAAACAAACTCAGTTATTTTATTGTACGGCCACCTTTGATAGCAATTTTAGCTGCTAGTTTGTAAGTTTAACTGGCCACATTTACATCATACAGATTCTATCTTAGCAAATTGTAAGTGCATTAATCACATTAATGGAAATTACTAAGTATCCGTGAAATCAATGTTAATTTAATCACTTTGCCGCCCAAAAAATAGTCAAGAGGAGACATTGCCACTGGACTAGGACAGCGAATCTGAATTGGATTCTAGCACATTCCGGCATATTACTGAGCGTCCCTACTGTAATGCAGCCATCATCATGCTTTACTGTAGGGAGGGTGCTCACACAGTAATGTGCTTTGCTAGATTTATGCCAAACAACATCTTTTAACACAGATTTAAACTATATCCTGTATCCAGGCCCTTACACAATAAACCATAATTTATGAGTTCATATTTGCATGATCCTTAAATGAGATAAAGGTAAACATATTTGGAGTGCTATGCTATCTATTATGTAAGGGCTTGAGCATGAGACTTGACTTGAGAGATAAATGGAGTACTTGGAGTACTTTAGTAATAGAGATTACTAAAGAATATTCAATACATAATAGAGAGAACATAAATAGAGGAGGATGTGGGGTGGAAGAGGGATGCTGGAAGTATTGTTACTGGACTGAGGTAAGCGGTTATTTATATAGGCTGCTCGTGTAATGAGTGATAGGACATAAGATAAGATGAAGTTTATTTTAGAGCACCATATATCTCCCAGGGTTCCGAATATTTTCATATGCTACTGTATGTAGGCATTTATAAAACACACAATTCAGAGTTTACAGGTTCAAAACAAGTTCATCTTTATCAACAGCATTTGTGACAGGCTGTAAATGACCAGAAAATTATTTTGACTGGCCTCACAGTTTGTTAAAAACAAACACAAATCACATTGACAAATTCAGTGGATAATACATGATTTGTCATGTATTATAATAAACATTTTGTCAGTTCAATTTATTTTTTACAGAATTTTAAATTCCATGATTGAAATGTGTTCGAAGCATAACAATTTATATTAGCATAAACGTCACTGCAACACAGGCTCTTTGTGCCTTACTGCAATCATTACCTTACTGCAAGACAATTTATTTTTCCTGCCAAAACATTTGGATTTACATTCAATCAACAAGTTCAAAGCTGAATGGATGGCATCACAGGACAAAGAAAAGTCCAATTACAAGAAGTATATTTGGCACCAACAACGCAGGTGAACAAAAAGAGAAGCAAGGCATGGGGTGACACGATCAAAGGAGAGTTTGAAAAGTATGTCATATGCAAAATATTCTATGCTGTTCACACAAGCAATAACATTCCGTATTTTTACCCATTACCAAAATACCGGTAAACTCTGTGATACCAATAATCTGCTTTAGTTTCACTATCTGTCCAATTTGACAACATTCTTGAGTGTGAGACGCTGAAAAAGCTGTGACACAACGCAATGGTCAAAGACCTCCTTCTAGCACATTTAGATAGAAAGACAATTAAGCTTACTGTAAACAGTGTGGAGTAATCACTTCATCTCCATCAGGGCTTTATGACTGGCCCAAAGCAGACTTCTTACATTAGCAGGTCCTGACCTCCTACCTGCTCATACAAGTAATCTTATGCTTTGTTCACACATAGCATCATAATTTACTAGAAAATGTTACCCAATTTCTTATACCAAAAAGACTGATTTACTGGTATTTTTGAAAATGTCCTGTTCACACATGATCTCTAAACAGTAACGTACCAGTAAAGACTGTGTGTGTGAAAGGGGCTATAGTTTTACATAATTTATAAACAGACAATCTATAAAGGAACCTTGCTAAAAAAAAAAAAAAAAACACATTAAATTGAATTCATACGCCATTCTTTAGTTCCACATTATATAAGCCAGGATTGTAATCAAAGTGGAATATGAAGCAAATACTGATTTTTATTAATTCAAGTAATAAGAATATTTAAGAAATGCCATACAATTTAGTTATAATCAGCTTTAGACAGTAAAACATGCAATCAAGAACAGACAAAAACCTCTAATGACAGTGTTTTGTAAAAATGGTTCCCTAAAGGCAAAAGACCTTAAGTCTTAAGGCCTTAAGAGTGTGGACAGTGGAACTGAGAAAAATTACTTTAAAGATTTTTAGTTGTTCCGCCAAATTAAGTAGGACACTGGAAATCTGGCAATTAGATGTTTTAGTAATGAAAATTATCTACATAAAAAAAAATTGAGCTCAAACTTGACTTTTGACCACTATTTTAAAGTTACTGTACTCTGCCTTTGTTTTGTCAGCAAAAAGTGAAAATCCGATTAGTTAACCTTACTCAAAAAAAGCATGCAAACCGATTGCACTTAAAAAACTAAGTAAGGTGAAATAGGAATAGTATGTAGTACTAACAAGTGCATGTCTAGTAGTGTACACTTACAAGAGAGTTCCAGTAACTTAAAACTAATTTGTATAGTATACTTGATCATTTACTTTAGATGTACTCATTTATGCTAGTTGTGTTAACTCTGATGTTTTCTGCATACAACTTGGAATTACTGAGTTTACTTCAAAAGCAATCCAGTTTACTTGTTAAAACCATGCAAACCGATTGCCTTGAAAAGAGCAAGTAAGCTTTACTCCAATAACTTAAGTGCTATCAATCATCTATTATAAATCATTGAGAATACTTTCACAATTTTACAAAGATAACATTTACAACTGGACAAATAAATTTAAGGCAATGATACAGTTCAAAGGCTAATTTATTGTATTTGTTTTCTTAACAACTGACACAGGGGTGGTCCACACAAGTTTGCATTGGGGTATACAATTTATGTAAATAGTCACTTTAGGTTTTAATTTTTTTTTGAAAACATAAAAACGGAAACACTTTATAATAAGGTTCATTAGTTAACATTAGGTAGTGTATTAACTAACATGAACTAACAATGAGCAATACATTTGTTACAGTATTTATTAATCTTTGTTAATGTTAGTTAATAAAAATACAGCTATTCATTGTTCATGTTAGTTCACAGTGCATTAATGTTAACAAATACAACCTTTGATTTTAATAACATATTAGTAAATGTATATAAAATCTGAATACAAATAAATATATTTGAGACCATACCCTGACTCTAACACATTTTCAACAAACAGCTTTAACAATTCAATACATAACAATGACTCACTTTAATCAATAACACTTCGGAGACCAAACTTGGTATATAGAAATGCAAAAAAAAAGTGGCTACATTCATTAACGATGGAATAGTATTTCATCATTTAATGGAATAGTATTTCATCGTTTAAGCCTAAACGATGAAAAAGCAATATCTCTGACACACATGTACATTAGAAATGAATACGCTGACAGCATCTTAAAGGGATAGTTCACCCAAAAATGTTTATTCTGTCAGTAATTACTCACCCTCATGTTGTTCCAACCCCGTAAGACTCTCGTTCATCTTAGGAACACAAATGAAGATATTTTTGATGAAATCTGAGAGGTTTCTGTCCCTCCATAGACTGCAATGTCATTGCAACTTTCAAGGCCCAGAAAGGTAGTAAAGACATAGTTAAAATAGTCCATGTGACTACAGTACTTCAACCTTAATGTTATGAAGCAACAAGAATACTTTTTATGTGTAAAAACCCCGCCATTACGACATTATTCAACAATCTCTTCTCTTCCATGTCATTCTCCTACACTGTTGACGTAGTGTAAACGCCCAGTGCTTCTGGGTTCTACGTCAGATTGAGGCTTTTTATTGGCTGACGCTGGTCATGTGTGATGCTGGCCAATAATAAGCCTACGTTCTGACATAGGACCCAGAAGCACTGGGATCTTTACACTACGTCAACAGCGTAGGAGAATGACGTGGAAGAGAAGAGACTGTTGAATAATGTCATTATTTGGGTTTTTTTTTGCACACAAAAAGTATTCTCATCGCTTCATAATATTCAGGTTGAAGTACTGTATACTTCACATGGACTATTGTAACGATGTTTTTACTACCTTTCTGGGCCTTGAAAGTTGCAATGACGTTGCAGTCATTGGGGGGTAGAAAGCTCTCAGATTTCATCAAAAATATCTTTATTTGTGTTTTGAAGATGAACGAAGGTCTTACGGGTTTTGAATGACATGAAGGTGAGTAATTACTGACAGAATTTTCATTTTTGGGTGAACTAACCCTTTAACTTGCTCCTGAACTAATGGGCTGACAATTTTAAACAAGTGGCTTAGTTTCCCTTTTATTTTTCTTTCAACTAATCTAATTCCACTGTCATAAACAAATGTAATCTAATGCCAAACATCATCAATCTTGCACATTTGATTACTCAACAGGAGATTGTTCAGAGATTGCAGTTTTGGTGAGAGTTTGTTCTGTCTCAAAGCAAGCATCAATTTCTGAATGAAGTTAAAAGTATTTTTCATATCTTTTGGGTAATTCAAATTTAAAGCATAAGACAGACCAAAACAGATGCAAATTGCCTGAGGCAGGTTCTGCAGATTATCCATTACAATACCTTTCAACAATGATGGCAGTAGACACTGGGCAAAGGTAGAGTTTATTTAGAGAGGGAAGTTGTTCTTCATCAATGACAGTCAGCACCCCAACAGATACTTGTGCCCTGGCTTCATCAACATCACATACCTGAATGAAACCAAATAATAAAAATATTACAACAGAGAAAAGTGAAAAGGCATGATTTATAAATTATAAATTAAAATTGTATAATTTAAAAATGATTTATAGTGAATGGCCGTATATTTTAATGATGGATAGATGCACTTTTATCATGGATGGATGCATTTTGATGGACTTCAAAAAATATACGGCCATTCACTGCCATTATAAAGCTTGGATGAGACAGGACTTTTTCTAATATAACTCTGATTGTATTCGTCTGAAAGTAGAATGTCATATACACCTAGGATTACTTGAGGGTGAGTAAATCATGGGATAATTGTAACTTTTGGGTGAACTATCCCTTTAAGTATGCAAGGTATTGAATTAAAATTACAGTAAAAATAATTTTGTTAAAGGGTTACTTCACCCAAAGATATAAATTCTGTCATTAATTACTCACCCACATGTCATTCCATACCTTTGAGACTTTTGTTCATCTTCAGAACACAGATGAAGATATTTATTATGAACTCTGAGAGCTTTCGGTCCCTCCATAGGCAGCCTAGGCATCTAGCACTTTAAAGCCCCAGAAAGGTAAGAAAGACAAAGTAATCCATGCAAATTTAATGGTATAATCTTAATTTTATGACGAAATATTTTTTATTTACAAAATAACTGACCTGCAATGCATGTTCAAGAAGACATCACAAAGTATGTGTGTTTTGCTCATGCATGAGCAACCAGTTGTTGTTCTTTGAACAATTCGATAAGATTTAGTAATTTAAAAAAAAAATATATATATATTTTTTTTTTACAAAAAGCACTCATGTTGCTTCATGAAATGAGGTTAAACCACTGGAGTCAGATGAGCTACTTTAATGATTTATTTCATTGCTGCCTATTGAGGAACAGAAAGGACTCGGATATCATTAAAAGTATCTTCATTTTTTGTTCTGAAGATCAAAAAAGATCTGAAGATCAAAAAAGTGTCATTACCATTATGCCTTTAAGTGGAGAAGTGACTATTAAAGGATTAGTTCACTTTAAAAAAAAAACAATTCCTGATAATTTACTCACCCCCATGTCATTCAAGATGTCCATGTCTTTCTTTCCTCAGTCAAAAAGAAATTAAGGTTTTTGAGGAAAACATTCCAGGATTTTTCTCCATAATGGACTTCAATGTCAACCAACTCTCAATGCAGCTTCAAAGTCTCTACACGATCCCAATCGAGAAATAAAGGTCTTATCCAGCGAAACGATCAGATCGTAAGATCTAGGTTTTTGTTCGTCCAAGAGAAAAACTGAGTTTCAAATTACATTCCGCACACAGAAGTTCCGTGATGGTTAAAACAATGCTGCATTCGTTCGGTACACATGCGTACTGAACCGAAAGACCCATGCCAACATTTTTCAGTAGGAATACTTTGACTGCTACACTACCTGTCTGCCCATCCGTCCATCCATCCATCCATTATTATAAACAGTGATAACCAAAATCAGCATTTATTATCCTCTCTCACATTGTAAGACCTTAAGAGCTAAGGTCTTACAATGTGAGAGAGGATAATACATTTAATAAATTTAATAAATAAATAATAAAAAACCATGTAATAAATTTACATGGTGTTGAAGAAAAGTGAATGAAGAAAAGCAGTCACTCAGTAAAAGAACCACTGACAAAAAAGAACCACTTGGCTAAATACTTTGAATCAGAGTTTTAAATATTACTTGATTCAATACAGATAATGGAATAAAGCATTCACAATGTACAATATCATTCATAATGACATTTCCTTGAAATCTCTTTTATGACATGTGACATTTGGCTCTGTCACCAAAATCATAATTAAAATCTTAATTCCCAACACTTTATCACAGGTAGGAAAATGATTTAAGTTGAATGGAACTTTTGACAGACATCTGTCAAAGGATTTATTATTCAGCGCTGGTGGCCAGATTAAGAGAATCTATTATTTATTGTAATTAAAGGATGGCAAACCCATTCCTTTGCTCTGGGACAGAGTTTTTTTTTGTTCTCTTTCTTACGGAAATTCAGTGAGTCATTAGAGTCAATCTTTCAAACGATTCGTTCAGAATGCTTATTCATTTATGAACGAAGCAAATGACGTACTGAATTCAGAACCCCATACTACTCTTACTATTTCTGCCATAGAAAGATGTGGTAAAAGTAGTACGTCAAGTATACTATGCGGTTCCGAATTTAGTAATGGTCTTTATGAATGGGTCATTGAATCATTTTCTCAAATGTTTAGTTCAAAATTGTAGTTTCATTCAAAATGAAATACCACTGTGTGTTGTTAAGAAAAATTCTGATCTGGTTTTATTTGGAACTATTTTTGTTAGTGAAACAGACAATATTTTTTCCTAAAATTCCTAGGTCTTGCAACCGCCAACACAAGATAGCGTCACTCAGTGGCGCAAAAAGTAGGTATGCGCTATATGCGGCGCATAGGGGTGCAGCACCAAAGCGATGGTAAAAAAAAAAAAAATTCAGTAAAAAATTTTTTTTGGGGGGGTTCATTTCTATATGTACCTGCTGTTGTGCGTTTCTAAATAAATTCTGCATTTCCTCAATGTTATTTAACATTTTAGAGGACTAACAGGCTAGAGTAGGCGCCAGAAGAGGGGGGTAATATCACGAGCGGGCGAGGGCGCCGGGAGCGCGTACCTGTGTGTGCAGGTACGAGTAGTGAGTTGTCGTCGAAAAAGATGGATAAAGCAAAAAAGCTGTCGGGGGCTAAAAATAGAAAAGGAAAGAGGGAAAATGAGATGGCATGTTAAGGGATGCAACAGCAGCTAAATAAGTGGATGGTGAAAGGCAACAGGTAGGATTTAAAGTGTGACGTCTGTGTGTGCTTGGAGGCTTGCAAATATTCATGTTAACCGACTAGCTAGCGTTTGCTAACACTGGGAATGTAGCAGCCAAATGGGAGTTTAAATTACGGCTAGCTTAAAACCGAGGTTGCTGCATGAGCTGAAAATATAAGGTTGCATGTACAATAAATGATCTGGAAAACAACTAATGCAATATCTCTGGTTTACCATGGAATCATGCATAGATTTGCTCCCAAACTAGGAGGCTTGCAAATATTAATGTTAACAGACTGGCTAGTGTTGGCTAACTTAATGCAAACTAAGGTTGATGATAGCTTAGATTTTGGTTAAACCCTATGGTACCAATCCCATGCATGACATATCTCAATTTTATTAAGGTAAAATAACAACTGACATAAGGTAGCATGCACAATAAATGACCAGAAGCTGGAAAACATAACTTATGCAATAAGTCTGGTTTACCATGGAATCATTATAGATTTTGTTTTACCATTAGCTGTTCATGTTAGCTGTGCTGTCAGACATACAGGCTATAGTTACATCTGTTAGGTGACATGGAAGCAGTAATCACAGGGTCACATCTCATATATATATATATACTGTATATATATATATATATATATATATATATATATATATATATATATATATATATATATATATATATATATATATATATATATATATAATGTGTGTGTGTGTGTGTGTGCCATATTTGTACTTTTTAAAATCCAAAATATGAATGTAATTTCAACAGCAGCACAACCTTACTGCATAATAGTTGTCTTAGTAGTCTGCTATATTTAACAATGAGTTCATTTCATTCAGGTGTGAGGATTGTGTCTTGTCCAGTGTCTTGGTTCGAAGGGAATTCAGCGTGTATGTCTTTTCGGGCGCTTCTGGAAAAATCACTTTAATTTATTAAACAGTTGATTTCCAATTTTAATTCTGACTCCATGAATAATTTAATCTGACTCCAAATTTAAGTGACTCTTTGTTTTTTCAAATTTTCTATTTTAACAGCTGATCCTCGGATTAGTTGTGATTTAATTTAGACCAAAGATTATTCTGATTATCCCATACTTTCAATTGTTCGTTCATTACGGACCTAGTGTCGCTTTGAGACGTCACGTTGCGAATGTGCGCTCACGATCACAAACTAGCCAGTCCTGAAATAGTCAGAGGGTGCAGTGCAAGTATTTGCAGCTGCTCACTGCAGACCCATAGGTGTAATTTTTTATAATATTTGCAGCGTACAACATGCTAAGTCAGGAGATAGTCAGAAATCAGAAGGTCTTCCTAAGATGTGCCCCATGGTCCATTCAAAGTGCCTTCAGTTTGATCTATCCTGGACAAAGATTTGCGGAAACACCAGACTACACATTAATCTACTAAAATGAATGATTTCTAAAACTTCAGAATAAATCAAGATGTAACATTTATTTGTCAGGTAAAAATGTATCATGCCAATTACAGAAGTAAATGATTAAAAACCAATTCAGAAAATATATGACATAATTTACTCAAAGATGACTCTAAAAGTAAGCAATGTTTTCCTGACAGAGACACACAGTAATGTGTCAGGGCTTTCCAACAGGAAAACACTGAAACATCACTGTGGGGGATGATCCTGGTAAAGAGTCCCAAAGTCTGCTCTGTCACCTCGCCTTAAGTACCAGACCAGAACAAAAGGGGTTATACAAATGTTGTTTAGAGTTGTTTGGGCCAATCCATGTACCCCAGGGAGGTAGCACCTGGTTTCAGGAGATATCTTGAAGAGATATCACCCAGAGAGGAGAAACAGGATTCTCCTAAGTTCTCAATCTTTCTCATTAAACCAATGACTGCAATGAAATTAAGACCATTTTAACCAATCGCACTGCGACCCTTAAAATGATACCAAACATGGAAAGGAAAAACAACATATTCACAAGATACACCATATGTGTTATATAGACATTCTTAATGAACTTTCAGTGCCTTGAGGAGGGAGAGGGGGGATGAGTTGAAGTCAAACAAGGGGACAAGGAGATAAGTTTGGGCAGGACAAGGTTCTGTGCTCTGTCTTTGCTATCTGCTGTCCAGGGTGCATTTTATGGCTTTATTGCAGGGTGCGTTTTGTTTTAGCAGGAAAAACAGTTCTTACAGGATGGTGGATCAGGAAAGACAGGGGAAGGCAACAGGTAGGTCTAACATTAGGTGGAAGTGTAGGGGGAGCCACTTGATAACAACAAATTCATTTCTTAATATTATTAATATGGAAAAATTTGGGGGGCGCCAAAATTGTTGCTGCATACCCCTCTGACACTGGGTAGTTGCGCCTCTAGCATCACTACATCGCAGCAAGATTAAACAGTGTAATTAAAACCAACAACTTGTTTTTCCAGAATTTCCAGGACGTGTGGGAACCCTGTATAAAAAGTCCTAAAAAGGTTAATAAATACTCATACTGTCACAATCTCCATTCACTTCACCATCACGGTCACCTTCACACGAAATTTCCCATAATCCCTCCTGGCTCACACCTGCACACACTTCATAATCATCCACACCTGCCATCATTCACCTGCATCAGCTCCACTCTATTTAAGCTAGTCTTGTTGTTGTATACATGCTTCAACTTACCTGTTGGACTATCTGCAGCTTGATTCTAGATTGCCTTCCGTCTTCTAGATTGCCTTCCGGCAATCCTCAGCAGCTGCTATTCTCCACTCCTGCAAATAAACTTGCCTTAGTGTTTCACTGATACCTGCGTTGTCCTCTTCTGTTGCTGAAAGAATACTAGACCAACCAGAAAAAAAAATAAATAAATGGCTGAAGATCATCTCCTCTCCCTTTGTCAAAACTCCCTCTGGAGTGGTATGTGGAGGAATTTAGTGTTTTACCATCTGGTGAGTTGGAGCAAAACTACGCTCAATACCCGCTTTCAAATGGGACTGGATGATGAGGTAATTCGGTTCCTGTCTCCTGGTCGTTGTGATTCACCTATAGTCGATTCCATTCATTTCATCCTCTGGCAAAATGGTTCTGATTCCTTGGTTGAAGTTACAGTGGACAATTACTACCCTCATCCAGTCCCATCCTGAAAGCATTTGGGTTTCTCATCCGCTCCAGAGCCTGCTCCAGAATGCTCTCCATGGTCCGCTTCAGTCCCAGAGTCCAGTAACAAGCACGTTCCAGTCCCAGAGTTTTGTTACCAGTCCATTTCAATGAGAGAAATTAACCAGTCCTTTCAAGAAAGGGAAATTCTCGAGCCCGTTCCAGCCCCAGAGTCAGCTCCTGAGAATGCAGCGCTGACCATTATGGCCTCCAAAGAAGATTTTATTAGGGGCTATACGTCACCAACCATTGTGGCCGAGCCAAGTGTCAAGGCCACGGAGGCCAATCCTTCATGGCTCCCTGAGCTACCTGCACCACAATGGCCCCCTAAACTGCCAGGACCGCCCTGGAGGCTTCCTGTTTGCCCGAAAGAACACTACAAACATAGTGTTATCACCATGGGAAAATCTTAGAGTATAACTGGGAGGTATGAAATATGATACACCGGTGTTTTGCCAGATGAGAAGTTTATCTATGTGTCATCTTTTTACCCTTTTAATTCCTTTTATAACTGTATCATCTTTATATATCTCTTAATTACTTTTAAAACTGTTTTAATTTTCCTTGCTTTTATTTTAATTCCTTTCTGTGTAAAGCACTTTGAATTACCATAGTGTATGAAATGTGCTATATAAATAAACTTGCCTTGTCTAAGCCACCCCTTGTCAGCCTCCAGGACGCCCTTCTGGGTGGGAGGGAGTACTGTCGCGATTTCCAGTTTTTCCAAATGTCCAGTCCTGCCATCATTCACTCGCATCAGCTTTACTCCATTTAAGCTGTCAATCTCTTCATCAGTTGTCTAGTCTCGTTGTTGTATACATGCTTCAACTTACATGACCACTTACCTGTTGGACTATCTACAGCCTGATGCTAAATTGCCTCCATCTGTCTTCCGTCTTCAGTCATTTGATTCCCATATCCAGTGACTCTTATGATCCTCACCACCTACATCACAAGAAAGTACTGTTACCATTCAGTCTATGGAAACTCTCTCTGACTGCTTCACCTCTTACCTGTTATCCTCGCCAGCTGCAATTCTCCACTCCAGCAAATAAACTTACCTTTGTGTTTCACTGATAAGTGTGTTGTCCTCTTCTGTTGCTGACGCATATGTGCCCAAAGGTAAGAATTCCACAACTGATCCAGTATATATTCTGCTTTTTTGGAAAAAAGTTTAGGGTTGTGCCAAAATGATGCTTATAGGCTATAGAGATTTTGGTATTGTGAAATTACCATAAATTGTATGACTCTGTTAGAGACTTAAACGGACTGCAAGTATTAGGCCTGCTCTCCCACCAGTGTGAGAAACTCATTTGAATCAAATGGCCGTGTCAGATCCCTCTCTATTGTTACCCAATACAGACCCATGTCATTTGTGCACCAGTGTCTGGAAAGTTTGTACATTTCAAAAGCTAAATTCAGTCTCACACAAAGGGATCAAGATGAATGTTGAAAAGGGAGAAAGGGGGGTACCATTATTGCATTATGTTGATAAGACTGAGGTCTTATCTTGCAACAGACTGACTTTGATATATAATACCTATATAATGAGCCTAATAATGATTTGTTAACCATATTTCTATTTGTCCACAATTTCTAATCATTCTAATGTTCTTGAGATGAACCCCTAAAAACAGTTATAAATGGCAATCACATATGACAGAAAGGATCCCAAATTCCATTACAAAGCTGCACACGGTGCAGTAAACACCTATTAATTAAAAATACCTTCGACCAGCTCCTTATCAATTAATGACAGCATTTTTTCTGCACATATATTAGTCTCAGTTTTGAATTGTGGCAACTCCTTTGTACAGTTACAGGGAAAAGAATATAAACCTTTTTCTGCATAACTTGGTCTTGAAACTTGATCTGATAGGTCACAACAACAGACAAACAGAGTTGGCATAAATTCAGTTTTTGGGTCTTTACTAAATATATGGATTAAACATTCACAATACATGATGGGAAAATAATGGACATTGAATTCAATAACTAGTTTATGCTTTCAGCAACCATGTCCATCAACAGTTTTCTATAATTGCGGATCAAACCTGCAAAAAATTATCAAGCATCGCGTTAGTTCAGGCAGGCCACGTCAGCCAAGCCCGCATCAGCTGTTAGCCAGCTGTTCATGACGTGGTCCAATCCGGTGTCGACATCTATCTCAGCGGCACACTTAAATATCACACTCCTTCAGCATTTCCCTCATAGCTTGCTGCTCGCATCTTAACTCCCTCCTCCAACCCCAACTCCTCCTAACAAACCTTCATCTTTCTGATCACTTGTTCTCTTTACAGTGTAATCTTGGCAAATTTTTATTTTATATTGTATTTCACATGTAATTGCTCATTTCAACTCATGTAATTGAGAATTGTAATCATGCATATACTGGTTCTGTTCTGTACCCCATGGGGGGTTTGCCTTGCTGCTCTCCCGTTCTATCCAGGCATAGCTGCATGGACAGGCGTGGGAGTTTTGCCCAGAACAGATCCATACCGCCAACACTAACTGTATGCTATTATCGCAATAAATCTATTTATCCATACTTGGCGAAGTGGTCCAGACTGAAATGCATAATTTTTCAAAACAAAAGTTTCAGTTCAGCAATATTCTTGGGATGTCTGGTGTAAATCCCTCTCTTAAGGTAAAGCCAAAGCCATATAGACTATATCAGGACTGAGCCACTCAAGGTGTATTTTCTTTTGTTATGCCATTCTCCACACATTGCCACACATTCTCCTACAAAATGTCCCGATAAACCTCGGAATTAATTTTTTCCCCATTAATGATAGCAAGCTGTCCAGACCTTGAGGCAGCAAAGTAATTTAGAACCATTTCCGGATTTTTGCAAATCAACGTACTTAAAGGGATAGTTCACTCAAAAATGTAAAGCCTGTATGACTTTATTTCTTCTGTGAACGAACACACACACACCTCACTAACTTTCACTGTGTGGACAAAAAAATAAATAAAAATCTTCCACAGAAGAAAGTGAACGATCCCTATCTTGCATGTTCTGAGATCTCTATTACCCCTTTTCCACCAACAAGAACCGGGTGCTGGTTCAGAGCCAGAGCCAGAGCTGGTTCAGAGTTGGTTCGACTGACGAGCTTACTAAGAACCGGTTTGCCTTTCCACCGGCTAGAGAGCCACAACAGAGCCAGATCTTACGTCACTGTATACGTCTCATGTTGCCCAGCAACCGCTAGTGCGGTAGCGCCAAACACAAACACGCCAGGCTTGTTCGAGATGCATCGGCTTCTCGCAGATCGATCGCCGCATGACATAAAAGCACTGCGATAGCGATCTAAAAGCACAAGGAGTCGTATGCTCTCCAAACACTCCCGCAGCTCCGATAGGTCCTCGCCGCTCCGATGCATCTCGAACAAGCCATCAACAATAACGGACGTTGCAATACTATGGACGCTCATGGGTTTGCAAAAATACATCGGAATCCAACGCGTTCGTGCAGCTCGCCGTAATTTACATAGACGGATATTATAATCGAGCTGCTATTAGCTCGACTAGCTGCTATTTAAAAATGGCGGTCACAAGTTTCTATTCGTCTTGTTGGTCACGGTAACCCCGCCCCCAGCCCCTGACGCAAGCGGTTCTTTCTTGGCTCCGTTCTAGACCCTGCAATGATTTGGTGCTACTTAAGAACCAGTTTTACTGGTTCGGAGCTGGTGCTTTGGCGGTGGAAAAACAAAGAACCGATTTGAAACTAGGCTCTGGCTCCGAACCAGCACCAGCTCTGCCTTGGTGGAAAAGGGGTATATTTGAGGCATGGTTTGTATCAGGCAATGCCTCTTGTGAATAGCACATTCAAAGCTAATTTCCACCAACTGCGGAACGGCTGCGGATCCGCTCCGGAACGGCGGCGGAGTCAATAGGTTTCCATTAAAGGTTCCGACTCCGGCGATCCACTGCCCTCTGGAGCAGATACGCAGAGCTTCTATTTTTGCCGGATGCCGGAGAGCTCTGCAGCAATTCAGCACTTATATCGCCCGATCATACGTGAATTCGTGAGATCTCGTGGGTCCTCGTGACTTCAGCTGTCAGTCATGTCCATAGCCATTTCGCAACAAATCCGGACCTGGTGGGTATTGAAGGACGGCGGAGCACGGAGCCGACACGCAGCGTAGCCGATCCGCAGCCGTTCCGCAGTTGGTGGAAATCCGGGGTCAGTTTTTATAGAGAAAAGCTCTGACCAACACCTCCAATCTCTGACTACGTTTACATGTGCACCAATATGCGATTATTTCTAATAATCAGATTAAGGTCATTATTCACTAATAAGTATGACTATACCACACTCAGATGGGCATATTATTCGGTGCCGTGATGAACATTGCAATGCCCTGCGCTGCCGTCACGTTCTTCGTGCTGTCTGGATGAAGATACGAAGCAGAGACTGCGCAGTGAGTTGTGTTGACAGAGTTTAGCTATTTGGACAACTACAGAACTTCAGAATAATGTCACGGAGTCACATTCATGAAGTTGTGTGAAAAAACACACTATATCCGTGTAGAAGTGAGCACATGCACACTTTGGTCAGAGTGGTAATAATGCGATTAAGGTATTTACATGCCTGCTCATTGCGATTAAAATCAGCATACGGCACGCAGTTTAATGCGAATATGGTTACCATGATTATGAGCTTAATCACATTAGTTTGATCAAAGTATTGCACTTACATGAGGTAAAGTTTCATCTAACATTCCCAAAAATCGCATTATAATCGCATTAAGAGGGTGCATGTAAACGCACTGATTGATTGGACTCCAGGATAGTTGACTTTTTACTTTTTTTGGAGAAGTTATTGTGTGATATTTAAGACGACTGCATTTGTCTACAGTTGCGGCGTAGTGGGATATCAGATCAAAGTTTAAGACCAATAAAAGTAATATAATATCTAATATAATATGCTGTTTTGTAAACTTTTCAAAATGAAAATTCTAAATGTATATACTATGTATTATAAATGTAAACATATAAATACCTATGACATTACATAATGACATCTAAATTCCGATTACATTCCGGCCTAAGCACGGCGACAGCCCTCTTTGGACGAGGCTCTGGAATGTCTGCGGCCATCTTGAGACGAGGCTCTGGAATGGCAGCGGTCATCTTGGGACGAGGCTCTGGAATGGTGGCGGTCATCTTGAGAGGAGGCTCCAGAATGGTGGCAGCCATCTAGGGACGAGACCCTGGAAAAGTGATCTCGGCAGAACGAAACTCTGGAAGGGTGGTCTCGGCGGGACGAGACTCTGGAAGGGTGGTCTTGGCGGGACGAGACCCTGGAAGGGTGGTCTCGGCGGGATGAGACTCTGGAAGGGTGGCCATGACAGAAAGGGAATCCGATTCGGCTTCTCCTATGGTGTAGGACAATCCACTCACCCACAGGATGTTGTCGATGTATCGTCCAGACCCATCCAAAAGAGGGATTTGAGGGTTGCCTCTTTCCAGGACACTGAATGTGGAGGATTCACTTTCCTGAATGAGGAGGAGGAATTCCTCTACTTACTTCTCAATCGGGCGGTGGTCCTGGGAGATGGCAAGAAGCCGATCAGCCGGGTCTGATGCTCATATTGTTGTCTGTCTGTAATAGGTCTGGTCTTCTGTTACGGAATCAGACTCACAAGACAGGGATGAAGCAAACAGGAAGTTTACTGACAACAACAGGGCTAGTGAACGGGAAGCAGGTGAGTGGGAAGTGCAATGATGGATTGGAGAGTGGTGTGCTGGCAGTGAAAGGAATGTGTCTTCTTACAGGGATGGTGGTGGATCGATAGAGACGTGGAGAGATGAGATGCAGGATTGCTGGAGACAGGGAGAACGCTGGAGACAGGGGCTGCGTTTACACTTGGCATTAACATGCGACCTGTATCTGGATGTTGCCCACAAACACATTGAAAAGACAAGTGTAAACGCGCTTCTGATCGGAATGTTATCCGATCAGCGCGTCCAGGTTCGGTGGTAGTCGAGGATGCATTGTGATCGGATCTAATGTAAACGCAATCCAGCCACCGTGTCTGCATTCACAGGTGGACATCACACAAAACCCCACCCACTGTCATTATTCCCCCTCCTCTCTCCGGAACTGAGAGCTGTGTGGTTTTACGATACAGTCGAGTGCGAAGTACATGTAGGCTACATCGCAAATATACTGAAATGTATGCCTTCGCAGTTCACACCCGAAAGTTGCAGAACCATTAATTTTCTGTAAAGAACGCACATTTTTTTCCACCACAGCTGGCAACGTTCTCGGACCCATACATTTCTCTGTACTGTTGCAGCCTCTTTATCCTCCTAATTTTGCGAAATTTGTAAAATGTCCCCCAACTGAAAACTGTTCTTAAAAGAAAACCCACCACTTCAGGTCAACTTTGCACCGGAGCCATCCTTTTTTTTTTTTTTTTTTTTTTTGGGAATGCGAGATCCGATTTGTTATCCAGATACAGAAGCCACTTGATGTGGACAGGTGTAAACACACCGTGTCCTGATTGGCTTATGATCCGATCTGCTTGATGAAGAGAGTCAGTAAAATTATCCGAACTTCCCATCACTATCATGGATGGCAAGGTGAGTAGTCCTCTTTCCAACCAATGAACAAGACATGAACAGAAGTGAAGAGTGAGTCTTTATAGTGGTGGTGATGGTGATGATGAGGTGCAGGTGCAGGTGTGTGTGATTAGGAATGACTTGCAGGTGGGAGCAGAGGAGAGTGATGGGAAGTGTAGTGCAGGAACCTGGCAGATCTGTAACAAAAATCTACTCCTGTCCTGTCACTGTCCACATTTTACCTAGCTTTGCAATAGGCATCTTCAAACATTCACTGGATGCAAGATTTTTGTTTACCACTTCAATGAGAACTATTAAACTAAACTAAACTAAACTGCATCTTAACACTTAAAAATTCCGGTCTATCCCAAATTACTTTTCTCATTTAAAGAGTAACTAAACCCTAAAACAACTTTTTTTAGTTAATGATCTGTAAGACTGGGGCTTTATTAGTGCTGTTCATTGATTCAAGTAAATTGTTTGACATTTTGGGTATAAAGTGTTTTAATTCTACAATATATGGTGTAAAAATGTCTGAGTGCTGCCCTCTTCAGGTTGAACGGTGGCTACTGCAGTTGAATTTTCCTATTGGAAGTTGTTTCCCCGCGTGATGTAAGCAGGCACCAGCTCACCACGCCCTTGGTACGAGCTCACCACGCCCTTGGCATAGGCTCAGCCCCTGGTATAAAAACATCTTGTTCCATCAAAACCACTGTAGCGAGTCGGGCGTTGGAATTACAAGTATTGAAAACGATCAGGATAGCATATATTAGCATTTAGTTAGCATAGCATTTATATAGTTATTTAGATTATTTCGTGTAGCCTAGGTAGTTAA
The DNA here is from genome assembly GCF_951802725.1 of Rutilus rutilus. Lineage (NCBI taxonomy): Eukaryota > Metazoa > Chordata > Actinopteri > Cypriniformes > Leuciscidae > Rutilus > Rutilus rutilus. The sequence continues at coordinate 24,432,767 of NC_140211.1, forward strand.
TTAGCATAGTTGTTAGTGTAATATTGTTAGAAGCATATTCAGTTAGTAGCATAGTATTGTATCAGTTAGGATAGCTTCTCAAGTTAGCATAGATTTTTAGCATTAGCTTTATCTGTATTTAGCACAGTGGTTAGGATGGGACGTAGGTGTAGTGTTGCTGGTTGCAACAGCACTGCTGGACTACATAGCTTTCCAGCAGACTTGGAAATTAGTCTGTGTCCAGTGGTTGTATGCACTTGGCCTGGAAGACCGTGAGTTCCTGTCTAGAGCTGGAGTGTGCAACCTGCATTTTACGCAATGGAAGTGGAAATGGGCTTCTCCAAACAGCTGAAAAGCGAAGCAGTGCCAAACACTGCTCCTCCTGCATGGACTCCACAACCGCAGCGGCGTCTTGATGTGAGTGAGCATATATTTTTAATCACAATTTATGTTCCTTCCTATTAGGAAACAAAACATTGTGCTTTTGTAAAATAAAGAACATGCAGGGTATGCTTTCTGCCTCTCCGTCTCCTTGAAATTTTTTTCTGGAGCACGTCTCTAAACTTAAAGGGATACTTCACCTCTGGGAAGATGAATGTGTATTTAAAATAGGTCATTTAAGTAGAAGAAATGTGAAGAAATTTTTGAATTTGGAGCTTTCTAGACTGAGAAAAGCCAGAAAATGTATTTTTGGCTTATGTGGATGAAAGACAACAACTCCCAGAATGCACTTGCTTCGCTGCCTTAGGAGGCCACGCCTACCGGTAAGGGAGCGCAGTTTAAAACAACAAAGCTAGCCTACGTGATGAGTTTGCGAGGGATTTAGAGATAGCCCAAAATGTCCGGGATTCTGCTTTTGGGTTCTACAGTCGCCATTCATTCATCATGTTTACTGTGGCGAGCAGGACGAGGCTGACGGCCGCGGGAGAACAGCGCGAGGCCGGTGGCATGATTACTGAGACGCGCCGGGTCTCCCATCTCTCACGGAGGAGCGGGAATTTTCTTAGCAATGTTAAAACGCACATCAACCGATCACTTGTTTAGCGTTCATGTAAACACTACATTCAAATTCACCAATCGGAATGAATTCAGTTAGATTGAAACAAAAGGTGTGCATGTAAACAAGGAATAGCGACCGCAGAAAGCAAAAGCTGAATCCCGGACATTTTGAACGATCTCGCCCACCGGACAAGTCCGGGAAAAGGAGGATGGTTACTTACTCAGCTTTCTCCTACTATTCAGCTTTCTCCACAGAACAAGAGCCTGCTAGCTTAGCTTCCAAAGAAAGACGGCTGACACTGTGTACATTCTGACTGAGTGAGATCCCACCCTGTATGGGCGGGCTAAAAACATGCGGAACAACGCCATCTACTGGCTGTAGTCTTTAGCCTCTGGCCAGAAAATCCTCCGATGACGCAAAATGACGATTTTTGCGTCATCGGAGGATTTTTTCCAGACAAAAAATACATAAATCTCTTGTCTCAGGGGGATATGAGGGTGGAAAGCATGGTAATTCTAAAATACTACAGGTTTTCTACTAATACAAAGCTTAATGCTAAATCCTGAAGTAACCCTTTAAACAAAACTCAGCGAATACTAGTAACACAGGCATAAGCAATATATATTTATAAACATTTAAGTCTCTGCTATTAAATTATCTAATTCAAAAGGGAAACAAATATTCTCTGTTTATGTAATCTGTATGAAAAGATAGAGATGTAAGATAAAGATAGACATGAGTCACATGACTTTCTATAGTTATTTTTCTAGCTGACTAACGGGTTTATGAGATCTGAATGGCTTTTCTGAGGTAAATGTGATGTTACATGACATGATTGTTCTCAAGCTGTTTTATACAAGCTCTTTCCAGATTTGCTGATTGAGCTAAAGCTGAAAGTTAGTTATTTTACAAACACCTTAAAAGTGGCATATTAAAGGTGACAATTAAGTGCAAATCTTACTGCGATTATGGATGGCTGCACTACAAATAATGTGAAGTTCAGGAAGTAACAGGAAAAAAAACAAAGATTAAAAGATATTAGATAAAAGAATAGGAATCCATATCAGTTTCAATTAAAAATAGAATCGTTAATGATTAGTTCACATCCACACCTGACATGTTTATCTGTTAATTCCTGAACTTTTACAGTAGGCCTACTTGGATGTTCATTCATTGACACGTCTCCGTCTTTTTCTATCTCTCTCCTGTTGGCACAGCCGTCAGAGTTGGTGCTCGAAAGAGATAAGTTCTTTGAAAAAGCCTGATATTTTTCGTTTTGACATGCGTTTCTGACGTGGAAAGCTGATCCTCGCTGTCCCCATGCGAATTTTGCCGCTCGTCTCATTTTAATACGTCAACACAACAAACATAAGAAACATGTAAATTTACATGTAAATTTATGTAGTCGCCAGTGGCGATCTCAGCAAAAATACCACTCGCAAATATATATTTTTTGGTCGCAAATGCGACAGTTTTAGTCGAAGTCTGGAGCCCTGCAGTCCAGGAACAGAAACACAGATATATAGAGATTTTCAAGGTGTAAAATAACTGTACTATTGAAGTTGATGTGAGAGTAGTTCAAAACCCCCTCAGGCCAAAGTTTCAGCTGAGACAGATAGAGATGTGTGGGGGGGTTAGCAGTTGGTGCCACAGCTGGGCTAAATGAGCTACAGTCAATACAACTGTCAATTTATAAATTCCCGATGGATACACTCAAGTCCTAGCCTGGCTAACGTCAGACCTCGTCTCATTGAGACGTGGTCTGGGAACCACATGCCCAGAGCCGTTTATTGGGCGCTATGAATGTCTATCAAATGCGCCTGTACGTAGCTCATAGCCAATCGTTTCAATTATACCAGATGACGTATGTAGAGCGACAGAAACTCGACGATAAAGAAGACGAAATAAACTTGCGTTCTAAACTACTTAGAACACTATCTAAGGCTGCATCGAAAGGTAACTTTGCGTCTGATGCCATGTTGGATCCATAGATATAAACAAACTGCTTCGGTGTGTCGCATAGACGTCGTCATCGTCTTGCTGCTCCCTCCCCGTTCTGTGATTGGTTCCCTTTTTGAGGGGAAATGGTGGTCCATGGTGTCCAGGCTGCCTAGCAGCGTGAATAAAATCGCGCTGCGCGCAAGGCAGCATGGGAAAACCCAGGCTACTCAAGTCCCATCCTACATTATTTTTCCTCACTCGTGTATAATAGGAAGGAAACATTTGAGAAGAAAAAAACATCAAAATTTCCATTTCATGCTGACTTCAATATACAACTCAACTAATGTGTGGTCACATGTAAGTCAGTTGCCTGTTAAAATGCTTTGAACATGGCTCATCCAATCAGATTTTAAAGCCAGAATTGTATATTAAAATATAAGTTAACAGACTGAATAGATACTCTTGATTTGTAAAATTATTTAGCGAGAGATCTAAGCTGGCTGACCATTTTCCCTTTTGTAATTCTTTGCTGTTTTCAGCATGAAAGAAGAAGAAACCTTAATGTAAAAACTTTTATATTTTGTCGGTGAAGAAGGACAGAGTTTATAATGATTTATAAGCACAATTTAACCAACCCAAAAAATGTCCAAACCTAATGTTGTATCGCATAGCACTGTGCTTAAGACGTACACTACAAAAACCTTACACCTTCCCTGTACCCACCCATACACCTTACACATATGATGTTAGTCAAGTGTAGATTGTACAGAATGTGAATCCTCACATCTAAGATGAAACTTTCCACTTTTAAAACACTCTCCTTTGAGAAGACTTCCCTTATAATATGCGGGTACAGCCCCTGATGTTTGGTAGTTCTCTGAAATTGGGAATGAGAAAGGAAATCCTTGGTGTGTTTTTGCTGTCAGATGTGACGAGCCCCAAGGTGAGTATGAAGAGCTCTTATACTCCCGCTCTGTTAGAGAGTAAGCCAGGAATAATTCGAAATGACAAGTGGGTGAGGTGGGCTCTTGGCTCAGAAGTGACTAATGAGCTTCTCACAAGCCACGGCTCATCTGTAAGGGCAGGTGAGGCAGAGCCCAACCAAAATATTCATTAAAACTGAATCAATAATAATAATAATAATAATAATAATTTGTTACATTTATATAGCGCTTTTCTGGGTCCTCAAAGCACTTCACATATGTAAGGGGGGGAATCTCCTCAACCACCACCAATGTGCAGCATCCACTTGGATGATGCGACGGCAGCCATATTGCGCTTATTGCCACCACACACCAGCTTATCGGTGGAGAGGAGAAGGTGATGAAGCCAATCAGTGTATGGGGATGATTAGGAGGCCATGATGGACAGGGGCCAGTGGTCATGACCACAGAGAGTCAGGACCTCGGTTTAACGTCTCATCCGAAGGACGGTGCTCTTTGACAGTATAGTGTCCCCGTCACTACACTGGGGCGTTAGGACCCACACAGACCACAGAGCACCCCCTACTGGCCTCACTAACACCTCTTCCAACAGCTTAATGGGCAAATTAAGCTCGAGCAATTTACATTTACATTTGCAATTACGACCAGAGGCTACGAGAAAACACATGTAGAGCAGCAGCTTTGGTTTCGGTAACACTTTATAATAACTGCACGCTATTAATTATTAGTTACGCATTAGTAAACAGTTAATTCATCATTTATAAAGCATTAATAGACATTAATAAGCAGTTTATAAATACAGTTATAAATGCTTTGTTCTTGATTTATAAGCATATCTATAATGTGTTTAATAATTGTATTTTCATATTTTATTAATGATCAATTTATCATTTCTAAATGAAGTATTGCATTATTTACAAACCGGTTATTTAGGAGTTGTCAGTGGTTCATAAGATCACTTAGAAAGTGTGAGTAAATGATTAATAAACTGTTTAAATACAAATTATTATTCAGACATATAGTAATAGTTACTTAGTGTGTTAATAAATGCTTTATTAACATGTATTTCTACTGTTAATAAAGCATAACATTTAATATGATATACTATCATAAACATTTCTAATTTCTAGTTATGCCTTGTAAAGCATTTACAAAGGAGATTTAAAGGCTGTTAAATATTTTTATGTTCTGTATCAGTGTTGTGTTGCGTTTCCTTTTTCTGTTTAGAAGATAACTGAGCCTTTAAATCTCCTTTATAAATGCTTTACAAAGCATAACTAGTCCTCACTTTAGATGAGCTCACAAAATAGTTAACTGACCACTACTAAATGCTTTATAACTACCTGAATCTACTACATTTACTTACACTTTCTAACTGATCTTATTAATCAATGACAACACCTAGTTTGTAAATAATGGTAAATAATGTAACTGGTTTGTAAATAATGCTATACTTTATTTAGAAATGATAAATTGATCATTAATAAAGTATTAAACACATTATAGATATGCTTATAAATAAAGAATAAAGCATTTATAGCTGTATTTATAAACTGCTTATTAATGTCTATTAATGCTTTATAAATGATGAATTAACTGTTCAGTAATGCTTAACTAATGATTAATAGCATGCAGTTATTATAAAGTGTTACCTTCGTTTCAGCTCTGACAGCTGCAAGGCCATGCTGAACGCTGTGAGTGTGCGTTAGAAATCAGGAATGGTGAGAGAACATTGTGCTTGGTATGTTTTTCATCTTCAAACCAAATATGGCCTTCAGCTGACAAAGTTTAAATCCCACCTGGCAAGCGCGCTTCTCAATGTTTTTTTGTGGCTGTTCGAGCGCTTTCCGTTCACCCTATGAAAGTAATCTGGTTAAATGCGTTTCCGACTACCTCAGAGGTCGACAGAGGTCGAAATTGGACAAGCTCAAAATGTTTTAGAACCTGTTAGCATCGTCTATTTGTGATCCAATCGACCAAAACACTTTTTAATACCAGGTGTAAACAGGCCCTGTAGTCTGCATTTGGTCAGTAACTAGTCTGGCATGTCTGTTCTTCAATATCAAATTAATGAAAGTTTAAACGTGCTAATGTGAAATTTAAATGGGCCGGGAGGGGTAAATCGTAGGGGTGTAACGATACACAAAACTGACGGTTCGGTACGTCCCACGGTTTTGACGTCTCGGTTCGGTTCGGTTCATCTAGGTTCATTTAGGTGAAGTGGGGGGTTTAGAAAGCTAAAATTGTTTTTGTTTTTTTTAAACAGTGCTTTAATTAACAAATTGTGTCCTTGTCTTTAAATTAATTCAATTACAAGTAAACGTTTCGCAAAGATAAAAAAAAAAATTATCTGCTAATGCTGTAAACTATATAGGAGCCCTTACTTGCACATTACTATAACATTAAAGCTTAACAACAGAGCCTAGACTTTTAGCCTAAATTCAGTTGCTATTTATTTTTAGATATAATAATAATCAACACTCAAGTAACAAATTGTATGAAAACATGTAAACTGCACATAAGGCAGTTTTTACATTAACATATGTTTTTACTCTAATTTATTATTGAAATATTATCATTTACACAGTTGCTGTCATTTTCATGACAGATATTTTAAACATACATTAAATAATCAAGATGTCATTAACAGGTTAAGTAAAATATAATATATAGGCTAATATAGTGCATTTATTTAGTGAAAGAGTTCATTTCCTTAGCAAACCAACAAGCTGTGGACACTGAATGACTTGCCTGAGGTAAATAAAGCTATGTGAAGCGTTTTATTGACATATTTCCGCTGTTGAAACACTGACTGAGCGATTACACGAGTTATGATGCCTTTCAGTAAGTATACTGTATCTTTCAACATACCTTCAGGTGTCCATTCATGTTTATTCTGTAACTGAGGAAAAGAATCGCGTTTACTCGCGCTCCGCGCTGCCGCTTTAAATGAGGAGCGAGTACGGTGATCTGTCACGCCACATCAAAGAGCGCCAAAACGAAATTTAATGTTTGAATTTTGTGATCAAATAGACAGAATTTGAAAGATTACACCTTGCTTATTATCGAAAGTAACAAAACACTGAGCTTATTGCGATTAAACGTGGTTAATGTTGGTTAGGCAACAACGCTGTATTCGTTGTGTACACATAAGACATGAGGTCCAATGAGCCGGGGCAGCAGGGAGCGGGGCGGGCGTGTTCGGTACGCCATGAGAGTATCGCGATTCGTATCGTGGGTGGTGTATCACGGTTTTTCGGTTCGGTTCGAATATCGTTACACCCCTAAATCGGGCATGAATTAGCTTAAAACTCCTGTAGTCTGAGCCCGGCTTTAGGCAGTACTAAGATAGCATTCTATGAGTGCCTGTCAATTAACATTAGAGCGCCACCCTCAGGCTGAAATACGCAAGGACGTTAGACCTCTGCCAAAAGTGTGTCTGCATAAGTTCAGCGATTAGAATATAAAGCTTACAAAATGTTTATCATAAACTAGCGCTAAGACCCAATCTGCCCAACCTATATTTAAGGTCAGGAGCCGCTACTGCTTCTTACCACCAATTAACCCAGGAGAAACTACAAGCAATAATTGTCCACAATCCAACAAATGTTCTTTTTGGTTCTTTTTCTTGTGTTTTTCCTCTGCAGATGCAAAAGCACCTACATTTGCAAAACACAGATCATTGCCCATGGTGACCATTTACAATCACATAGACACGGTTGTGTACCAAACCTTTTTTCAAATTATTATGTAAATTAGGTGATACTATTAGTGGAAAATCTCTTGAAAATAACTCAATTTGGGTTGTTTTGCAATCCATCGCTGTGACAAATATGTATGAACCCAACCGTGAGTTATTTAAACCTAGCATGTTGGTTTGTTCATTTAAAGGTTGGATAGGCAATTTTGGAGAGGCTAACAATAGCAAGCAAGCTTTGAAAGCATGAGATCCCACCCTCACTTCAGAGGAATTGCCTACCCTACCTTTAACTATTATTTTTTACCTCATACATGGTTTCATGTTTCCAGATTAACTTAAATCTTGTACAAAATGTGTTTAAATACGCTACACAACCACTGTGTTTACAGTGTACAGTTATACGTTTTTATTCATTTATACAATATTACCTAGATTTAAACTTGTTTAACAAAAATTTTAGACAAACATCTAACATTTATAAGTATTCTTCTGTCGGTGTGTTGCTGAAATCTGAGCTGGTGATGTGCCGCCGTTTGACGGGGAAACTGCAAACCTCAGAGTGCTTGCTCTATATTTCTGATAGCTGAAAGATGTTGTGACTGACTCCTTATAACCTGTAAATAAACAAACAGTAGAGTTCTGAGAACATATTTTAATATCCAAAGTAATTAGATTCAGTATTATAAAAAATTTAATTGTTTATTTATGAAAAAAAAGGATTTTCCATCATGCGAAAAGACCCATGCTGACTGATGTGATAGCTGACTGACATCTCTGTATGTTTGTGTAAAATAAAATGATTAATAGCACAGTAAAGAATTTATAGATTAAATAAAATGTATACAAACCTTTATTTCAGTGAAGAAATGCACCAATTCAGTCGCTGAAAACTGATCTCTCCGGAAAAGCCCGCACTCTGTTCAAATATTAATATTCAACAATATTTTTGATCTGACTGTAATGCCACTGAATGAATACTGAACTGAGCTGGACAATTAAATTTTTTCGCAGAAATGCTTTATAGATTAAATAAACTTTACAACGGAACTGAATCAATACTGAACTGACTTCAGCTGAACAATAGCCGAAATGCATAATTTTTCCTGTTATCACTGTAAAGCTGCTTTAAAACAATCTGTATTGTATAAAACGCTATATAAATAAAGGTGACTTGACTTGTGTAACTTAACAGCTGGGTTGTTTCCATAACACTGGGTTTTTGTTGCATCGGAGGGTAGGGAAGGCGTACATTGTTTCAACAGTCAGTGAGATTGACTCAGCATATAACCTAACAGCAGGGTAACACAAAAACTCAAACATGGAAAAAAATAACCCCAAAAAGAATTACCCAACAGGCTCAACCCAGTGTCAACCCATTGTCTTTTAAAGTCATCTATGAGGAATGTAGAAATATGATAAATTACTTTTCTCTAAGCTCCAATTACACAAGCTAACTTAGACAAGGCATCCCATGGGAAAGAAAGAAATATTTCATTTAACAGCTTGGTTTTCAGTAAATGAAGATGCAAATATGAATTGGATATGATTGTTATGTATGCTGAAATGAACTGTGACATTGGGAATTAATTAAATTACATGGGAACAAATGTTCAATTGGGAATGAAGTCTGTGATCCGATTTATGTTTTTGCAGATGGGTGCACTGCACACACACTTCACACTTTTAAAATTGTGTGTATTACTACACACCGGGACCCGATGTGAGATCCACCAATCAGAGAGGTTCCCAAATCTCAATTGATTTTTTGATTGGTTAAAATAAATTAAGAATATCTGTGGGGTTTTTTTCGTGGGAGCTTGAGCTGTGGATGCTCAGGGACTGGTTCCTTCAAGAAAACCCTTTATTATGTTTTTTTTAAATATATTTTTTAATCAATTTATGAGTAAAATAAGATGTGTGTGGTATACATAACTTGACAATACTTTGATGTTTTTTTCTACAACGTAAACTGCACACACTCACACCCCAAACTGTCCTCCCTAGTTACTTATTAGAAACATACATTTTCAAATATAAACATAACAGCTTCAAAATTTGCATTATTAGTATGGGTGTGTGTAGTTTACATTGTAGATTTTTTTTTTTTAAACAACGTAAGTTCTACAACGTGAGAACAGGCTTTATTTTACTCATAAATTGAAAAACCCCTTTATAAAAACCCGTAGGTAAATCTGGAAGGAACCACTGGTGAATTAGTCTTCCTTTTTCTGACATCCTCCCTCCACCTCTCTATTTTGTTGATCCTGGAACAACATTCTTGTCCAAAATGTTTTGCCCTAACCCCATCCCTGCCACTAAACCAAACCCTACCCATAACTTATCCCCAAAACCAGAAGGAAAGGATAGGCGAATAACACTGATGTAGAAGCTTACCTGGTTGTAAGCCTAAACTTGAAAAAATATATAAAATAAAAAAAAGATGTCTCTCAAATATGATTGGTTGATTGGAATGTTGTTCCAGGATTAACAAAGATGTTGATCCAGGAACATGTTGTACTTGGTGAAATCACATTCACCGAGAAGCAGAAGAAAAAAATATACAAAAAGGCATGGTAACCATCAATAGAGATAATAGGCTAATGGAAAAATTATAGCATCTGGCTGTCTAATCCTGCTGTTTCGGGCTCTGTGACAGCACTGACCCCCAATTAGGGCTACAGATAGCAATAACAACGAAGTACTCAAATAACCCTGGATAATGGGATTATGGGTAGTTTTCTCAGTGCTAATCTCTGTCCACTAAAGTAGGAGGAGAAATTGAAACAGCAGACCTTTTATTGAGTCACTAAAGCTGTTTTGGTTATAAACTTCTTGTGTCAAGACATATTTACTCAAACTTACACTTCTACTCATTGTGATATGTTCACATTCATATGGATTGGTTTTGTAAGAAAGCATCTGCTAAGAAAGCTAATATATTCTCCTTTGGCATACTACACCTGGTGTTTGTCCTTGTGATGTTGAATTAAATAGATCACAGTCTTGACTTTGGTTGTCCATCGTATCCGATAATGACAATCCACCTCATTTGCTGTGTACTCTTTCATGACTGTACTCTTTCATGACACAAATTTTATTACATATTAGGCATGTAAAGTCTGAGTTTGTAGGGGCAGGCATGGTTGTATGCAGGGCTTGACATTAACTTTTTTCCTCACTAGCCAATGTGGCTAGTGGTTTTCCAAAGTTACTAGCGACACAGCATTTTTACTAGCCACATTTTTGTTGTGAAATTACCTGATAAAAGTGGACTATGGCGTGCTAAAATTTACTTGAACTAGATTTACAACCCTTTTAAATGTAAAACCATTGTTACATCCACCCAAATCAAGACTACATAAATATATAACAATACAGGTCATTATCATTAGCTCTGATAAGGTTGTGTGTAAAGCTCCTTTTTTAAAATAAAACCATGTATTATGTATTGCTCCACCGGCATACGACATAACTCCAGCAGGGCAGCTAGCTGTCTCTTCGATTCTTTGTTGTCGGTCACTAGCGACAATACTCATTAGGGCTGTCAAAATTGCTCAAAAATGACCTTCGAATATTCCCTCTAAAAAAAACCACATAGCTTATCTTCGAACTATTCGAACATCTGGTTGCACATTTTGTCAATGACGCGCATTACGTCAATAACAGGACAAATTAATACAAAGAGACATAACTACTTGTATAGGTAGTTTATTTAAAGGGATACTCCACTTTTTTCGGAAATAAGCTCATTTTACATCTCCCCCAGAGTTAAACAGTTGAGTTTTACCGTTTTAGAATCCATTCAGCCGAACTCCGGTTCTGACGGTACCACTTTTAGCATAGCTTAGCACAGATCATTGATTCTGATTAGTCCAGTAGCATTTCTTTCAAAATGACCAAAAAGTTTCAATATTTTTCCTATTTAAAACTTGACTCTTCTGTAGTTAAACCGTGTACTAAGATCGACGGAAAATGAAAAGTTGCGATTTTCTAGGCTGATATGGCTAGGAACTACTCTCATTCCTGCGTAATAATCAAGGAACTGTGTGTCTGTACCATGGGTGCAGCAGGCGTAATGATATGACGCAGCGCCTGAAAATAGTCCCCAGCTCGGTAACTTCTTCCAATGTGACCGGGACTAAGTTTGTCTAACCTATTAGACCTATTTTCAGGCGCTGCGTCATATCATTACGCCTGCTGCACTCATGGTACAGCCGCACAGTTCCTTGATTATTACGCCGGAATGAGAGTAGTTCCTAGTCATATAGGCTTAGAAAATCGCAACTTTTCATTTTCCGTCGATCTTAGTACACGGTTTAACTACAGAAGAGTCAAGTTTTAAATAGGAAAAATATTGAAACTCTTTGGTCATTTTGAAAGAAATGCTACTGGACTAATCAGAATCAATGATCTGTGCTAAGCTATGCTAAAAGTGGTACCGTCAGACCCGGAGTTCGGCTGAATGGATTCTAAAACGGTAAAACTCAACTGTTTAACTCTGGGGGAGATGTAAAATGAGCATATTTCCGAAAAAAGTGGAGTATCCCTTTAAGTTTAAACATATTTGACAACGTATTACCTACACGAAAACAAGTAAATCAACTAATGGCCAAGACCGCAGATCTCACTCACTCTCGCTCGCTCACTCGCAGGCACTCTTTCTCTCTCTCGCCCTCCCTCAAGCTGTGTTCACACCAAACGCGAATAGAGCGTCTGGCGCGAGTGTAAAGACGCGTTTACGCGTGTCTGGAGGTCTTGCGGCATGAATGAGGCGTCACGCGCTCTGTGCAGTTTAAATGAACAACAACAATAAGCAAATGTTGAGTGCTGATCAAGAGTTTTGTGCAAGCAATTTAAGGTCGCGACTCTTAGAAAGCAGGCTTCATTCAGTGATTGAAACAAATATTATTAACATTAATTGAAGTTTTACAGTATATAGAACCGACATTGAACGCTCCGAGCGAGCTGTGCTGTGGTAAACATGGAACTTTTCCTTGACATGAAATGGTAAATAATCAAACCAGTGGAAGCCTGCAGTGCATGAAACTGCTGTATCTACCGTATTCATGCAATATCTATTCAGTCAGTACAGTAGAAATGTTTCTGTTTAACGTTAAATAAAATGATCCCTCAGGCAGCGCGCCCACTCGCAAAGCAGACAGCCGCGCCTCTGCTACCGCGGGCATTTTTCCACATTCGAATATTAATTTTCACCTTCGAAATTCTGTTTTTTAAAACTATTCGAATATATATTCGAATTTAGAATATTCATTGACAGCCCTATGGGATTTGTAGTGTCGTAGTTTTACACTTATTTCAGATGCCTTTTGAAAAGACTACAATTATTCAACCCGCCAAAGTGGCTAGTTGGAGTGACTGCGTTACCCGCCACGAGCAAAATCCACCCGCATTTGGCGGGTTGGCGGGTGTTAATGTCAAGCCCTGGTTGTATGTCTCCGTAGTCTTTTTTGTTGTTTCCTTATATTTCTCTCAGATTCCAGCTGCACTATTCCTGTGTGGCAGAGCTGCTTCCAGGTGGTTCGGTTTGCTGCTAATTCTTCCAGGCATGATGGATTAATTTGACACTTTCCTAGTGATGTTTTTAGTTGGTCTTTGTACCGCTTTTTCTGACCCCCTGCAGAACGGCGGCCCTGATGGAGCTGACCATAAAGGATTTGTCGTGGAAGACGATCTTGAGGCAGCCTAATAACATGCCCAAGCAAGCGTAGTTAATGTTCAGTGACTGTTGCCGCCATACTCTTGCAGTTTGTTCTAGCAAGCACTTCAGAACGTGGTACATGGTCATAGCATGTGATCCCCAAGATTTGCTGCAAGCACCTTAAATGTAAACGCTCCAGCAACCTTAGGTGATGGCTGCATATGACCCAGGCTTGACAGCTGTAAAGAAGAGTGGTGATGCAGACAGCTTTATAGATGGTAACTTTAGTGCACAATTGAATGTGCTTATTTTGAAAGACCTTGCATCAAAGTTTGCCAAAGGCTGCGGAGGCTTGCCTTATCCGATTTTTTTATTTTGTAATCGAAATTGCAGTCCTCTGATACAATGCTGCCAAGATACTTAAAGGATGGCACTATTGTAAGTGGTTGTTGTTCTATGATAAAAATAGGCATAGTAGGTGGAGCCTCCATTGGCATATCACTTCAGTTTTGTTGGTATTAACTAACAAGCCCAATCTGCTATAGGTCTTCACAGCAGCAGCAAGGATAATTTGCAGGTCTTCTGGGGTATGTGCCACGAGCATGCAGTTATCAGCATACTGCAGCTCAAGGGCCCGCATAGCTGAGATCTTGGTGGCGGCCTGGAACCTTTGCATATTAAAGAGGTTTCCATCCAACCTGAAGTCAACTGTGATCCCATTACTGCTTTCAAGCTTATCACGCAGAAGCTTTGTGACACATAGGAGGTAGATGTTAAAAAGTACTTAAAGTTAAAAAGATTTTTGTCAAAAGGCCAAATTTTGTCAAGATGTCCCAGAGCAGCTCTCGGTTCACAGTGTCGAATGCTTTGGAGAGATCGACAAATGGCACGAAGAGGTCCTGATGTTGTTCACAGCATTTTTCTTAAAGCTGTCTCACAGTGAAAATCATGTCCACAGTACACCGATTCTTTCTGAAACCACACTGTGACTCTGGCAACAAATGTTCGGTTAGGTTTTCCACCAGCTTACATAGCATGATTTTTGCCAGGACCTTACCTGCGACAGCTAGCAGCGATATAGTGATAAAGTGACGGACCCAATGACAGGTCCGTCATTGGGTCCGTCACTTTATCACTATATCGCTGAAGAACCCCAGCATAACTGCACATTAAATACTAACAAGTATCCCCACTTTTCTCAAAAACCGAAAATAACTAAATAATAAAATAATAATTAATTGGTCAGAGCAAAATCAACAAGCAGCAACATCTTTTTTGTGTGTGTGTGAAGGCTCCTATATGTGCAGTTTATTGTAATAAAGTCAATTTCAGCATTTAGTTTGAATGTTATGTTATATTTTAGCTAGAACTTCACATGATTCTCTCAAGAAATTGTTTCAGACCTATACCCACAAAAAAATAAAGTGAAAGCTGTTCTCTTCAAGTTCTTGGACTCTCTTGCTGCCTGTTGTAGTCATTTCAGTACATTGCAGACTGAATTTCTTTTTTTACTACACAATGGATCATGCGAGATAGCGATCACTCCTTTTCATGGTAGTTATAATTGACCGACATGAAAGCCCACAAATCCATGTTCTGAAACAATATGGCAAGCCGTTTTAACATTTAATCATTTAAACCGACTAGTCTCTATTTTCATGCTACTAGTACTTATTTTTTAGATACTAGTATCTATTCCATTAAGTACTAGTACTTATTCATTAGCTACTAGTGCTTATTCTTTAGGTACTAGTGCCTATTCTTTAGATACTAGTGCTTATTCTTTAGATACTAGTACTTATTCAATAGATACTAGTACTTATTCATTAGATACTAGTACTTATTCATTAGATACTAGTACCTATTAAATAGATACTAGTACTTATTCATTAGATACTAGTACTTATTCATTAGATACTAGTTCTTATTTATTAGATACTAGTACTTATTCATTAGTTACTAGTACTTATTATTAGATACTAGTAGTTATTCATTAGATACTAGTACCTATTAAATAGATACTAGTACTTATTCATTAGATACTAGTACTTATTCCAATAGTGACTAGTAACTTTTCTTTTGTTACTAGTAACAAAAATTTTTTTTTTGCCATTGACTTCTATGGGGATCTGTCATTCAGATATCAACTATTCAGTTCTGACTAGTATGTATTCCAATTGTGACTAGTACATATATATTAGATACTAGTAGTTATTTATTAGGTACTAGTACTTATTTTTTAGATACTAGTACCTATTACTAGATACTAGTATGTATTCAATAAATACTAGTACTAAGTCATTAGATACTAGTACCTCTTAAATAGATACTAGTACCTATTAAATAGATACTAGTACTTATTCATTAGATACTAGTACTTATTCAATAGATACTAGTACTTATTCATTAGATACTAGTACTTATTCATTAGATACTAGTACCTATTAATTAGATACTAGTACTTATAAATTAGCTACTAGTACTTATTGAATAGATACTAGTAACTATTTATTAGATACTAGTATTTATTCCAAATGTTACTAGTAAGATTTTGGATTTTACTAGTAAGATTTTTAATTGAACTATCCAGTGGCCGTTCTGACTAGTCAAAACATAAGACGAGTAAAAAAGCAGTTGTGACTAGTAAAATAAAAAATCTTACTAGTAACATTCGGAATAAATACTAGTATCTAATAAATAGGTACTAGTATCTATTGAATAAGTACTAGTAGCTAATTTATAAGTACTAGTATCTAATTAATAGGTACTAGTATCTAATGAATAAGTACTAGTATCTAATGAATAAGTACTAGTATCTATTGAATAAGTACTAGTATCTAATGAATAAGTACTAGTGTTTATTGAATACATACTAGTATCTAGTAATAGTTACTAGTATCTAAAAAATAAGTACTAGTACCTAATAAATAACTACTAGTATCTAATATGTACTAGTCACAATTGGAATACATACTAGTCAGAACTGAATAGTTGATATCTGAATGACAGATCCCCATAGAAGTCAATGGCAAATTTTTTTATTTGTTACTAGTAACAAAATAATAGTTACTAGTCACTATTGGAATAAGTACTAGTATCTAATGAATAAGTACTAGTATCTATTTAATAGGTACTAGTATCTAATGAATAAGTACTAGTATCTATTCAATAGGTACTAGTATCTAATGAATAAGTACTAGTATCTAATAATAAGTACTAGTAACTAATGAATAAGTACTAGTATCTAATAAATAAGAACTAGTATCTATTGAATAAGTACTAGTATCTAATGAATAAGTACTAGTATCTATTTAATAGGTACTAGTATCTAATGAATAAGTACTAGTATCTAATGAATAAGTACTAGTATCTAAAGAATAGGCACTAGTACCTAAAGAATAAGCACTAGTAGCTAATGAATAAGTACTAGTACTTAATGGAATAGAAACTAGTATCTAAAAAATAAGTACTAGTAGCATGAAAATAGAGACTAGTCGGTTAAAATGATTAAATGTTAAAACGGCTTGCCATAGAAACAACATTTTCCCCATAATACCCATGAATAGATGACTACATCATCTTCTATAAAAGGATCCAAGTCTGCTGATTTGTTGCTATAGATACAGATCTCAGATTTGAAGTTGTGCTCTAACACCAATCTTTCTCACATTAAAAGGTCGAATTCACCTCAGCATAAAAATAACTGTATTGAGGTCTACTGCATTTTGTATGAGAGATCCCAACATAGGTTAGGATAATCTTACTTTCAACAATGATTAAAAGCGTTATTATAATTCCCTTCTGACCCCAGCCACCCCATAACACCCTGCTTGGTCGCCACTGGATACAAGAGACCACTCTGGAGTGTCTTGGCTATTATGGACCATTATCTTAAGTAAGGAGCTAAAACCACAGATGCAATGGTTGCATGACATGCATGAATTTGTCAGTTTTAATCAAGCAGTGCATTTAAAATATCGGATTTGAAAGTCAATATGTCTGAAATGCTAAGGCTGTGCATTATTAATGTTCTTGAAGGGTTATACAGGTTAGGGTTATACAGCCACATTATACAGTTTTTAGATATAATTATATAATCACAGCTAAAAAAATACATGAATGTCACTGCATTATTTAACAAAATATCAAACAAGTGGTATTTTGGAAAAACAAGCTGAGATGTGCAGGTGAAAGTTTGTTTACTTTTCTGTCTTATCTTTGGTGGGTCTGTAGGCCTATGTTCCATCTCTATGTATACAGTTTTTTAAATGTGATTTAAATATATCCACTAATTTGTTTAATTGATTAGGGGAATCTAATATTAAAAACTCATGGGGCCGTATGCACCAAAAAAAAAAAAGTTTTATCTTACCACTAGTCTAGGAGTTCTCCTAAGAGCTCCTAAGAGTTTTGGCCTAAACCCAGTCACTTTTTATGAGTTCTCTTTTAATTTACACACAGTAGTTTGTAGAGAAGCATAGCAGGCAGACAGTGGGAAGGACAAATATATAATGATAGAAATGTATACGTGTGTGTGTGTGTGTGTGTGTGTGTTTTACCAAGTATTGTGTAGGCTATAAAATAAATTTTGTATTATGAATAACAATCAAGTATTACACCTACAGCTAATTCTAATCAGTTTCTGTTCTCTTCAGTTTCTCAATTTAATTAATTAGTGGATATATTTAAACCACAAAATACTGTACAGATAGAGCGATGGATACAGAACCACCAAAGATAAGACAAAAAAGATAAACCTGACTGTTTAAATCTAAGAAAACACCTTTTAAATTGATACATTTTTAAAAGTTCAATGTAATTGTAATATTTCAGTATATTTACTCAGTTGCAACTCAGATTGACAACAGCAGCCATGCTTCGGATCGTTTCTCTTATGGCGGGCGTACACGGTGCGAGTTCGGACACTCGGGAGGTCGTGAGATATTGCACACGTTGCGTAGTCATAGTCAACTGATAATCGTGTCAAAGCAGCTGGTAGTGGTACATGGCACGACTGTCCTGCACGAATTGTAATCACGTGAGCTTCCGCGCTTAACACAGAGACCGTCATTGTATTGCATGCAGGCAATGTTTCAGATAGAAAAATGACAGAAATGTGTGTGCAAATGATTTGTTGAAAAGCAGAGAACAGTAGCCATTCCTTTCAACATAAAAACTTGAGAGAGAGAGAGAGAGAGAGAGAGAAAAGTGTGTGTGTGTGTATGTGTGTGTGAGACAGTATGCGCACGCTGTATGGTTGCTGCCACTGAGGTATAGCCCCATCGACGTTGTGTATGATTTGGAGGACAGCTGGTGAAAATCGGGCCGACTCCCCGAGTTTTTTAAACATGTTTAAAAATGATCGGGAGGTCGGGAGGTGCTCGGCTCGGCTCGTAATTCCTCTCACACGCTGCGAGCCGCGACCATGCGAGCATCACCGATTCCACTCGATTTCTCCCGAGTGAAAAAAATCATCTGCGAGCTCGTAAAAACAGCAAAAATCGCACCGTGTACGCCCGGTTTTAGGGATTTAGAAGTCCGCAGGAGGACTTTGCTGTCCTATGTTTTAGGAGCTCTTTTAGCATTAAAATGCTTTGTGACTTACTTTTAGATTATACATTTACTAAAATTAATAGCGACAGAGCCCTCATTTTTAAGAATTGCCCCTACATTTCCACATTAGGAGCAACATTTAGCCTTAAGATTGTTTGTGAACATGGCCCCTGGCTAGGGACTCTTAGGAAGACTCCTAGTGGTAAGATAAAATTATTTGTGAATACAGACCCTGGCGTGCACCTGTGAATTGGGGTATTGATAGCAGATTCTAGACGGGACGGCGTCACAGTATTGTATGTATTAGCAACTGGAGGCAGCACAAAAATAGTGTACTGGCAACAAGAAATTGTTCAAAATATTGTATTGACAACTGGAGATTGTCTGAATTGTCACAAGTGAGTTAGTGTTCGTAAAGTTGTTCAACACTTTCTGGTTGTCAAACGTAGCAAAACGTGTAATTCCTCACAATAACTGTAGAGTAGACATGTGGTTACTCTCTGCTAGAGCTCTAGTTCAGTGAAAAGTGCCAGCATTATTTGTTTGCAGATGCTACATGGTGTTGTATTTTGTCATCAATGCAATACAATCCATACATTTGCGGCTAAGTGTCCAAATTCATCTAAATCAATCTGCTTAAATTACACTGCAATTACTTACTGATTTAAGAGTGTCAGATTGCCAGAAGTTAATGTGAATAACGGGGACCTATTATGCCCCTTTTTACAAGATGTAATATAAGGCTCAGGTGTCCAGAATGTGTATGTGAAGTAAATTCTTTAATGAAAGGAAAAACTTGCTGTTTTCAAGCATGTATTTTTAAATGCAAATGAGCAACTGGTCACTACCTGCTTTCCAGAAGAGGGCGAAGCCTACTCAGCTCTGACAGTTTAAACTTCTGATATATGGTTTTCTGAGCGCACATATCCGAAGCATGCGCACAGAGACCTGGACGTCAGATGGCGCGTCCTTTGAGTATTAAACTAAGTTCTCTTTCACGTCTTATTGCATTTAAACTGTCAAATACACACAATGCTATTGTTCACATAAACACAGTCGGTTATGTCTGTGAACGTAAACAGCAAGTAAAGAAATCGCATGTGTATATATTACAGTAGATGTGTATTAAAGTCCGCGTGAACCGGAAGTTGCAAACGACTTTTCTCCAGTGCTGTGACGTATTTCCCAGTGAAAAGGAATATTGAACAGAGGGCAGGGTTTTACTCTAGCGCTCCTCCTCTCCATCTCTCGCTCATTACAGACTAACGATTTGAGGGGAGTGGTTAAGCGTTTCCCAAACCAAGCCGTCAAACCTACGTCATCAGAGAAGGTCCTCCAAGGCAGAGGGGAGGGGCATTTTCAGATTTTGATTAAAGATTACGAAGCCAAAAAAATGTTTTCTGTGTTTTAACTTGCACGGATTAATTGTTCACCACAAGACTAGTAATATGCGCTAACAAAGTAAATAGGGTCCATTTTGATTTCATGCCGACTTTAAAGTGAAAGCAGTGTAATATACTGTACCTACTGCTATATATGCTGTTAAAATGAATCAAACAACAAAAGAAAAACAGAAAATCACTCACTGTTCTTGATTGAATAACGTTTGCAGCTTTAATAAGAAGGCATTTCTTGCTTGAATGCTGCTGTTAAATGCTCTGGGAAGATAAACATGGCGGACTGTGTACAGCTCACTCAGGGCGGGGTCTATGCTTACAGGGCAGAGTCCGTCAGCAGTCATGGGCAGGGCCTGTGCAATGTGACGTCACATTACATAAACTGCAAATGGCTTATTCTGAGACACTGCTTGATTAATGGGGATAAAATGGAGGATTTTTACCATTATAGTGTGGTTGTGTACACACACTGCCGACACATTTATGTTCAAACACCATGTAAGAGTGAATTCTGCATAATATGTCCCCTTTACAATTATATATTATATGTGTTGTAGTTTATTTAAAAATGTACTATATCATCCATGAAGGTTTATGAGGTCTGTCATGCACCAGAGGTCTGTCATCCACTAGCTTTCATACCCATGCATGAATTTTCACAATTACTGTGGTAATATCATGCCAGCTTGCCATCAAATCTGGTAAAAATCGTACAAAACCCAGTTTCACAGACCATAATATTAATAAATGTTGTCACACCAGGAAAAGAACACATATCCAGGAAAATAACACATATCCACAAAACAAATCTCTTACCTTTCGCTTTGACCGTTCAGACTTCTTGGACATATTTTTCATTTTTTTATGAAGATGATATAATACCTGGAATAAAAAAGCCACATTAATGCCTAAGAGTGTATACCATTACTCATCCACCATTAAACAGGTATGACAAAAACAGTAGTGTGACATTTACACATAATAAATACATTGATTACATTAAATGCATGAGTAAACAATCTAACTCACAATAAATGTGATAAAAGTAGTCTAATGTTTAGTGGCATTCAGCAAATAAAAGCCATACACTTCATGGAATGCTGATCTCCATACTCATAATGTAAATGTTTAAAGAGCGCATGAAATCTGTTGAAAGGAATAGCTTTCTATCCTGTGTTGACATTTACTTTATTGAAAAGATTGTTTTGGAAAAAAATCTCATATCTAAAGAAAATAGCTCATAGTCTTTGAATTATTATTTACTACTTGTTAAGCCCCTTTCACACATTGATCCCAGAACATTGCCATAGAATTGCTAGAGTGCCTTCTGTGTGAAAGCAAACGCGTCCCGGGATTGATTCCGGGATCAATCCTGGGATGGGGACCAACTAATATTGCTGGGATCAGTCCCGATACGTGTCCTGTGTGAACAAAAGTCAAGTCACCTTCATTTATATAGCGCTTTTAACAATATGAATTGTTTCAAAGCAGCTTTACAGTGTAACAGAGATTGTTTTGGCTTTACAGCAGCTAAAGTTATTGTCCAGCTAAAGTTAGTTTTGATTGATTCACTTCCGTTGCAAAGATCATTAGTTATTAACTAAGGGGCCGCTAACACGACACCGTTTTAACAGAAAACCCTCAGCGTGTTCCGGCCACCCAAAACAGTGCCTTGTGGCTCGAGAACGCACTCACATAAATAGGTTCCAAGGTGCAAATGATTATCAGTTATCTCTGCGCAAACCTCTGGTAACTGACATCTCACACATGCGCATCATGTGTTCAGTTCATAGGTATGCGCGTTTGAATATATATGTGCGCAGGCGTGTAGTCCTTCTGTAGTCCTTCTTTACAAATCATCCCTCAACAAACTACTTGTCATAATTCCACAATTACTGTACTGTTATTGAAAAAATCTCGGTTACGTATGGCAACCCTCGTTCCCCGAGGAGGGAACAGAAATGTACGTCAGAAGTGATTCTGATAAATTGGGATCTCGGTCGAGAGCCTATCCACTTCGACTGTAACTAAACGAGCCAATGCACATTGGCATGCGATAATTGCACCAGCTGCTGTGCATCGCGGCACAAGCATATAATGAGCGACAGGTGCATCATATCCTTGTTATTTTGCTGACGAGCCGGACTTGTGACTCGGCCGTACAAGGGAAGCTCAGCAACTGTGGCGAGGGGACGTACGCCTCCGTTCCCTCCTTGGGCAGTTTTGGGAAGAAAGTAGGAGCTCTAAGCAGAGAAGGTCAGTCACTGCTGTTCCGTAAGACCCACTCAGTGTGACTTATTGTATAACGCTGGGAAAGCGTGCCCTCGAGGGAAAGACATGGGCTCAGAGGAGCTCAGACAGAGGAGCTGATCGTGGAGGAATACACATATGGGGTCGCCGCAGGGACTACATATGGACATCCAGCCTAGCACAGGTTCCACAATGCATACGAGTATAGGCCTGGCGTCAGACACTCTGCAACGTCTGACTGCCGTAGGGGTGACGGAGGAACTCAACAGGGTTATCCATTTCTGGGGAACACTACTGGAGCAAATAGACGCATGTATCCGGCCCAGCGGTGGCGTTGCAAGCCGACACTAAGAACGGGTCCTTTGCACTACTGGCCTCCTATACAGGAAGATACCGGCTCTACACGCAGGCTATAGAAACTAGCGAACGTGTTAGGTGTTGCCCAGCCCGCAGCTCTACATATATCTGTCAGCAAGGCGCCAAGGAGGAAGCAACACTTCTTGTTGAGTGTGCTCGCAACTCGAAAGTGCAAAGCATGTCTTGGGACTGATATGCCAAAACAATAGCAACAACTATCCAGTGGGCTAACCTGCTTGGAGACAGCCTTTCCCTTCTGCTGGCCTCCGTAACAGACGAAGAGCTGATCTGAGGTCCTGAAGCTTTGCGATCTGTCCATGTATAACCGCAAGGAGTGGACGGGACAGAGAAAAGCTAGCGCTGGGTCTGCCTCCTCCGAAGGCGGCGCTTGCAGGTTCACTACATGGTCCCTGAAGGGAGCAACGTGAGAGTTGGCTGCCCTAAATTCTAGGCACGATTCGTCAACCGAAAATGCTTGCAGGTCCCCTACCCTCTTGATGGAAGCCAGAGCAGTCAGGAGCACTATCT
Organism: Rutilus rutilus; assembly: GCF_951802725.1. Taxonomy (NCBI): domain Eukaryota; kingdom Metazoa; phylum Chordata; class Actinopteri; order Cypriniformes; family Leuciscidae; genus Rutilus; species Rutilus rutilus. The sequence continues at coordinate 24,456,075 of NC_140211.1, forward strand.
TTAGTGACAGGATCTTTAGTGGCGGATTCAGTCTCCTCGCTCCCCGCAGGAACCTGTCGATCAAGTCATGCTTTCCCAACTACTTACCTTCAACTGCATCGTGATGTGCAGCGATAGCGCCAACATACACTTTGAGGGTGGAGGGAGACAGCCTTCACTTCAACCCATCTACAGGAAAGAAAGCACGACTTTGATCGGATATCCTTGGGGGTCTTCCCGGTGGGAAGAACACCATTCAACAAACAGGTTCCACTTCAGGGCATAGAGGCACCTCGTTGAGGGGGCTCTAGCAGAAGTGATGGTGTCTACCACCATCTGGGGTAGGCTACCTAGTCCAGAGGTCTGGACGCAGGTGCCATAGACTGCCCCGTCTCTGAGAAAGCAGGTCCTTCCTCAGAGGAATGGGCCAAGAAGGGGCTGTCAGAAGGAGCATAAGTTCTGGGAACCAGGTCTGGTTGGGCCATTACGGCGCAACTAACAAGACCTGCTCCTCATCCTCCCTGACTTTGCACAGTGTTTGTGCGAGAAGGCTCACTGGGGGAAACGCAAACTTGCGTAGGCCCCCGGGGCCAGCTGTGCACCAGTGCATCCATGCTGAGGGTCCCCTCGGTCAGGGAATAAAACAACTGGCAATGGGTCGAGTCCAGAGAGGCAAACAGATCTATCTGAGCGGCTCCGAAGAAGTCCCATATCAGCTGGACAACCTGGAAATGGAGACGCCACTCTCCCTGAAGTGTAAGCTGTCATGAGAGCTCGTCGGCTGCACGGTTGAACACGCCAGGGATGTGAATGGCACAAAGCGACCTCAGATGCTTCTGACTCCACAGGAGGAGATGGTGGGCAAGTTGCGACATGCGGCGGGAGCGTAGACCACCTTGACGGTTGATGTACGCAACGGTCGCAGAGCTGTCCTTAAGGACAAGTACATGCTTGCCATGTAGCGGCCCTTTGAGGCGGCCCAGCGCAAGGCGTACTGTGAGCAACTCGAGGCAATTGATGTGCCAATGCAGTTGACGCCCTGTCCACAGACCTGAAACTGCATGCCCGTTGTATGTGGCCCCCCAGCCGGTGGCCGAGGCATCCGTTAAGACCACAGCATGCCTGGACACTTGTTCTAGGGGAACACCTGTGCGTAGAAACGAAGGGTCCGACCACGAGCTGAGAGTTGGCCACCAGAAGAGGAACTAGAGCAAGGGGCAAAGGGGCAAGGGGACTCCACCTCATTTGAGGCACGTAAGTCTCGACCGCGCATCTAGAGCAACGAACAACGCGCGCTGGGTTGATGTGACAACCAGCGCTGTTGGCCGGCAGCTTGATGGCACGCGGCACGCTGAGCGGCTCCAGCCTTTACGAGAAAGGGGGGACAGACAACTTGCCGACGTGGTCATGCTCTCATGTGAGAACATGAACCACCCACGAACCCAGTCTCAACACGCTTAAACCCAGGCATGTGAAACCGTGATCGTGGCCATCATATGAGGATAGGAAATAGGGCTGGGAGAAAAAATGTATAAAAAAAATCGATTCACCTAGGTATCGCAATTTTATTTATTTTTTTACGATTTTAAAATAGATTTTTTTATTACAGAATCGATATTAATTCAAATGAAATTGCTTTATTTTTGTCCTTGCTTATAGATGAGGTTGACAGAAGCCACTTTCGTTTCAACAGAGGATGAAATGTGTCATTATCTTTGAGTGTTGAGTGACATAATATTCCTTTCAAGTGGACGCGTGAAAGCGACGTGAGACTGAATGCATTGAAAAGCCCTCGCGCTACTCATATGCTGAGAGAGAGATAAGACACTAGAGCTGCACAATTCATCTTTAAAAGAGTGTGATCTCGATTCAAACACCCACGTGATCTTCTTCCATTTCGTCTGTCTATTAAACCTTTGACAGAATCATATCGCAACATTCAAATCTGTGTTGGCGCTGCTGCTGACCCAGAGAGAATAGTCATGAAAGATGAGTCTTTTCAACCTCATACTAGCATTATTTCTGTGATACAATAGTTCAAATTATCATATAAGTATTGGGATAAAAGTTTAAAGTTCAAATAATAAACACTGATGTCTACGATAGCGATCAAAATAGAGTAAATCAGCTTTAGATAGAAACTTGGCGCTTAAAATAACACATTCATCGATTACATTGTTTTGCCACTAGGTGGCGACAAGTAACTTTTAAAAAATGTATTTGTTATTGAATCATTTATTAGAGAATGTAGTACTGTATGATGCTTCTGAAATAAGTCAGAAAGATGTGATGAATTCTTTTTGTAAATATGACTCATCTTATACATCATATACAGCAGGGTTCTAGAGGGCCACAGTCCTGCACAGTTTAGCTCCAACCCTGATCAAACACACCTAGCTGTGAGTTTCTAGTGATCCTGAAGACATTGATTAGCTTGCTCAGGTGTGTTTGATCAGTGTTGGAGCTAAACTCTGCAGGACAGTGGCCCTCCAGGACCGAGTTTGAGGAACCCTGATATACAGTCTGTATAAGTGAACGATTTAACTTTTGCCTATGGTCAGAGCCCGTCTACGGAGACCCTGCCCACTCCCTATTAAGTCCTATTGTACCGAATTTTGGCTGTAGTACCACCAGAGTTCCACTGGGGGCGATCGCCATGAGTGCAAAATGAATGGGAGTCAATGGGGCTAGACAGCTAAATTAGTCTCTTTCACCCGATTGCCGTTGAGAAATCTCAGATCTGATTGTAGATTTTGCAAGTTCAACATGGGTTTTAGGTCGAAAGTTGAATGAACGAGTACTTATGTCCTTTTGATTTCTTACAGGTTGAGTTGCTGTTGCCCATAACACGCTAGCATTCTGCTAATGACGTCAGCATTCTGACGTCATTGACATTTTGAAAGACTTTTTAAAGCAAATAAGTGACTCTAAAAAATCTAACACCCAGCAATGTGTAATTTCTTTGCATCTCCTTTCGAATACAACATTCAAATTACTAGACAAAAAATTATATCCTGAGAAAAGTGGATTTTGAGGGGTATACCGCCATTGACCTCCATTCATTCTGCACTCGTCCTGTGAGCGCCCTCATATGGAATCAGAGTGGAACTGCAACCAGTTCAGAAGCCGGAAGTGTAGTGAGAGTGAAACTTCTCGCCATATTAGACATTCTCTGCTATGGTCTAGTGCAATGTTCTTCAACCCTGCTCCTGAAGGACCCCCAACACTGCACGTTTTCTTTGTCTCCCTAATCAAACACACCTGATTCAATTCATCAGCTCATTATCACATTGGTTATTGAGCTGATGAGTTGAATCAGGTGTGTTTGATTAGGGAGACAAAGAAAACGTTCAGTGTTGGGGGTCCTTCAGGAGCAGGGTTGAAGAACACTGGTCTAGTGTTAAAAATAAAAATAAAAAAATATTCGCAATATCGAATCGCAATACTTGGAGAAAAGCCATTCTTAAAAATAAATAAATATATAAATAGCAATACATATCGTATCGGCACCCAAGTATCGTGATAGTATCGAATCGGAAGATAGGTGTATCGTCCCAGCCCTAATAGGAAACGACCGCATCCAGAAAAACACGGTTTAAATGACGTCTTGAAAAAGACGCAGTGTCAAACCGTGCATGCTCTTTTAGGAAACTGCTCTCTCTGGTGCTGAAGCACCCAGGGATGACCGCGGCAACACAAACAGGATGATAGTGCAAGCCTGATGTGAGCACTCACATTCTAATTGAAGGTGCAACATTCTGAGCTGTGAAAACAGCTATTTTGCTCTCTGTGAGATTGCGGCCAGTGCTGCACTGTAACACCATCACCAGCTTTAAGAAGCGTTCTCCTGAAGAAGCAGACTCGTCTTTTGAAGTTTAAACAACTCTCAGATAAGATTGCAGAGCAGGAACAGCATTCACTGTCTGGCTCCGAAGTGAAAGACAAGGATGTGATGCACCTGCCGCTCATTATATGCTTGCGCCGCGATGCATAGCAGCTGGTGCAATTATCGCATGCCAATGTGCATTGGCTCGTTTAGTTACACTCGAACTGGATACGCTCTCGAGCGAGATCCCCATTCGTCAGAATCACTTCTGACGTATGTAATAGTGAGCGGACGAAGGGGAACAGATGCACATTAATAGGCTTGTTTGAGATTAGCAAAATCTGCGCAGAACCGATCACCGGTGATCACCGCGAGATGCATGTCGGTTAGAAATGTGTCCTAGTGGGGTCCGCCTTGCTCTGATGTCATGCTGACGTATGTCAAAAAACTCTCGCGAGCGCAAGGCAGACGTGTCGGATTCTGCAGTCGAGCGCAGTTGCTCTCCACTGACTGCGCTGATCAAAAGCATGATGGGAAATGACTTGCTGACAACACAGCTTAATGCTGATTGGTTTAAACAACCATGATGTATTGTTCTTTTAAACTGTTTGATTTTAAAACTCTGATCTCATGTTTTTATGTGTATAAATTATGTTTTAGTAGCCTATTCCCAAACTCTCTGATAGTGTTATCTATGGGTTATGATTGTTGTCATCTTTATACAAATATATAAAACATGTCTGTAATTAGAGTAAAAATGATTGATAAACACGTCTTTGGTATGTAATTAAATGGGTTTCTTGTTCATTATAATTATTTTCATATAAAAGCAACAGAACTTAAATTACATCCAGTTTATTAGCAACACTGTGCACAAGCGTGAATCCCGTGATATCCATCTTTGATCTCACAGGTGTCAGATCCACTGCGAGGAGAGAGAACTGTCCGTCTTGCCTGCGCTTTTTTCACTCCTCCCCTCACTGCAGCCACCTACTCTCGCATACATTTCAGGCGAGGCTAGGCGCATCTCAAACAAGCCTAATGATTTTCTACGATGAGGTCACTGCACATAAAACTGCAGATAACTTATAGCTTTGCAAGAAGCAAACAGATTATGAGGAGTCTGGAAAAGATTTATCTTCTCGTGACATTTGGATAATCTTAGGCTACTATTTGTAGGTAAATTTATCTCTGAACCCAAAGGGAATGAATTATGAAGTGCCCACCAAACACTCTGTGTGGGCGCATGGCCATCTGTTGCATCCTTGAATAAACTATGAATGCTCTCGAGCACGTTTGTAAAAGTTATGTTAAGAGTTATGACCACGGTTATTTTGCCAATGCCCATAGGGTCATTCCATGTCCACTCAACCAGAGGTTCCTGATTAAAATTATTTATTTTTTTGCATAAATGAAGAAGAAAGCCTATTTTCTGAAGAAGTAATTCACTATTTTGTAGAGGGGGGTTAAAATGAAAATTTTCACCTGAGATTTGGAGCCAGATTTCATGCATCATTATTTTACAGTATTTTTACACAGAGATTGGTAGGTCTATTAGTAAAATCTGTTGACTTTTACAATCTTTGTTGCATTATATGCCAACGGTGACAGTTCAAAAATGGGAAAAAGCACTTCTTGGTTTTTTTTTGCCCGAAGTTTGCATGCCTGTAACTGAATAAGTATTACAGATCTCATAATATCCTTTTTGAATTTTGTTCTTAAATTTTTCAGTTGGTCTCTTAAAGGTATAGTGGAGGATTTTCCCGAATTTTAGAAAAGAACCGCCCTTTCCACTTTTTGAAAAAATGCACATGTGCAACACTCTACCTGCTCCCGAGAGGGAACACCTATTAAACGTGTGCACGACAGAGCATGCACGAGCCTAGTTCTCCTCGTGCACGCTCTGTTTACAAGTTGCTGTCGGTGCATGACTTGTGCCAGGGCTAGCATCGCTAATCATAGCTTACATTAACTTTTACTAGCAGTGATTTTAAATGGATTTCTCCAAATAGCATGCCAAACTTTACCTGTCGAGTAGAAACTTCGCGACTGAGGCATCAGTGGGAAGCCCAACCTGTGCTTTTAGCGCACGCCAGCGTGTGAAATATTCTCCCCAAAACACTCTGGTCTTGTTTCTTTCTTCAGAGGCCTTTCTCTTCTTGTCAAAAGACACTTTTTCTCTTGCGACCCTCAGACATTTTGAAAAAACCCGGTGAGAACGGCGAGCTTCAATTAATGGCTGAAACCATAGCTCACCACCACACATATACGCCTGAAAGTGCGCATGTGCAGAAAGCGAAAACTACCTAGGGACGAGCACGTACGACGGCCTTACGTAAACATATCACCAGAATGATTGACAACTAGGAGGACCAATAGTCTTGATGATCCACCCGGAAAAAGAAAATCCTCCACTATACCTTTAATTTTTAAGACCCAATATGGTTAATTTCCAGAGATATGGGGATCTCAGTGTGGCTCCATGGGTAAATTGTACAAATTGTCAATGGTCAAAAACAAAATGTGAGTCACTTTGCATACAGACGATACTTTTTCTTTTAAAGAGGAATATCTCAAGAACAAAAATGTTGAAACCAGAAATGTATAAAAGAAATCTATCAACACAGTTGCATAGAATATACCTGTCTGAGTGCCATTAATATTCTTTTTACAAAGTTTGTGTGCCTGACTGCCTGTAACTCTAAAAGTATTAAAAATATCTCAAAACACTCCCAAGATTTTCATTCTGAAGAAACTTTTCTTTTGTAATCTTAACTTTTAAAGCAGTATATGATTCAATCCCACAGATAAGAAGATCTCAATGTGGCTCAATGTTAAAATAGAAATCAAGTTTCCCTCTAAGTGCCAAATATACAGTATTTTTCAGAAGTTTGCATGTCTGTTACTCATGAAGTGTTAAAGATATCTTAATATAATTTTATTTTCATTTAGATTATTGTTCCTATGAAACTTTTTTGAAATCTTCATTTTAAGACCCTATATGATTTAATCCCATATTGGGATGTCAATGTGACAGCAGTTATTATACTGTGTATTTTGAACTCTTGGTAGCTTCAGAAGCTGTTAAAATGAACAAAATTCCTGTATCCAAATATCCCTGAAACTGATTCAAATATAGATTCTTATAAATACACGTTTGAGAGCAAATTAATGCCTCAACTTGACCATTTCAGTGTATTGTTTGCACTCTGAGAGGTATGTTGTATGCAATTATTTTGATAGAGGTAAATAAGATACATTACAAGTAGTATTATTTGTTCTTCAGACATTCCTCTTTAAACACAATTCCCCAGTTTCACAGACAAGGCTTAAGCTTAGAATATATCTTAGAATATGTCACTGCCATTGTTTTGTCTCAAAATGCACAACAGTACTGTTTTTTCTAAGACACATTTAAAAAAAAAGCTACTTAAATGTTTTAATTAAACTAAGGCCTAATCCTGGCTTAGTCTAAGCCTTGTCTGTGAAACCGGAACAATAAGCAGCTGTTTGAAAAGTATTCTGTTTTCGACCATTTAAAATGAGTAAAATTGAATAATTTTGTCATATTCGCATTGGGATCCCCATATCTATGGGTTTGAACTATGTAAGGCCTTAAAAATAAAGATTACAAAAGAAAATGTAATTAAAAATTAGAATCTTTAAGGATATTGATATTTTAATACTTTTTGAGTGACAGGCACACAGACTTTTTGGCACAAATTTATGGCACTCAGACAGATATATTCTATGCAATTATGTTGATAGAAAAAAATTATATGCATTTGTTTCAACATATTTTTTTCTTTAGATAGTCCTCTTTAAAGGAAAAAAGTATTGGCTTTATGCAGAGTGACACATTTGTTTTTTAAACACTGAAAATGTGTACAGTTACCAATTTACTCATGGAGCTAGATCCCCATGTCTCTGGAAATGAACCATATTGGGCCTTAAAAATTAAGATATACGCTTGTTAATAATTGGAATCTAAAAGGTTATTAAGATATATTTAATAGATCTTATGTTACAGGCATGCAAACTTGGAGCGAACAACAACATCAACAACAACACAAGAATAACAAAACCAAAGATTTGAGCGGGGACATTTCTGAAATTCGGTTGATTTGACACGGAATGACCCCATTGTGAATTATTATGGCAATTGTGATAATCATGTTGACACGAGTTAGAGGAAACGCACACTGTAATAAAAAGTCAGTTCTGAGTAAGCAATCACGCGGTTCAAGTAGTTTTCATTTTTAAAACATGTAATAATTTCTTAGACGCTCCAAAAAACCCTCTCATCCTCACACTTTCATTTTAAACGATAAATCAGACATGAAACTTATAGCTTTGTAGCAGGTATAAATCCTCCCTCAATAGTTCTACAAGATTTGATCTTTTATCTTATGTCGAATCCTTACCTTGGCATAACAGCATGTGATCAAAACCAGCGGTAACAGATACCCTATCACGAGAATGGTCACTTTATAAGTGTGCTTGGCCACCCGTTCGGTCCAAATCTCCCAGCAGAACGTGCTATTGGGAGCCTTAGGGTGATCCGTCAAAATTTGGTGCTGCGCAACCGGGACTGCAAAGATAAAGGAAAGCATCCAAATAACACAAACGCCAATGAGCGCATTCCTCCGGTTACGAATACAGGGGGACTTTTTGGAGAGCACCACGGCAATGTACCTGTCCACGGACATGGCCACGAGCGTGAAAATGCTCACCAGCATGCTGACCGTAACAAAATAGTGCACAAATTTACACAGAAACGCCCCGAATATCCACTCGGGAAGTGAGTATATGGTGGCCTGAAACGGGACGCAAAACAGGAGGAAAGATAAATCTGCTATGCTGAGATTTATGATGAAAATGTTAGTGGTACTTCTCGAGCGCCTTGACTTTATTTTCCCAATAACAACCATCACTAGAGTGTTTCCAACGATTCCCAAGAAAAATATACATCCAAAAACGACGGGCACAATCACTATCTCCGGACCAAAAGTGTCGGTCGTTTGGTTCGTGTCCATATGCTCCTCTGTCCAGATTACCGTTTCATTTCGGGATAACACCATGTTTACAAGGATTCGAGGAGACCGGTCGAAACAAAAGAACGTAAGTCCGTTCAGAAGCACAGAACAATCACTCCCCAGTTTGATTTCTCATTTTCTCAAGTTAGCGCGCGCTAACAAATCCTTGGCTCGGTTGTAGAGTACTCCAGTTACGCTGGGAAATGCACCGGCTGGGTATGAAGCACTAGAGAGAACGCACATCATTCACTGGCGCGTGTTCTTTCCAGGGAAGACGCTGGAACACTGGCACTAGCTCAGTGGGGAAAGTTTTCGCCCGGAAGCGTTAAAAGATCGTTTGTCGTGATTTGGTCATGATCGATTCACTATTATTATGGCATAGTTTATCTGAAGATTAAATGGCCTAATAACTATATGTTACTTGTCATAACGATAAGTATGTCGTTGGGTCAAAGAACACTATCATGTTTGTGTAGGCTATGTCATTATGAACTTGGCTTAGAAAAATTCAGAGGACCTTTACGCTTGTTCTCACATTATCTAGGTGTCAAGACGATACAGATAACCAGGCGCAGACTCAGTGACTTGCTTGTTTGTATGCTGCATCTGATCTGCATAGCCTAGCCTACTAGCCTGCTGATATCCACAACTCAGTACTGATTTGTCAAAATATATTTTCTTAAGTTTCATTAGTAGGCCTACTTTCATTACCCTGTTCTTTATAAGAACCTAACACAAGCAGCGTTCCACCCACACAAATAACCTTAATAAAATGATGCAAGAGTGTTCAGTGAACTCAATAAAAGAAGAATATCCTTACACTGTTTCCGGGATTTTATAGCAGCTGTTACTGTGCAGTTTTAAAATGTGTTCTTGAATAGAATGTTCCATTTTGTTATGCGAAACAAAAGTCTTTGTGAAAACAATGCAATCTTTGTTACTCTAGGGAAATGTTCTATAACACACCTGCTATATTACCCATTTACAAATCAAATTAAATAGAAAGGATTCTTGAAGGGGGGAAAAAACATTAAAATTTGACACATTAAAACACCTGATATTAATTTAAGTAACTGTGTTAATGAAAACTATGAAAAGATTTGATTGATTTCAAAAGAATGAATGCAGAAAGCCTTGCACTTTAAGCAAAACCGCAAAGGTCAGGTAAAGTATAATAGACTTAAGACTTTTGTCTAAAGCCAAATGAATAGATTAATCCATGAAGGTGTCTTATTATAATTGCAAAAGCAATGTGGCAATGAATATTAAAGTTCAGTGAAAATTGCTTTAAAAAGATGTGGGAGAATCATTCAAAGTGGAATATTATTTTTTTATACGCTGATGTTCTGATATGCACACTTTCCTGCATCTTTCACACTTTTAGCTCTAGGAAAGGAGGGATATTTTTCCATAATTTTGAAGCTACTCTTTTCTATACAATGAGTGTGGAGCTAAAAAACAAACAGAAAAAACAACTACCAATGTGCTCTGTCAGTACATGATATTTTAATATGCAACTTGTGTATCTGGGATGGTTATTGGAATTCTCAGACTTTGTTTTAGTCTGACTTTTCAAGGGACGAAGGTTATGTGATTCTGGAGTTGGTTTTAAAAGCTCTGAAACACCTGCAAACAGTGGTTGTTCAAGGCATACAACCTTGTTCTGGCACTGTGTTCTTCTCATCAGACAACATGTGGCAGATTTCCCATTGAGGAGACAAGGGAAGTGCCAAACCAGACTGTAATGCATTGGAGGAGGATAGGAACTGGAGTGATCTTATAGGATCATGATCACTTGTGTCCTTTTTTCCAGTGTGGTGATGTGCTGTGGTTATTTAATTGGTTATGGTGGTCCCAAGGAATTGAGTGATTCAGTCATAACCGCAGCTGCATTTATTTTCTAGAAGAGGTGGGTTAATTTCCAAGAGGTAAAACGAGCAGCCCTGAGGCACTCTAGTTCTCATATGGATTTTTACAGGTTTTAGCCCAGGTGTTTGTGATCCACTGACTCAAAGATGGTGTTATATTTACTTGTCTCAGAGCAAAAGTTCACAAATTGCATTCTGATGTATTTGCCAAGTGTAGCAGAGGTGTAGCACTGTTCCCCTCAGAAGCAAGTAGCAGGAGGGAATGGGACATGACACCACGCACCACAAGTGAATAGGGTGAAAAAAAGAAAAGAATGAATAGATATGACCATACTTCCCCATTTGATCACACTAAGACATTGTTTTATATGACCATTTTTCTGGAATGTTATGTTTAAATATAAAAATGAGGTATTATCTGATTAAAAATGCAAAAATTTGCATACATTTTCATAACAGAAGCCTGAACACTGGATAAAGACCGGTTTAAAATTATAATTTTGTTGACATATTAGAATTAAAGTTTTAACAGAGAGGATTTAACGTATTTTTATCACTACATTTAAATCAGAAAATACCATCAACAGCCAGAAAAAAAATGTCTTTATTAAATCAAGTTACATTTATGAACAATATTTGTATACAGTAGGCTATATGTATGCTAGTTTTTACCTCCTCTATAAGAAAACACTTAAATGCATATTTTGGTCTGAAAGAAGACATGTTATGGAAGCAAAATGTTATGGAAGCAAAATAGCCCAACATCTCAAAATTGACATGTGCTTGAAAAAAACAATAGTTTTGCCTGTATCACATTGGCATAAAGTAGGAGAGTAGTACCAAGTACAAATGTAGGTATTCTTTTAACAATACTGATGTCAAACATGTTAATTTGGAAATGACCACTGACACGCAGCTTCTAGAATCGAAAACACATACAACACAACAGTAACATTTATACATTTTGTAGTCCAGTTCAAACATTTAGCAAATCACCTCAAATACTGTATTGCAATCCCATTTAAGCATTTGGCAAGCACTTTAGGCCTAAGTGAAAGACACTTCATTCACTGATTGCACTCCCTGGGAATCGAACCCATGACCTATTTAGGTCAATGTTAAACTTCATCCATCAGTTTAGCACTTGAACTCCTTTGTCTGGTTTCATTATCCATAACGGTCAAAACTAAGTACTGAATCCAGTTAAAGTCAAACAGGAAACCAAGCTTACAGACAGAATAATATCTCTGTTTTGCTGATAGATAGTTTTTACCAGCTTCATACGTGCATAAAATTGAGAGCATTGCCTATTCATCTGATGTAAGTATGCGATGCATTAATAAAATTGTAATAGGATACACAAAATAAACTAAAATAACCAATTAATATAAAACAAAATTTAAAATGAAAATTTTTACAGTAACAGTCTCCATTCTTGCTGTCCACCCCCTAAGGACTCTCTGCATCGCTGGTTTAGAATCACTGAAGCAAGAAGCTTAGGGACAGTAATTGTTTGAATAGATTTATAAACACAGCTGGTGTCGTCTTATCAGGCCTTGCAGCTCATGTTTTGTCTTTTGAGAAGTATGGACATTATCCTCTTTGATATAAATGAAGTAGACATTTTGAGAGAGATAGGTGAGGTGTGAGTTTTTACAGTAAATCTGTTTCATGTGTAATAGCATTTGGAGGTTCATGCATAATTTTAGATATATTGTAAGTAGGTAAGCTGTAAGTGGTTTGAACAGTTGATTGTTAAGGGCATTATTGCTTGAAACATTGAGCATTAGACAATTACTTAAGACATATTTTTAGACTAACACTTTCCTCACCTGACTGATGTGATTATCTATTTTTTTCTGCCAGCACATACAGAAATTTTGAAAAATAACCACAATGATGTGAAGTAGCATCCAGTGTTACACTGTAAAAAATGATATGATCAATAAGTTATGACAAAGTTATGTATTTACATTGCTTTAACTCATCAAAATATATTTTTTAAGTCAGTTTAATTGAATTTAAGTTGAAATGGCCTACACATCCCGATTGATAGTACTTAACAATTTAAGGCAGCAACTTTTTTTTTTATAGTGATATGATAAAATGTATTTGTATCTTATATTTCAGATTCAGACATTTCACCCTTAAATCAGTTCATCTTTGTAAACCAAGGTTGTGCGGCAGTCAACGAGCATTCCCACACAGCATTGTGAAAATAAACACTGAAGAAGTCAAGGAGAGGAACATGCATGGTTAGTGTTGCAATGTGTTAGCAGGGATGTGACTGATAGGAGAGGGGACTGAGATGTTTAAGGGCTGGGTAAGAGTGATAATGTTTCCAGCTGCTAGAAAATAGCTGGCACAAGCTTTTGGAAAAAATCCTCTGTGCCCATGGGCGGGAGATGCTCTTTCAGTTAAATGTTATTTTAAAGGCTTTTGGTTGTCTTTATTCAAGGTAATTGTTTAGAACCTCTACTTCGGGGAGGGTGCATGATGAATGCTCTGCCTTCCCTTCAAACAAGGTTTCCAAATTACCTCTTTACACAACATTCTCCCTGCACTCTTTCTACCATACACTTAATGTAAAAAGCATCTTCTCTAATCTAATTGGATTTATCTGGACTCTCTGGCACACAGAATTTGAAAACTCCTGGTCAAGTTTGTTTATGTATAATAACCAGAATCAGAAACCAAAATTGTTTTGTTGAGTTGTGAGTTGGTTTGTGTGTGTTCATCTCTGTCATTATTCCTATTTGCCTTTTGAATGAGCGTCATAGTGTTCTGATACCTAGAATAAGGTTAAGAGCTGTCAACATAATTGATGTTTCCATACTCCTCATTTTGAGGGTTGCTGAAGTGGCATGTTGCTGAGGTTATGCAACCACACGACCAATGCGGTTGTGTTGCACAGTACAGTCAGTTTTTAAAGCAGACATTCATTTTTTTTTTCAAAGCCTCGGCACACACACACACACACACACACACACACACACACACACACACACACACACACACACACACACACACACACACACACACACACACACACACACACACACACACACACACACACACACACACACACACACACAAACTCATCTGTTGTTAGAAGCAGTATCAAAGCATAGCACCTGTATCCCAGGTGGGCTGGAATTCTCAGTACAATTCTTCAGACTTTTTTTTAACTTGGCAGTTGGCAGTCTTGATCTTCTCTGTCAAACTGTGGGCAAAAGGCACACATGAAAACTATCTGGTTGATAGAGGATCGAGTGAGCGCCTCAAGTTCATTATGGCTTACATTAGGGAGGACTCAAACCCGAGATAGAAATGAGGTAAAAGAAAAAAGAGAAATGTAGAGTGATGTAAAGAAATGACTGAGACTATTGAGCTGAGACTGAGTGATATAAATGAAAAGAAAGAGTGAAAAAAGGGAGACATTGAAGGGGACGATTCATAATTTGTAAAAAGAAATTTTTTAGGAGGTTAACCACAAAAATAAGAAATTACACTGACCATTAATCATGTGAAATACAAGTATTAAAAAATACACATGGATATTTTAGCACCATATACTGTGTGTATACACTGTAAAAAATCCAACTTACGGTTTGTATGACAAATTCAGTTTATTCAACTATTTAACATGAAAAAAGTTGAGAAAAGTTGAGATAACTCAAACACGTAAGTTGAGAAAACTCAAAAATGTCCTGCAGCTGGTTGCCTTAAACTTTTAAGTTTTCTCAACTTTTTTTTTTTTTTTACAGTGTATATATATACAATAAAGTAGCGGCTGAATGTACTGTGTCCTCTCTTCAATAAAGAAATTCTCTATACATCCTTAACAATCAAATTAAAATGCTCATATGCACCTCAGTGCCAGGATAATTATAGGTACTGCCTCACATCTTTTTTTCTTTTTTCTTTTCTGTATCCATTCTTGACAGGACATCTCAAAGAAGAAATGGTGGTAATACTTTTCAATAAGGTTCAGTTCGTTAACAGAGGTTAATACATTGGGCATCATCAACTAACACAGCATTTATTAACGTTACTTTCTCAGATAGTATTTTTTTTAGATTTCAGTTAATGTTGGCAAATTATGAATTATACATATAATTAACAATGAAATATAGTATATTTATGAATTGCATTAAGTTAAAATAATCTATTTCCATTATATGATTTTTTGTAGATGTTTTGTGAGACTGGATTCTATTTATTTCTGATTCTTAATGCATATGCATGTATTGAGTATTTTGATTGTTATAGTGTAACTGTAATTGTTAACTGTTAGTGCCCATTTGCAGATACTTGTAGAGAAACTGGAAATGGGATACCATTAATTTATTGCTCAACTGAGGCAATTTAAATCAAAATCTTTTCTGAAATGTATGAAGTACCACTTTTTTCCCACAGGTGACTCAAACTTCCTATACTCTATTTGATTGTGAGAATTGAATTTGTGAAATTCCTTTGAAATGTCCGAACAACCAATGTCCAAAAACAAAATATACTCCCATGAATCTCTTACTGCAAGAGGTTTATGGAGAGGCAGACCCACAGATATTATTGCCATGCTCTGTGATCCACTGAACCCTCTCAATACTGGAGTCAGTCCTAAGGGGAAATCGGCAAGCGTTATTCTATATTATCTTCCAGTCAATCCAGCTGTTCTCAGACATGATCCTTCTACTAATCTCAAATGTTCAATTCTGGTCTGATCAGCCTTGCAAGAACACAAAACTGGATGGTAGATGAAAGGTGGATGACGCAAGCAAACTATAAAAAGCAAAGCTCCACAATTGCTCGGTTCTGATTCAGAGTGACCTCGAGGCGACATTCACATTGAAACTACAGTAATGTTTTAAAAATTTAAAGTGTTATTCAACCAACATCTAACCAAGAGCTGAAGAGTCCAAGCTTTTAGCAAATCAATTTATGCTTGAATTTAAGAAGTGGTTAATGGGGTATTGTATTTTTATCAGTCTTAGCAGAGAGGCAAGAGGAGAGCTTCTCCTATTGTATAATTTGTCTCATCCCTTCTCTGTCTTTTGTTTTTGTCCTTTTGTTGAAACAACTCACTCCACTGTTGTAAATGTGTCTTAAGGAAGATCAGGAGGTTGCCATGGAGACACCTTATATGGCGTTTTACCTCATATTTAACAGACTGATTGAGACTGAACCTGAACACACCAACATATGTATAGACAAAAACATCTTTCAGTTAGGTTTATGTTTTAAATAACCACAAAATAGCAGGGGAATTATTTTTTTTCTAATATAATAAAGCCCATCCTCACTTTGATAGATTTGAAAGCTCTAGTAAGTATAAACAAAAGACTGCCTTATGGAAATGAAAAACTTTTAACTGTTTTTGACAATGCATACATACTAGAAAACATAGACTGTATTGATGAAAAGAAGTAGCCTGATCTGCCAAAAATATAGTGAGTTAGTAAATATGACGCTTTGTGTGAGTCTTTAGCGCCCTCCTCTGTCAAATCTGCGTATGACAAGTAAAATCCATCTTGTGTTCTCCAGGAAAGTATTGTACCCATTTGCTAATTTCTAACACGATGAAAAGTTTATGAATAAATATGTAACTGTCACGGTGTAGATTTAGCAGAATCTGTCTAAAAAAACCCAGACTGGAGTTATTTTTAAAAAAACACTATAAAATGATATGTTGTATGTATTTATTTAACTATTACAGACATTCTATAAGAGCAATAAGCCTCTCATAGCATTAGTTTGACCACAATGATGGTTTTAGGATGGTTTTAACATCAGCCTTGAGTGGCTGTCGTAGATATTGTTTCGTTAGCTGCTGTTTAGTAATGTTGAGGAATCTCTATACATTTTGTGTGTTTAGTTGGAAGCCAGAATCTGATCCACCCAGTCGCGGAGCTCAGTGACACGGGCGTACACACCAGGTATACTGGTGTCACAACGACTGCTTCCCCAGGACACAATACCCACCAGTGTCCAGACATCACCCTTCTGACACACCAGAGGACCACCAGAGTCACCCTAAACAGACAGAAGGACAAGAGAGTTATGGTGAGAGAGTTATATTGAGAGAAATTGAGGAAGTGAGGAAGAGAAGATAGTCTTACCATGCAAGAGGAGGCACCAGCAGCACCAGCACAAATCATGACATCATGGATGTTGCTTCCCCAGAAGCTCTTACAGTCCTGGTTGGACAACAGAGGCAGAGCAACTTGCTGGAGCTCATTAGGGGTGAACAGAGCTACACACACAGAGAGAGAGAGAGAGAGAGAGAGAGAGAGAGAGAGAGAGAGAGAGAGAGAGAGAGAGAGAGAGAGAGAGAGAGAGAGAGAGATCATTAAACATGTTAGGTATTGTAAATATATTATAAACATGTATGCTACCATTCAAAAGTTTGAGGTCAATAAGATTTTTTTTTTTTTAAGTAATTAATACTTCAGTAAGGACAAGCGACATAAAGACATTTATAATGTCATGAAACATTTCTATTTCAAATAAATGCTGTTCGTTTGAACTTCCTATTCATCAAAGAATCCTAAAAAATTTGTATCACGGTTTTCACCAAAATATTAAGCAGCACAACTGTTTTGCTAGCTTTGCCATCACAGGAATAAATTACAGATTTTCCTGACCCCAAACTTTTGAATGGTAGTGTATATAATGTAATTAGAGATCAATAGGCATATCTATTATTAGCATTATATCAATTATATAACCATTATAGAATAATAATAATATATTTCAATTTATTTTGCTGTAGAAATATATTCAAAATATTCTAATTCATTAGACTTGAATGAATATCAAATTTTGAAAGATATTTCTATTGATCTAGAACCAGAAGCAAGTATGTATAATAGACTGTGATGTTATAGATAATCAACCATTGTGTTTGGTCACTCCCCAGCCAGAGGTCACACAGGTCATGCCAGGAGCAAATTCGTCTGAAGTCTCAGCAAGACAAACAGGAGACACTTGGGCATTCAGTGAGACGGGGGAAGTCAGCTTGATCAAGGCAATGTCATTCTCGATGGTATTGGAGTTCCACTGAGGGTGGGTGAACACCTGTAATTGTGATTAAATCATAAATTCCATGTCAAAACATAGAAAAATCAGTAAATAAATAATGAGGAGAGAAAAGGTTTAGTATACCTAAAAAGCATTATCATGTTGAATGATTATTAAGTGAACATGTAAGTGTCCAGCTCTTGCGTGTTATTGAGGAATAAGTTTTAAGTTTTAAGCCTCACGTTTGACACTTTCATAGTCTGCGTGTCCTCCTGAGTGTTGCCGCTTCCCTTGTTATGCTCTCCCAGGATCACACGGTGACTAGTTCTGGACATAAGCAAGAGAGGTTTATTAATCCACATCTATCCCAGGATTCATGCATAGTTAACGTAATGATTTAACTGTGATTAGTCTAAGTTAGTCTCACCTCACACCGCAGTGAGCAGCAGTCACAACCCAGTACTCACTGATCAGAGAGCCACCGCAGAAGTGCCAGCCAGTGAAGTCCTGTAATTTAAACAACGCATTGGCAAAAGAAAGAGACAGCGAGAGAGAGAGAAACAAATTACACTTTGTATAAACTGTGTAGTATAATCTCCATTAGCTATAATACATTATACCTGCAAGGAGACCTGCCAGGGCCAGGAGTGAGGAACTGCCTCCTCACCATTCACAATGCGGGCATAGCCACTGACAGCAGGAGGAATGGCAGGAACACCACAGCCTAAAGAAAAAGGAAGAACAGGAGATCAAAGAAGAATGAAAATTGAATGAAATTTTATGGTATAATATAAATAGGCTAATTGACCAATGGTTTCGTAAATGCAAACAATACATTTTTTAACATACTGTAGTGTGCTGGTGACTATACTGATCTTTTCAGTAACTATGAGTATGAACTTAAAAAAAAAAAACTTCCTCACCATAGGCTGCACTAATGAAGGCAACACAGGACAGCAGCCACAGGAAAGACATTGTGCAGAAGACAGCATTATTGATAGTAGAAAGTCCTATTTAACACCAAACCATGATTTCGCACACCAATGAGGGCATGGCCACCTGATATCATGGTCAAAAATTAACCCTGAGAGTCTGCATCAGCTGGTCTTCACCTGTGCAGAATCCCATGATTTTACCAGTACTTGAACATTGCCATGTTTAACATGCAAAGTACAGTACATTTTCGCATTAATACTTCTGTTTGATTGATTTTATTTTATTATTTTATTTTATTTTATTTTATTTTATTTTATTTTATTTTATTTTATTTTATTTTATTTTATTTTATTTTATTTTATTTTATTTTATTTTATTTTATTATTTAAAAAATGTTCTTATTGTTTAATTAATTCAAATTGTTTTATTTGTTGATCGGGTTTTCTTTTTAGGAAAAAAAAAAAAAAAAAAAAAACTCTCTTTTTTGAAATATGAATTGTGTCATCATCTACTCACCCTCATAACCCTGTATGACTCTCTTTCTTCTGTAGAACATAGAAATATATACGGTATATATATTTTGCGCATTTTTATATATATATTTTTTTACATTGAACGTAATGGTAACCAAAACGGTTTGGTTAATATTTTTGTTTGGCAAAAGCAGTAACATAACTTCTTATTCCATTACGAAAACACATTTGCAACTGAAGAATAAAAATAAAATAAAAAATAATAATAAACAAACAAGCGAATATACTCTAAATACTGAATTGTTCTATTATTTTTATAATTACATATTATTTATTTTATTGTATTATTTATATTCTATCATACATTATATATATATATATATATATATATATAATTTAATTATATTAGTTCTATTATTTATTTATATAATTATCAAAAATAATTATTTTGTTTTGCAAATTAATAATCACAAAACATATTATAGAAGTGGTAATAAAGATGAGGTGACTAGGGATTTTTCAGGCATCTGGAAAATTAGGATAATTAAAAAAGGTCATATTATTTAATGATAAGTTGATGAGTTATATGATGCCTTTATATGGGGTTTCTGGAATACTTACAATCTTGATAATAGGTGAAAACTCAAAGTAAATGTGTCAGCAAATTTATGTAGCAAAATATGTAAATGTGTGGGAAGGACTGGTATATAAACCCTCAAACGTTGGTGAGACGGCCCTGATTCAGAAATGGCTTTCATTTGGATTCTGTCGTGTCTTGCTTTCATTGGAACTGCCTATGGTTTGTTGCTGTTTTTTCCTCTGTAAAACAGATTTTCTAATAAAAGTGTCCATTTTAATACATAGCCATCAAGGGCAGAATGCTTGGATTTGTATGAACATTTCTACAATTTTTTTATTATAATTTTTTTTTTATTCTCAAGGCTGTGGCGTTCCTGCCATCCCCCCTGTTGTCACTGGCTATGCCAGGATTGTGAATGGTGAGGAGGCAGTTCGTCATTCCTGGCCCTGGCAGGTGTCTCTGCAGGTACAAACAGACATCATTTTAATAGATTACATATGGATAATATAAACACATTTAACAAAACAAACATATATCTTGGCTAAAACATCCATAAATAAATAAATAAATCTAATGTCTCATTACAGGACTCCACTGGCTTCCACTTCTGTGGTGGCTCCCTGATCAACGAGTTATGGGTTGTGACTGCTGCTCACTGCAATGTCAGGTAAGACAGTATTAAAAGTATAAACAGTATAAATTATTATTATTATTATTATTATCATCATCATTTTTTATTTTTATTTTATTTCATTTTAGAATAAGTATGTTTTTCTAGAGAGTAAAATAAATCGGCGCAACTCTGAAAGAAAAAAAGTTCAATTTTTTTTATTAGGACCTCTCACCGTGTCGTCCTGGGTGAGCATGATCGTTCCTCCAACGCTGAGGCCATTCAGACCATGACTGTTGGCAAGGTGTGTTGACTCTTCATATTTTCTGTATCATACCTAAACCACTGAGACAAGGTTTAAACAGAGAGATGAGAAAACTGCTGCCACTGAATATGAGAATTGCTGCAGCGAATGCTGACGTATCTGTATCCTCTTCCCAAAGGTTTTCATACACCCTAACTACAGCAGCTACACCATCAACAACGACATCCTCCTGATCAAGCTGGCCACTCCTGCTCAGATCAACACTCGCGTGTCTCCTGTGTGTCTCGCTGAAACCAGTGACAACTTCCCTGGAGGCATGAAGTGTGTGACATCTGGATGGGGCCTGACCAGGTACAATGGTGAGTTTCAGAATCTCTTTTCATTTCAGCATTTTTATCATTTTTGCATTTATTTAAAAAATATTTACATTTACAAAGATGAAACTTTTATTTTAGTTTTAAAAGCATTTTTTATAGCATTTGTTCAGTTTTTATGGTTTAAGAAGGTCAAACTTGAGTTAGAGCTCTGTCCTGATTTATTTTCTATGTTGAAAGCTTTTAAAATGCTGCCAATCTGTCCTTTCAGCCCCTAGTACCCCTGCCCTGCTCCAGCAGGCCGCTCTGCCTCTGCTGACCAATGATGACTGCAAGCGTTACTGGGGAACCAACATCACTGATCTGATGATCTGTGCTGGAGCCTCTGGTGCTTCTTCTTGCATGGTGAGCTCCCAAATAAATATATGTGACAATTATTTATTTCAATATGATTAATGAAAGTTCGTCTTACATGTATAGATAAATGTTTTGATTACAAACTCTTCTATGTGTTTTACAGGGAGATTCTGGAGGTCCTCTGGTCTGTGAGAAGAATGGAGTCTGGACTCTGGTTGGTATCGTGTCCTGGGGAAGCAGCACTTGCTCAACCAGCTCGCCTGGTGTGTACGCCCGTGTCACCAAACTCCGTGCCTGGGTTGACCAGACCATTGCTTCTAACTAAAGCAAAATGTTTATATAGCAGTTCTTGCTCATAATTTTCATCAATAAAGTTTTATTTTGAAACAAAAACAACCTGTTTGTGTTTTTTGTAGAATTTGGACAATGGACTTTCAATGTGTTTGAGTGCATTTTTCTTATTACATCATTTTAATAACTGCAAATTCATCAGAACATGAATTATTCGAAACTGCTATAAATGCAATGACCCTGTTTGTTACTATCTTCTGCAAAAGAAGATGAGATGATAACTTAATAATAACAACTAGCAGATCATCTCAAAATCAAAAGAAATCATGTATTCAATCATGTTTTCTATAATAGCTAGCATGCCTGGAGCTCTTTTAAATGAACTTTGTGAATAGAACGACTATGCAAAAAAAAATAGTGACCAGGACAAAAAAGGAATAACATATTTTTAATTTTTTTTGTATGTTACATATACTCACAAGTTATTTTTTGTAAGGATATGAAAAAATGAAGGAAAAAATGAAAATGTTAACTGATATTAATTTAGTTACCTGCCATTAATTTGTAATCTATAATCAAATCAAATCAAGTATATTTGTATAGCGCTTTTCACAATACAGATTTTATCAAAGCAGCTTCACAGTATTAAATTAAAATAATACAACAAGGTTTGTTTCTAGTGGAATTTATTGATTGATAAAATTAAATATCCCCAAAATATCCCCAATTAAATACATACATATATATATATATATATATATATATATATATTGTGTGTGTTTGATATATTTTAATTATATGATAACATTCTTGTAAGAAGTTTTATAAATATACTGCAAAAAATATAAAAGCATAGAATAATCTAATAAATGTTACTGAAAAAAAAAAAAAAAAAAAAAAAACCACTGTTACCACTAACCCCCTTCAAACCCAATAGCTTTGGACATACCCTTTATCATAAGGGTGCTTGTCAAGTTTTTGCTGTGCAATTGTGAATATATCAGCCCAATAAAGTAATTTGAACACAGTTAATGTTAACTGTTAATCCAATAAATCTTAAAACATTGAAAAAATGCTAGCCTACTGGAATGGTAGGCTACTTATTGTTATTGAGCTGTTTCTCCACTCTCCTTTTCAACTCTTACTTTTCTAAGCAATAAGCAATATTGCATGCTTCCTTAGAATAACTAATGTTGCTGCATTTTCAATCCCATTCAGTCTTTGGATACAAATTAGTACCACATGAATAAATATAGGGCTGAATTCAGGTTGCTTGGGACACTTTTTTTGCCATTGAGATACCTGAATACAAAATGACTTATGAATAAAAACATATTCTAACAAGCTCAGATTATCTTTGAATGAAATCTCATAATATTCGCATTTTGAAATATTTGATCTTAGGTATATCAGTGCAAAGTAAATTGGTTGCAGTATGTAAATAATGTAATTAGGTAGGCTACATTTACAGTACATACAGCTGAACTGATGAACATACGTGGAATAGGTTACCTAAATAGAAATGACCTGGGAATCAGTGCAGATGTGGACACAGAGGCCTTGAAACCAGGAACACGGCTTTATCAGTTTGTATGAAAATATAGCTATTCAGGTCAGGGTTATTGCAGTCAACATAATGACTTTTGAAAAATGTCTGTTACACAACAAAAAGTAGAGGAGAAAAATTCTAAAATTCATTCAATAAGCTTATTTGATAAATGCAAAATATGAAATCCTCTAATTAAACTTACTGAAAGCTATTGTGCAGTCTATTTAACAGAGAATATTACACAAAATAAGAAAAAAATTACAGCTCACCTGAAGTAAAAAATAACAGCTCACCATTTTGACCATGCAGGTATTATTAACTATATTCATTCATATAACATGGAGGTTATCACTTTTCTGAGTACAGCTTTCCTAAGAAATGTTTTGCATGAAACTGAGAAATTTAAGATAATATTAGAGCAATTTTCAATCATTGTGAAACTGAGAGAATTAACAGCATTCATATAATATAACCTGCATGTTGCTGTATATGAATGCCATTAATTCTCTCAATTTTCAATCATTGTGAATCAGTGAAAGTTAAAGGCATTCTTTCATGGGTAATTGGGAAGTATTTCTGTAGCTCCAACAGTATAGTGCAAGCAAGGTGTTAGAAATGCCATGGTTAAGGGTTTAACAACCAGGGGATGCACAAACTGATAAAATGATCACTTTCAATGCAGTTTAAGTCTGTCAAAGGCATAAATATAAATGTAATTCAATAATGCAGTATTTACAGCTGATTTAAAGCATCCAGAAGGAGGGGGCATTATCTTTTGGGTGGAAAAAACTCTCTTTTGCAAGGTGCACAATATCCCACAGTGGAGCGATAAGACGTCCAGCATATGAATGAGGACTGAATATATAAAGCCCTCAGAGGAGCAGACAATATTCAAGTGCAGCAATGGCCTTCTTGTGGATCCTCTCCTGTCTCGCCTTCTTTGGTGCAGCCTATGGTACAATCCTGTTTTTCTTATAATAAGATACCATTATATCAGCCTTTAAGCCTGGCTAACCTTTATTAAATTGTGCTCAGGATGCATGAATCTGTTAAATTTCTTTGGTGCAATTTTTGGTCTGTTAGGCTGTGGCGTTCCTGCCATCCCCCCTGTTGTCACTGGCTATGCCAGGATTGTGAATGGTGAGGAGGCACGTCCTCACTCCTGGCCCTGGCAGGTGTCTCTGCAGGTAAAACTGGTGTGAAAAACAATGCTTTTTTTAATGCTAACTCAAAATATTGAATCATTTATTTTGTCATTTTTAATTTATTACAGGACTCCACTGGCTTCCACTTCTGTGGTGGCTCCCTGATCAACGAGTGGTGGGTTGTGACTGCTGCTCACTGCAATGTCAGGTAAGACAGTATTAAAAAGTAAACCTTAATGCCTATAAGGATCAATTGGTGAATAAGTTTGAATTTCAGTTATCATTATATTTCATATGGTATTTATAGCCTATTGTTCTACTACCAAAGATTTTGGGTTATACTGTTTTGATAATCGATATATATTTTTACAGGACCTCTCACCGCGTCGTCCTGGGTGAGCATGATCGTTCATCCAATTCTGAGGCCATTCAGACCATTGCCGTTGGAAAGGTGTGTAGACCCTCAATATCTATTTTATTGAGTATCGCAGTATTTCCTGCAGAATTCTGTTTTGCCAGTGGGAAGCCCCCGTCCATATTCACTCGCTACATAAATATAAAGCACAATCGCTTCATTTATTAGAAATATATACCAGATGCATGAGATGATGCTCATGCAAAGCATTCTTCATGCATTTGACATCACTGAAAATATTCAGTACAACTACTATTCAGGACTACCTCTATCATTGTAACAAATTTCATGGTTTAACTATGTAAGGTTCAAATGGATGCCCGTTCGAGAATAAATTAATAAATAAATAAAAAATAACAAATAGGGGCTACATCATTCAGTGCTTAATGGCCCCTAATAACGACAACTTGCAGTTCAGTAAATTAGTCAGTTGTTGATTCACTAATGTATCTGGGGTGCGTTTCCCAAAGCCAACTGCCCAGCAAGCAATAGCCGTCATTTCACCATCTCGGTTAACTAGACCCGATATAGTCCGGCTATGAGTAACCCACTTCTAGACAAAATAACCCTGAATTTGATTACATGTCGTTTTTTCCCAAATAACTTGCGAGATGTATCATATTCCATCATGTAAGCAAAGTCAACAGTGATTACAAGGTGTTTGGTTTCATGTCTTTTACATGTTGTATGCATAGCCTGTGAGTCTATTCCTGGGCTATGTTTAGGCGTCTATTACATTTTCACAGACAGCCCCAATTTTTTTTTTTTTTCTCTATCACCATTATATTCCATCACATTCAATTCAGACTGCAAACACACACTCACAACCTAGGTAATATGATTGCTTTTCACAAAAGATTCAGCAGCAGCGGCACAGATTCCCAATTGTTGAAAAGCACTGCAAGAAACACTAGCATATATCCTACATGAACCATTGTTCTGAGGTAGTCTTTTAATAGAAACATGAAGAGAGCGTTTCCACTGATTGCTACCTTAAAATTGGAATGCTAACATGTCTGTATCCTCTTCCCAAAGTCCATCATACACCCTAACTACAGCAGCTACACCATCAACAACGACATCCTCCTGATCAAGCTGGCCACTCCTGCTCAGATCAACACTCAAGTGTCTCCTGTGTGTCTCGCTGAAACCAGTGACAACTTCGCTGGAGGCTTGAAGTGTGTGACATCTGGATGGGGCCTGACCAGGTACAATGGTGAGTTTCAGAGTCTATTTTCATTTCAGTATTTATATCATTGTTGCATATATTTAAAAAATATTTACATTTACAAAGATGAAACTTTTATTTTAGTTTTAATATATATTATTGCATTTGTTCAGTTTTTATGGTTTAAGAAGGTCAAACTTGAGTTAGAGCTCTGTCCTGATTTATTTTCTATGTTGAAAGCTTTTAAAATGCTGCCAATCTGTCCTTTCAGCCCCTAGTACCCCTGCCCTGCTCCAGCAGGCCGCTCTGCCTCTGCTGACCAATGATGACTGCAAGCGTTACTGGGGAACCAACATCACTGATCTGATGATCTGTGCTGGAGCCTCTGGTGTTTCTTCTTGCATGGTGAGCTCCCAAATAAATATATGTGACAATTATTTATTTCTATAATGATTTATGAAAGTTCGCCTTACATGTATAGATAAATGTTTTGATTACAAACTCTTCTATGTGTTATACAGGGAGATTCTGGAGGTCCTCTGGTCTGTGAGAAGAATGGAGTCTGGACTCTGGTTGGTATCGTGTCCTGGGGAAGCAGCACTTGCTCCACTTCAACTCCTGCTGTGTACGCCCGTGTCACTAAACTCCGTGCCTGGGTTGACCAGACCATTGCTTCTAACTAAAGCAGCTATGAATACTGTCTTTATTTTCTTTAATAAAGATGTATGACATGACCTTTTGTTCCTCTTTCTTGGATTCATTATTATAAAGGCTATATATTGAATATATATATATATATATATATATATATTTTATTTTTCAGATATAATTTATACACTACCAGTCAAGGGTTTAGACACACTTGCTCATTCCTTATTATTATTCTTATTCTCCCCATTTTAGAATAATCATAAAGTAGTCAAAACAACATCATTACACAGTGGTTCTCAAACAGGGGGCCGGGACCCACTAGGGGCCTCAGCACAATTCTAAGGGGGCTGCAAGAAGATTAAAAAATGCAGTTATTTACACTTATGGAATTATGGATTTTTGTTATTTTAATTGATTATAATTATTTAATTATTTTAATATTATTGCCTCTCATAGTTTCTATACATAAAAAATATATAAAAAACAGAAATATCTTGTGGGCCCTTTTAAATATTGTCTCTGACAATGGGGAACTGACATTGCACAAATGGAATTATGGGAATTACTGTGAATATAGTGACCAAAATGTTTAACAGATCAAAACTAGTTTACATCTCGTTAGCATCATAGCATAACTGCCTACGTCCTATTTAAAAAAAAAATGACTTATAGGCAATTATACTATGAGGCTAACGATCTGATCTCCTTAAATAGCCACCCACCCTTTGCTTTAAATACACACTTTGGTCATTTTCTCAGCCTATTTTATGAGGTATCCTGGAATGTTTTTTACGAAGTTCCCATGAATGCTGGGCTTTTGTTGCTTTTTTTCTAACCAATCCTTTCCCCACTCACTAGGATGCAGCTTTCCATTTAGATAGATAGATAGATAGATAGATAGATAGATAGATAGATAGATAGATAGATAGATAGATAGATAGATCTTTATTGTCATTGTATGCGATACAACGAAATTCTGTTGGAGCAGTCCTCTCCAGATAGCAGCATAGTAAAAAAGATAGAAATATATAAAAACATGAACCTATATTCCCATATATACATACACATCCAAGAACAAATTAACATTTAAGAAGCACCCTTACTCAATATACTGTTGTCAGGGCTTTGTTTGGTAGTTGGCGAGGTCACTTTGTAAAGAAACTGAACTCGTAAAACGCATGCGTGTGACGTCATTGTTTCCATAAATTTGCGTTTTTTTGTAGTTTAGACGTAGACAATAGTGGTATCATTTTTAAAATCTTGCACTTTGAAACCTGTATTAAAAAGTTTGCATTTTCAGACCCTAAAAACGCTATTTTGGTAAACAATTTTCCATTTTTAATTGAAAACGGCTCCTTAGCCTTAGTCTGCCCGTCTGTCTGTGGTGTCTTTACACGACACCGTTTCTTTACAAAGTGCCCTTACCAACTATTGGCCTGGCATGCATAAATAATAATACAGCGTTTCCATGTGAACAGGGATCATTTTGACAAAGTTGTCATCTATACACAAAAAATGCAAAGGAAAAAGTCCGTTTTTAGTCATTGTCGTGTAAACATAATGTTTCCATGGTTTTTCAGTGATTGATTAAGTTGTATCACCTGTTTCTTTGATTTGGTTTGGATTTGTATTTAACCCACTCACTTGCACTCACTCGTTGACTGGCCTTGTTGCTGAAATGTTTCATGGACTCACCTTCTTTGCTGAGAATGCTTTAAAAGAACTTACCTGTGTGTTTACTGTGTTTTTGGATTCCTGTGGGCTACGATAAATTAATTATGGAATTTAAAATATTACCTGTTTTCCTTGCTTTTTTGGACAAATGATATCATGAGTTCCTTTTTTTGTGCTACTTACCGTTTTTTTCTCTCCTTGTTTTGCAAAATACTCCTGCAACTGGGTTCTTCATCTTCTGTGTTGGTGTGTTGTTACACATGTGTTTTTTGGTAACCTTTTTTTTAAAGCCTATAGATAATTATTATTTCCCCTCAGTTTTTCTTCTGCCTCTCAGTGTATGTGTGCTGTGCAGTTGTACATGGTTAAATTTCAATGTCAGGCGGTTTGATACTTTTTGTTGCTCTTTTAGATAATACTCTTCACATCTGCAATAAGAGTTTATTGAATGCATATATACAAAATATTTCAGGCAATGAGTAGATATTGACCTAAAATTGCAATAAAACTACACCTTAAACTGCAGCAATAAAAGTGTTAAGAGCAAATGTGCAGCTTTATTAACACATTATTAACCATTATATTTGGTCTATATTAAACTTCTCTGTGGTTAGTGTAAGGCTGTATGTTTGCACTATCCACATATACATGCTATAGCTGTATAAACTGTAAACGTTAAACCACCATTAGCCATTTCAGGGTAGAATTTGGCTCTATGCATATTAGTTTTTGCAGGTGTGGTCCATGCTACGGCAGTAACAGAAGGCTTTAAAGAAACGGCAGTAGCACGTATCACAGGGGTTGCAGCAGGGCAGGTGGTGGCCCAGGCAGGACTGCTGATGAGGGATACAGCGGCTGGGGGACCGGGTGCCTCTTCTCTGAAGCCGTACAGCTTTACCCAGATCCTGTGGTTATGGCAACGAATCAAAAATAGAGAACACAGAGAATAATGTTATAGTGCTCAAACTTTTCAGGCCAAGTACCATGTTAAATTATATCAGAACATCCAAGTCATCACCTTAACCATTTGAGCAATGCACTGCTTACATAGGAATGTGGGCTATGCTTTGGAGTAAAAACTAACCAATATTAAAATTGTAAACGGATCAGATATTAAAAGTAAAACATGAAAAAAAAAATTTAGACAATTTAAATGGAATATTTTTAGCACTGTCATTTGGCGTACCAAGTGGAGGCACATACCACTGGTGGTACATGTAAATTCTGTAAGTCACATGATATTAAATGTGAAAGCCAAATGTAAATTAACCACCTCATCATAGGATCCAAGGTCTTCTAGCAGTTTTTCTTCTGCAGAGTTTCTTTCAAGGTGCTCCAGTATAGGTAGTACGTCTGTGACATACAAAACACAAATGTGCCAAATATAATTTTTTTAAATAAGTCCACTGTATCCAATTTGAAATTCATTAATTTAACACCTAATGTTAACTGGGATTTACACAATGAAGGACTGATCATTTTTGCTAAAATCTTTTGTACTCCCCATACTGATCAAAATGTAAAGATTATGTCCAGACAAAATAGTGTCCACTTTAAGAACTGAAATTATTTTATTTATCAAAACACATTAAATATATAAACATACATATATCAAACATAATAAGTTTGGACAAACCTACCACTTTTTTATTATAAGCAGAGCCGGACAGTAACGGAGTAGCCTACATTTACTTGAGCACAGTACTTAAGTACAATTTTGAGGGATCTGTACTTTACTCGAGTATCATTTTTGGGGAGTACTCATGGCTTTACTCAAGTACATTTGAGAGGCAAATATTGTACTCTTTACTCCGCTACATTTCTATCCATAACCGTGAGTACCCGTTACTACTTCTAAAAAAAAAAAAAAAAAAACAAGGAAAAAAGAAAAATCTCGGAAACCCTCAATTTGTTGTTTCCCTCTCAAACGTGATTGGATTGTGCAGGTGCCACTGATTGGGACAGCCTATCAGCAATCACCTTCAGCTTTCCGCCAAAGTCAACTCCACGGTCAGATTTAGCTAAGAGACGAAACCATGGACGAAACAATGGATGAAGACGCAGCAGGTCCATCCCGGGAATGTGCCAACCCGTGGCCGCACCTCGCCAGACTATTTCAATTTTCTGAACAAGTTAATGATAGTTTTCGCTTCAAGTGTTTGCCGTGTTTACCAATGTAAGCACTGTGGCAGTAGTAATGCAATATTTAGAAAATGTACTCTTGTACTCTTGATACTCAAGTACTTTTAAAAACAAGTACTTCAGTACTTTTACTTAAGTAGACATCTGACTGTAGTACTTTTACTTGTACTTGAGTAAAATGTAGCAAGGGGTATCTGTACTTTTACTCAAGTAATGAAGCTGTGTACTCTGTCCGCCTCTGATTATAAGTATTTTTCACATTTTAGAATAAAAAAGAACAAGTCTGGTAAAATATTCCATATAAGATATGTGTGAACATTTGTAGTGTACGAAATCACATTAAAATGTAAACAATAACAACAAAAATCTTAATCTCTGAAAAGATCAATAGAAAAAGATACACAACACGTTTTTTTTTTTTTTTTTTGGGAAAATAACATCAGTCTAGAAACCTTACCTGTGTCAGAAAGAGCAAAAGAGTTTTCACTACGTCTTAGGTTTGGATGTGATGCCATCACCATAACATTTATCAAAAACCAGCTGAAGATGGCTGTGTTCAGCATCATAATCATTTAAACTCAAAAACAAGATAAACTTCAGCCGCACTTTTAGTGATCTGGTTGTATTCACTGAAAAAAGAGAGAGCAGTCAAGAAAATACAGATTAAAAAAGTCTTATGTATATGTTTGTGAGCAAGTAGAAAGTGTGTATTTTTCTAGTTGCACTGTTTTTGCCCTACAGTATGTGTGTGGATCTATGTACGTTTGCACAAGTTAACTATGTATGTTCGACCTACCTGCAGCGTTCCACGTCCCAGGCTGAGTGTCTGCACAAGACTCCTCGATTTATAAGGCTCCTTGAGGTGGGAGGTGAGGGACACATGGTGCTGATCAGTGGATGGAGGTGTGGTCTCTTGTGCCTGGCACAACCACTTAACTTCCACACAAACACACGCATACATGACCGCCCAGTGCCCACGCAGTCAGGAAAAAAAATAAACAAACAGAATATCCTGGATGATGGTGTCTGATGGAATATTACTGTAATATGTTAGAATAAAAAATAAATGCTGAAACATAAGAAAAAAACGTAACACCTATTTAAGATTTTAAAAATGTCAGTTTATTTTAAATGTATGAAATAATTGGAGGAGTGTGAAAAATTCATTACTAGTTAGTGAAGCTCAGTAGGTTTGAAACATGGTTCTGTATTTTGAACCACTCAGAACAAAAATCAGTTGAACGATGCTTATTTTTAATCTGATGCTAATTTTGCATATTTATTTGGCATATCTGTTTGTACATTTTTTAACGTACACAATTTTATATCTATGTATTCAGTACATATTAATTTATTATTTGGCTTAATTTTGTGATGTTTCTCATCATAGCATAATTTTCTTTGACACTGTTTGACACAATCACACTTTTAATGATCTTTAGCTTAATTTTGTGATTTTGCTCATAATTGTTGCTTATTCCTGATAAATAAGGGAAATACCCTATTTGGTAATATTTGCACTGAATTTGTACTTCAGATTATTTTTCGTGCTCATCCTAACGCTCAGCACTGACCAGTAAACACTTCATTATGAAGCTAATACATCTATTATCAGCTGATGACTCCATCCTGCTGATTTACTGCTGATGACGCAATACAGCATCCATTTGTGTGGAAATAAATTGTTTAAAAGAAAGGACTTCAGTACTTATCTTTGTACGGTCAGATTGGTCTGAATTGTTTATAAATGGAAAATAGAATGTGCAATTAACAAAAACATATGTTATTCAAATAATTTTGTACAAAACAAACAGGCCAAGTCAGAATTGTTAGTTTATTTATTGAAAGACTGATCTATTAGGATTAAGACAAAGTAGACACAAATGTATGATAAATCTCTCTCTTTTAAAAAAATTAAATAAATGAATAAATACATCATGTGTGTATGTAATGCTTAACTGTCAGACAACTTCTCATCAACGAATGTTTGCTGCTATTTTATACTATGACATGCTTTTAGCCATGCATCTAATATTGAATTAAGATGATTTCAGTTCATATCCTGCTCTCTGGAAAATATAAACCACATATTTGAAGAAATAATAGACTGAGTGTTTCCGTTGAAAGACAATTTATCAACATTTACGTTTGCAGCAAAAATAATTTATCAGAGGGCAATGATGAGTTCACAGAAATCTGTTCATTTTCCAAAATGTACATTAATTAATCTTACGGTGAACACCATCATCTGTACAAATCTCTCCATTTATCTTTTAGGATGGCTACGTGCAATGTTCAGTGTACTTCTCTCTCAGAAGGCCGTCTAAGTGCACCATACATAGATAGTGCTGCCTTTCAAACTCCAGTGCCCTTTAAATAATGAAAAAACAAAGAAACATAATAGTTGATTTGTAATGATGGTGGATGGGTGAATACTGGGAATATAATAAATATAATTTAAAAAATGAATTTTGCTGAAGGACAACCAAAACATTTACATCCAAACATTAATTTAAACAAACAATTCATGTGGAATCTTTATTGAGTTTAAGGTCCAGCTCAGCCCAGACTGACTTGGGTTGCTTCTGTTTGGATGGTTGACACACCTAACCAACACAAAACTCTGGTAACCTAACAAGGCACAATATAGGCCTATTTAATTGAATTAGGCTACTAATAGCATAAATAATTATGAAACAAATCAAATATAAAACAAATTAATTAGGAAATAAATATGTTTATGTAGCCTAGCTAATTAACATATATCAAAATGAAAATAAATTATTAATTAAATAATGAATCACTTGGCCAAGCCCTGTTTATAGAGGAAGAGATTGTTAATTACTGATCGACTGCGGCGAAATTCATTTGTTGACTCTTTTCTTGTTACGCGGCAAATTGTGTGACGACGGGACCCGTGCCGTGGTTTTTGACCGTCCACTCTCCCACCTGCAGCAAAGGTGTGAAACCCAACCCGCGGGACCCCAATTCCTATGTGTAGGGATGGTCTGAGATCAGTATTTATGGTCTGATGGTCAGATGCTCAGTCACATGAGTGTGTGTGTGTGTGTTCATCCGGGTATTCGCATCTTCAGCTATGGGACTCGGAAGTCGGACTCATTCCACGAATCGATTCTTTCGAACCGTTAGATTTAAAGATTCTTGCTTCAAAACGATTCTCAGGTGTTGTTTTCCGTCACATCTATTGCTATTTATTACTAGCTATTTTACGATTAAATTGTACTAATGATCGTTTATTATTATTATGTTTTAGTGTCTCACTTTAGTTTATTGCAGCTAGGATTCAGCTCATAATACAAAAAGTAATTTCGAAATTACAATTTGCATTTATAATAAACTAAACTTTTTTTTTCTTTTTTTTGTACGTCTTTCAGGTGAAAAAGGATTTTATTAAAACAAAAGGTTTCGTATGTTTGTTGATTAAACTGACATACAATCAAGTTGTAAACAATCCAGTATTTGTAGAAATTCTGATATTCGGCTCATTGAATCATTCAGAACTGTTTTGTGAATCTGTTCAAATGGTTCATTAAAATGATTCGACTCAGAAGAACAAATAGTTCATGAATCGGACAGCGACTGTGGAGCTACATCTTGCTTTTTCTGTAGCTAGTAACTTACACAGTTAGTCTTATTTTTTCACCATGCCTTTCTCTGAATTGTATTTTAATGTGGATAATGGTTATCTGGAGGGGCTGGTGAGAGGTTTTAAGGCTGGTATTTTATCTCAGGCGGATTATTTGAACCTTGTTCAATGTGAAACTCTGGAAGGTGAGTCAAATGTGTGTGTAGGCTGCTAGCTTACGTTATCTGGTCTGTGTCCGTTTTCATTTTCGACATTTTCACATGCAGTTGCGTGTCGTTTTTGACATGTATTGTCGTTTAAATATGCAATCCGTATTTTATCACTGATGTGGTATCTCGCTCATAAATCGTCATAAAACAACAGCACAGCTAATGTCAGTTAGCTTGTTTCTTTAGCCAGCCCAGATCCTCCGAGCGTTTAAATCCCCTTCATCTGGCGATATTCAGTTTTTACATCCTTATATTTCCCATCTTCCTCTGCCCTGATATTAAGTAAACACATGAAGTCCTCTGATCATTATATTATGTTACTTTTTAATTTAGGTGCAATACATTTATATGCTAACTGTGGTGCTTTCAGCAACACATTCTATTTTCTGATCTTTATATTTAACTTACGTATTTATTTTACATGATGGTACGCAAATGTTTAAACCGCGGCTCTATTTTAAACATGCAATGTAATGTACAGTATCAATTTTAAAGGCCTGCGTTTAACCTGACGGACTGATGGTTACCGGAGCATCCTCGGTTGTGATTTCAACGTCGTATTTAAATTGCTAAGACCGGCCAGTAATTGATTTTTGACCCGTTTAAAGTAATGATCGGGATAAATAGTAAATATGTGTTTTTATTTAATCTTTTTAATAAACGAAAGATACAGGTCTCATTTGAGGAATGATAGTTGATGGTGCTGGTCATGTGATTACAGTATGTCATGACGTCAGTTCTGTAGGATGGGCATATTCTTATTCAGCCTGTGCTGATGGCATTATACTTGGCTTTTTTTTATGACTTTACTCGTCCAGCAATTTACTTCCACTTATTCAAAAAATAAATAATAAATTGCTTTAATGAGAGAAAACCAATTATGACCAAATTTGTTTAGATATCAAATTTTAAACATCTAAATCAATTGCTGCATAAATTAATTTAGACATCCTCTAGATGAAAATTTTACTGGAACAAGTAATTTGACAGTATTCACTGGAACAGAGCTTTGTCACTCCCTGAAAACTCCTTAAGAATATAAGTACAGTACATTTTAAGAAACTGCAAAATATCTATCTAACTAGCTCCCAAATTGCTACTTTTGCTGATGTTTCCAACTTGTGTGTATTTTGTAACATTGGGGAAGAAACTTTGCTTAATTCATTTTATCAATTCAATCAGATACATTCCATTTGGGACAGTTTAAATCTAAAAAAATCCTTCAACCTGTGCTGCATTACTGCCTAATATGCCAGACTTTACAATTAAAGAACTTTTAAAATGACCCCAAAAATGAAAGCAATGTTTTTAGAAATTGAATACATTGTAGCCTAATTGTGTCTCCCCCTTTAAGAATCAATGGGAAGTGACTCACTTGGAATTTTTGCTTGTGCTTTAGGGAACTGGAAACTGTGTAAAAACATTTCCGAGATTAATGTATACAGAAATCACTTCGAGCACAACCCTTTAGCATTGAAGAATGAGAATTTGGATTTACAGATACATTCATTATCATCATCATCTTCTTTTTTCTTTTAAACAATTAAAGTTTTCACTTGTATTTCTCCTCAGACCTGAAGCTTCATTTGCAGAGCACTGACTATGGAAGCTTCCTGGCCAATGAAGCCTCCCCTCTCACTGTCTCCGTCATTGATGACAAACTAAAAGAGAAGATGGTGGTTGAGTTCCGCCATATGAGGAACCAGTCTTATGAGCCTCTGGCCAGCTTCATGGATTTCATCACGTGAGTGCAGTCAGATATCAAAAAGCATAAGCAAACCAATGCTGCCAATTCACAACACGAGGTGTCAAATATAATGCTGTATTGTACAAATTTACTGGATTTAGTGAATATTCATAACTAAGAAATTTTTTTTGATAGCTTTATCTGCTCGATTTTAAACTAATCACTGTTTTAAAATATTTCACCTCTCAGGACCCGTTATTAAGCTATTTTCCGCTGCTTTTTCAGATACAGCTATATGATTGACAACGTCATCCTGCTGATCACTGGAACTCTGCATCAGCGGGCCATCTCTGAGCTGGTGCCCAAGTGCCATCCGCTTGGCAGCTTCGAACAGATGGAGGCCGTTAACATTGCCCAGACTCCAGCAGAGCTCTATAATGCCATCCTGGTGGATACACCACTTGGTAGGACAATCTTGACATGAAAAAATGAACACATGAATCACGGTCACCTTTTCGTTCACAAGTTTTGTGGCTAGAGGAAGTCACTGAGTTGCAAATCTTGTCATTTATTGTCTGGATTTTTTTAAGCATTCACAAATCTCCAAAACATATTCTAAATAATACCAAAGTGCTCATCCCCACATCACAGTTAAAGACTGTTTCTGTTTGTTTCAGCTGCTTTCTTTCAGGACTGCATCTCTGAGCAGGATTTGGATGAGATGAACATTGAAATAATTCGCAACACCCTTTACAAGGTCAGCCTTGCGATGGAAAATACAGGGATGTAAATCTTAAACATTCATTAGGAATTTTCTCATGACATAACAAATATGCTTAATTAAACACAGAAACTCACTGGTGTTGTCTGGATATTATGCGCGGGTAGTGATCTAACTTTGACCCTGTATGTAGGGGAGACCGGGGCTAGTTGTTACCATATTTACTCCTCTGAATATTTTTCAGGGTAGGTTGATTTCTGTATAGGCACATGCCAAGGCTTGGCTGCAAAAACTATATTGAACAGCAGTGTTGTTGAGCAGAAAAAATTATACAGTAGGTTAAACGCTTGTTTTGTTTTAAGTTTTTTTTTTTTTCTCGCATACACGTTATCTACAGAATACAACTTGCAGTGAAATGTAAGCCTGGCCAGCTACTTAGACTGTCCATTAAATATATAAATAGTAGATAAAAAAGGTAAGATAAGATGAACACAAGAAATAATGATGGAAAAATGTCTGATAATAATAACAAAATGGCAATAAGGTCATTAGGATTCAAAAGTGCTGGGCATGTGACCAGCAAAATATGTCAGTATTCTTTCTATTTCTGTGCTCTGTCTGGCCTTTAACCTTGAAACCATGAGCTGTGGTTGATCTCTCCTGTCTGT
The DNA here is from genome assembly GCF_951802725.1 of Rutilus rutilus. Classification (NCBI taxonomy): domain Eukaryota; kingdom Metazoa; phylum Chordata; class Actinopteri; order Cypriniformes; family Leuciscidae; genus Rutilus; species Rutilus rutilus. The sequence goes on from NC_140211.1 coordinate 24,493,266, forward strand.
GTCTCCAGGCATATCTCGAAGCTTTCTACAAGTTCTGTTCCTCACTGGGGGGAACAACCGCAGACACCATGTGTCCAATTCTGGAGGTGAGTAATACGAGTACAATGAAAAAGATTCTGATGGGATTTTTTAATTGTTATTGATATGTTTCAGTCTTTTAGTAACTAAAGCAAAGCTTTGTTTGTGTATCAGTTTGAGGCAGACAGAAGGGCTTTCATCATTACCATTAACTCCTTTGGTACGGAGCTCTCCAAAGAAGACCGAGCGAAACTTTTCCCTCACTGTGGCAAGCTCTACCCAGAGGGTCTAGCACAGCTAGCCCGCGCAGATGATTACGAGCAGGTCAAAGCTGTGGCTGAATACTACCCTGTAGGTATCTGTGTACAACGAAATGGCTTCAAACTAACACTTCATAGACAGCATGATTAAATTATGACAGAATGTTCCGAATTTTTGGAACTTTTAATTCTATTCTTTTAATTCTAGTTGTTTTGATGTGAAGTTCATGTATTTTTGGCCACCAAAATGATTTGAGGATTAACTCTGAATTCATGTTGCTTCAGGAATACAAGCTTCTCTTTGAGGGTGCTGGCAGCAACCCAGGAGACAAAACCCTTGAGGATCGCTTTTTTGAACATGAGGTCAGCATTACAGAGAGAATGCTACTGCATTATGTAATTCAGGGATTTTTTTGATGTTGGCAAATGTGTTCTTTTGAAAGTCCTCTGCTAATGGGAAAATGTTGGTTATGTGTTTGCAGGTGAAACTTAATAAGCTGGCCTTCCTGAATCAGTTTCATTTCAGCGTGTTCTATGCCTATGTCAAATTGAAGGAACAAGAGTGCCGGAACATTGTGTGGATTGCAGAGTGTATCGCCCAAAGGCACCGGGCTAAGATTGACAACTACATCCCCATATTCTAATGGTACATAATATCAGTCTTGAGTAATGATCCACATGGCTTGTATTAACTGTATTCTGTTATGTTAAGGTTTGAAAATTATGATTCTGTCTCCTCCCTGTTTCTTGCACTATGCCACTCTTACCTTTCATTGTGATTGTCTTTATTAGAGTAAATTATTGTTTGTTTTTGTCTGACAGACAAAGCAATGCAGTTTGCATTCCCTCTCAAAACTTAGGATTTTTTAAATGAAAAGTTTTATAAAAGTAGTCAAATGTTATTTTGCTTCATAATGTTATGACTGTGTAACAATGTCACCTAGAAAGCAATCACAGCCCATTGCAAGTAAATACATGCAGGGAGTTACAGGAGAGTTTGTTTTAGTGAAACACAAAACTAAAGAGAGATCTATAGTCATACTCTTCCTGTGTAAGGCTAAGAAAACACGCATTCCATCATTATTGTTTATGCATTGAATACTTTTTCAGTTAATGTACATTTTCAGATTATAAACTCCCTGAACTTGGGATCTTAGAGGATCCAGTGTCCACATCTGATGAGGGTTAGAGAACCACTGCTAATCTAGACTGCTGTCCTTATTCATGAAACAAGCAGAATGAATTTCATTATAAATTTTACATAATCCTTTTTGTGTAAATTGTTGGATTCAATGCAACAACACGGTTTATGTAAGAATGGATTTATAATTGATTTACAGAGAAATTGTTTTCCATGTGTTTCAGGAATACGGAACAGTAGGATTATCCTTAGAAAAAAGAGAAATGTGGGGGATTTACACGAAAATGTTTTTTGTGTGTATAGATTCTTCATAATGTATGTTTGTTAAAATGAGAATTGTGTGCTTGCTGTTTGTAAATTTGTGCTGACATAATTTATGGAGTAGATCATAATTCATGATTGACAGCTGAATTGGTGAGGTCTAATGGATCTAGTATTAAGAAAGACCTTGCCCTCTGCTTGCAATGTAAAATCTATTGTACTGTTGTAACCATAATGTTTGTGTTTTAAGTGATCTAAATGAAGTCTATATATATATATATATACACATACACACACACTATATATACAGTAACTCTGTGTTTGTATGTTTTATTCTATCTTTAAGAGAAAAAGAGAGGATTGAAAAACAGCCACTATTGCATTTTGTGGAGATATCTAGCTTGATTTAGCAGTAGTTACATTAGCCACCACCAGATGGTGCAAAGAGCCCAAAAATTCTTCATCACCATGTGCAGACTGGCTTGGAAGTTGGCTACAGCATGAGCTTTAGAATTTGAATTAAAATTTTACTACGGACATTCAGCTGAACACAAAAGGATTTACTGTACCTTCCAACACAACCTGAAGATATTCTTTATAAAGATAATTAGCCTGTTTAAGCATGTTTTGTTCTAGTTGACAGGAAGATGTGTCTGCCAAAACCCACGAGATGCCTCCGGGGCTAATGATGCCATTTTTGCATTAATGCTGTGTTGCTGTAGGCTACTCTGCCAAAAGCTAAGCTATACCGAAACATGTGAAGGACGTGCCAACTGCTTACTGACAGAGCTTCAGTCTTTTGTAAATACCAGATGTGGTTTGAACATGTAGTTGAATGGCTGGTTATCTGTGTTTTAAAACACTGGAGAAGAAATTGTATCTTAGTGATGTTCTAAACACCCACGCAGTTCATTGAGTTTTGTATTTCTGTTTGAATGAACATTAGTTAAGGTTTTTTTTGTTTTTTTTTTGAGGGGGCTTTGGATCACTCGGTGATGACCCCATCCTCGTTCTTTCTACGTGCTAAAACATTATGGTCCAGGCCTCATTAAAAACGCTTAATTACTGCAAACAATCACAGCCTTTTAGTTCCACAGTGCTCTGGATCTATTGCGGATCAGAAGACCAAAAATGGCTTGGACTCTAGCAACCTTTATGAATGCAAATTATCTTAGCAGCCACGTCACCGCAGCCATGAGACAAGAGCACAATAAGTTTAAACAGTTCCTCCTCCTGTTGCCACACAACTCCTGGAAAATGCATAAATCTTTCAGACGCTCCAAGCCATTTTCATTTAGTAGAGTTATAAATATGCAATGTATCTGTTTTGACCAATGCTAATGTTGTACTATTATGGTGGACTTCATTCTATTGCAGTAGTACTACATGTGGTATTCCTGTTTAATCTTGTTCAGCAAATAGTGATAAAAAAAAGTTTAGTTTAGCCAGATCTAATGCAGTTCGATGTATACGATGGAAGTCCCAGACTTGAATTAAATAATGGAGGTGAATTTATGGAACATTATGGGATTTATGGCCATTTTGATTAGGTGATACATGTACAAAGTTACTGTTGGATCATCACCTTTGCATTGTAGGAACACCATCTAACTTTACTACTTAATGTCATTCCGAACATGCATGGCTTTCTTTCTTCTGTGGAACACAAAAGATATTTTGTGAAATGTTTCAATGTCTTTTTTTTTTTTTTTGTCTATACAATGGAAGTTAATGGTCACTAAAACTGTTTGGTTACCAACATTCTTCAAAATATGATTTTTTATGTACTGTAGAAGAAAGAAATGCATGCAGGTTTGGAGCAACCCCTTAAAGTTCATGCAATGCAATGTCTTTACTATTCTATTTAAGAGTAGTAAACAGTAGAGTAAAGAGTGCAAGACCTACATCTTACATCTTCTGTCACAGAGCCTTTAAAGGGATACTCCACTTTTTTCGGAAATATGCTCATTTTACATCTCCCCCAGAGTTAAACAGTTGAGTTTTACCGTTTTAGAATCCATTCAGCCGAACTCCGGGTCTGACGGTACCACTTTTAGCATAGCTTAGCACAGATCATTGATTCTGATGAGTCCAGTAGCATTTCTTTCAAAATGACCAAAGAGTTTCAATATTTTTCCTATTTAAAACTTGACTCTTCTGTAGTTAAACCGTGTACTAAGATCGACGGAAAATGAAAAGTTGCGATTTTCTAAGCCTATATGACTAGGAACTACTCTCATTCCGGCGTAATAATCAAGGAACTGTGCGGCTGTACCATGGGTGCAGCAGGCGTAATGATATGACGCAGCGCCTGAAAATAGGTCTAATAGGTTAGACAAACTTAGTCCCGGTCACGTTGGAAGAAGTTACCGAGCTGGGGACTATTTTCAGGCGCTGCGTCATATCATTACGCCTGCTGCACCCATGGTACAGCCGCACAGTTCCTTGATTATTACGCTGGAATGAGAGTAGTTCCTAGCCATATAGGCTTAGAAAATCGCAACTTTTCATTTTCCGTCGATCTTAGTACACGGTTTAACTACAGAAGAGTCAAGTTTTAAATAGGAAAAATATTGAAACTCTTTGGTCATTTTGAAAGAAATGCTACTGGACTCATCAGAATCAATGATCTGTGCTAAGCTATGCTAAAAGTGGTACCGTCAGACCCGGAGTTCGGCTGAATGGATTCTAAAACGGTAAAACTCAACTGTTTAACTCTGGGGGAGATGTAAAATGAGCTTATTTCCGAAAAAAGTGGAGTATCCCTTTAAGAGCATGTTCAGTGTTCTCTAATTGGATTACAAATCCCTGCAATTCAGCAAGATGAAGCCCTCTCCACCCATGATGTTAAGATGTTCAGAGAGACGCCTTTGGTTATTTTTTGCTGATACTAGGAAACAGTTTTAGTGTTTCTGTGGAAGTCACAGTGTTCCCATGTACCCAGGAGAATATTTTGAGAATATGGAAAGCAACTGTGATGCACTGTCACCTGCTATACAGGAAAAACGATCACACTGGAAATTCAGGTTCAAATATACTGTCTTTTTTTTTTTTACGTTTATCTTTGTATACTTCCTGGTGAAGAAAGGAAGATGTATAGCAAAATGAGTATGCATCAAATGCAGGGTGCAGACACAGCTATACTTACATTTTATAGTGTAGTTACAAGTACGTAGCCTGTGTGTTCCTTTGCACTTGCAGGAAATGGTTCTCTGGTTGCACAACACTCACTGATGCCCTGGGATTTGACTGGCATAATTACAAGCGCACTGGGCAGTTTCTTCTCCATGGGCTTTTTCTTTGACAAGAAGATCTCTGTTGGAAACCAGATGAGCAAAAATAGCCTGCTAATGATGTTTTTGTGGGCCCTTGTCAAGCAGTGAATGAGAGAAGTCAAGGACTAATGTATGCAGACTTGTACTCGTTGACCGGTACTTACAAACAGTGTGAACAGACTGAGAAGACAGAAACAAAAGCAACGTATATAGGCATCTGTAAAACGCTGCAGCCTTTGTATCTCTACTGCTTTATAGTCACTGTACATTAAATGACGTTACACAGTCCTATGCTTATGCAAAGCTTCTGCAAAAGCTTGCATCACACACAGGGTGGCATTCTGCGAAAGTGAACATGAAGAATAGCATCATTTAGATTTGTTTTAATTACTTGAAAAATTACTTGTTTAATTACGTGTGCTGCGGTTGCCAAACTGTTAATTATTTGTGTGGATGAAATTAATGACGTGTAGCCACAGTTGCCCCAGATCATTCTCTACTCATTAACACAGCCTAAACATTAAGCCCCCATCAATGTAGTTCTTACAAAGGCCGCTGTATTAGATGGGCATGTGTGTCCTACGGTGTCCTATGCCCCTCTGTGTCCCTCATCTTGCTTTGCCATCTGACAAATGCCCCGGCAACTCGGCCCCATTTCCTACTGGCAAGTGCTGGGAACAAATGCGCTATACATTGTTTACAATGTAATTGTGTCCCACAGTTCCGGAAGAAAACAAACAAACAGAGGGAACATAGAGAGCATAAATGGTTGTTTGGCACTGCATGGATGACCAAGTGTCCTTCCTGTTTGCCTGCTGCACTGTCTTATGTGTCTAACATCACGGACATTGCAGTTTATCGTTCTGGCCACATCTGCAGGCCTCAAGCCTCCCTGCAGCAGAAGAATGGAGGTGAGCACTGAGTAGGGATCCCTGGGCATTTTTCAGTAGAGAGGTCTCTTATAGTGTCCTAAATTATTGGCACTGTGACCTTAATTCTTCCCACAAATTAAAGTCTGGATATGGTAAGCAAAGTTCTCATAATCAATGTGTTGGACGCAGGAGAAATTGACAGGAATAAAGATCTGAGCGACTTTGACAAGGGCCAAATTATGGTTTTGGATCTACTTCAGCCTAGTGTATCTGGCCAGCACAAACCTTACCATTTTCCATCCAAGTATGCTCAGTGTTAAGAACTTAGTATGTTGATGTTGGCAAACGTCCTGTTCTGGATTTTAACATCTGCAGCGCTGAGACAGTGTGCAGCACTCCACACTCCTGAGGGGAATTGGCAAGTGAGAACCGTTGCCTGTGGCACACCTGCAAAGGTTTTGAAATGCTAAGCTTTTAAGCAGACTGAAATTTGTTGCTAGCAGGCCAGACACTCACTAACGTTAATCATAATATCAGTTTTACATACAAGTACTTCAAGTACGGCTAAATGTGCTGACAACATTGAAGTGTTAGAGTGGAAAATCTTGCAGCTGTGAAGTAATGCTGGATGGACGTACAGTGTTTATTGATGTAGTGGTGTGTTATTGTTCCCTATTTTGAATGGCACAATATCCTGCCCTTTGTCCTTAACACCCCACCACAACCCAAGGGTTGACTTGTGTGTGAAACATTTTTTGTTTCTTTTCCATTTAAAAAAAAAATAATTTTCCTCTTTGGAATTGGCTGAACTCTTGCCTCAGGACACCACTAGCATTATTAATCTGAACTCTTTCTCAGAATTTTCTTTGCTTTTCTCTCTGCTATGCCAGATTTCTCAACTCTTGGACATACAGTACTTGGGTCCAGTATTTTGTTTAATTTGGTCCTTTTTTGCCACGTTAGCTATCAGTGGCAGTGTAAGGAACAGTAATTGATGGATAGTTGATGCAGATTTGAATCTGTATTGTGTACATGAGCACCACGTCTCAACATGTCAGAGCATATGTCTTGTAAATAATACATAATAATATCATAATGAACATAATATCTTGGAAGTAGTGCTTCATTACATGTTAAGGAAAATTAACATTTATATATATATATATATATATATATATATATATATAATGATTACTGTTGGACTTTCAGTTCATCACAGTAAATAATTTCTTGCTTTGTTTAAAAAAAAGAATTCCCTTAAATAGAGTTGTTCCCTTTTTTTGTTTTGTGTCCTAAACAACGTCCCCGCCCCGGCCATTTAGTTGATGAAACATCTTGAGTTTCCAGAATTGGCTGAACTGTTTCCCCAGGACACCACCAGCATTGTTAATCTTGTCTCTTTCTCAGAATATTCTGAGGGGGAAGAAGATTTGGCAAATGATGCGAGGTCGGAATTGAACTTGCATCACCCATGTGAGCACCACATCTTAACGTATGAAAGCACATGCAGTAACTGCTAGAACATGCTGAGACTTTGAAGTTTATTTTTTTTATTTTTTTTGATGTATTGATTTTTAAAAGTTGGAGTTGGATATATTGTCCTTAACAGCCTTTAGTTTTACATCATAGTCTGGCAAAACCACACATGACAGCTTGTACAGAGGATGAAAACAATGAAAATACTTTAAAAATGAATGAATCCTAGCCACTTCACAATAAGTTGATGGCTGGTAAAATAAATAGTTAATGTATGAGTGTGTTTGCATAAGTTTGATGTATAAGTTTGCACAACAATGAAACAATGAAGCAGACATGTTTGTAAAACTTTTTTTTTTTTTGATAATCACACAAATTGCTGCAGCTGGGACTCGGAGAGAGGCTAAACATACTTTTTCTCTGTTTATTACACAAGTGCCACTCATATTTACACTGTTTACTGGCAGGGACACATTGCATTGTTTAGGAACAAAGTTCTCATCAATTATGGACCAAGCGCTGCTTGGTTAATCACAGGACCCAGTGTGATGTGGTGTGTGACAATGTGTCCCATTTATTCCTTATTATGTTTCAGCTATCAAAGAATGTCCACAATGCTCTTTCCAAAAACAATAAATGCAGTTAATGAGATAAACATGATTACCAATAAATCTTCTGGGATTTTGACCTTGCTACAAAGGCTAAGCTTCTTAACTGTGGGTGTTTTGACCCCGTTCCCCTGCTTTTTGAATGTCTGGATCCTAATTCCATGAAATTAGAGTATGACTTAGCTCTTGGTATGACTTTTACCAGGAACTGAGCCTTTCTGCTCTGGTCAAAAAGCTTTGAAAATCATTATATTGAAAAGTGTAAGGCAATGGCCTATGTCATAAGGGGACACAGATCACTATTTACACAGAGTGTCAAAGATTGAGACTGAAGCCATTGTAGATCTGCTCACATTTGGCTGAATCCTCTGTTCAGTGTCCAGAATCTCTCAAGTAGAGACCATCATAGTCAGTTAGAGTGGCTCTCATCCTATTTTCACTCTTCCCTCTACTGTGTGGCTATTAGTGTTTCAAAACGCATTCCCCAATATTCAGATTAGTGGTTTACCAATATGGGGTTGTCAGTGATTTATTCCTAAATGAAAAGTTAAAAAGTTTGAGGTTAGAAAGATTTTTTTATGTTTCTGAAAGAAGTATCTTATATGCTCACCAAGGCTGCATTTATTTGATCAGAAATACAGTAAAAACAGTAATATTCTGAAATATTATTACAATTTAAAATGATTGTTTTCTATTTTAATGTATTTTAAAACGTAATTTATTCCTGTGATGCAAAGCAAAACATTTTAGCAGCCTTTATTTAGTCTTCTGTTAGATTTTTCTGTAATTTCTACAGTTATTTACTTTAAATCCCCTAGTATTATACTGCTATTTCTTTTTACAGTAAATGACTGTGATTCCCATTGCATCATGGGAATTTTCTGTGACGTCTAACACCACATACAGAGACTTACTTTTTGCCTTACACCGCGTGTCTACAACGCTATAATAGCCAGAGGCTGTCTATATTGGACACATTGAAGCGACCGGACCATTAATACAAAATGCAAACCTTGTCAGAAATAACGCGAGCGCTTGGACTCGGAGAACCGTACGTCCGAAATATAACGGCGCATCACTACACACTGTCTGAGATTTTGTCGTGTCGCGCCGGAGCATGCAGTGTAATATCACTGGGTTCTGACTGTCTTTTGTGTCTGGCCTGGGGAAGAGACGGAATTCACTTCACCGAGAGAGAGAGAGACCAGAAAGCAAGGTAAAAAATAAAAAATAAAATAAAAATTCTGTGTGTGTTGACAGGATTGTGCTCAGTTTAACCTCTATAACGTTAGCCTAACGTTACTCGTCAACATGGTGGTAACAAACTTTACCACGGTAAACTGCGCTAACGTTTCATTTTACAGACTTTGTTAGATTATTGAATTGTCGAGTTTAAATATGCAAACGAGCAACGCTTAGTTTACATTAACAGTAAATTAACTAATGTGAAATTCTGTTTTGGTTGTAGATAATGTTGGCCTACTGATGGGAACCTTTATAGTTTTAGCATTAGTTTATATATATATATATATTTTTTTTTGGGGGGGGAATTTTAATATACTTCCATTTTTGTGTTTAAAGGCAACTGCAACAAAGCGCCAATTGGCGCCAGTGACTTCTAGCAAGATTCCGGAGGTAGGCCATTTGTGATATATTTTGAGATAAGTTTGCTGAAATGATTAGCAATATGTGAAAACTGCTTTGGAGCCACTGGTGCAGACTAGGTAGCTTACAATATCTTATAAAATCTCTATAAAATTGGCTAACTTTATATCAAATAAGTGACCTTTGCATCATGTCTAACTTTATATTTATTACACAGCAAATGAACCAGTCAGAAGATGGACCATTTTCTTTGTTCAGTCTCACCAGATTAAATGTATCCAGGTAAGCACTGCAGTAAAACTCTCACTAATTCATTCATACCAAATCTAGCATTCTAAACTACTTAGGTTTATATTTTTGCATTATTTTGATATTTTATTAGGCAGAAGACTCTCTACCATTGCAGTCCCACCTGAACAGGAAGGTCCTAATATCAGCGCACAGGTGGGTTAACTACTGTAGGAAGGAGAACGATCATCACTCAGTGATTTCTTGCATGTGTCTGACTGTGTATTTGTCTCAAACAGGTACCCCTTCACTGCAGACAAGCTGAAATGGGCTAAAATCATCGATTTCAGTCTTTCTCTCTATGGATCTCAGCATTTTTGGACAGAATTTAGGATTTGTAAGTATTAAAATTTAATCTGGCATAATTTAATTTTGTTATTTTGTATGCTATTTATTGACAAAAGCTTTTACAAATATATATTCTTAAGTTTTTGTGAAAATAATAATAAAAATTTAAAAAAGGAGGTTTAAAATAATTTGACACTAATATTCTCTCTCTCTCTCTCTCTCTCTCTCTCTCTGTGTTTTATATACTGTAGTGTTGGAACCAGGATCTCCTCTGAAGGACAACTGTACATTGAACTGGACAAAAGAGTACATTTGTGTTTGTGGGCACGCATGCAGACCAGGGAACATTCTGATGTTGTCAATCAAGTTCTGAACAGGAACCTATCTTTGGAGAAGTTCATTTATTCGCAAAGGTGGACAAAAACATTGTGTTGGCTTTTTAAAGATTATTTTGATGATGACTTTTACTCCTATGCTGTAGAAAAGATGGAGGAGTAGACAGTCAGACATTGATAATAATAAGAAATGTTTCTTGAGCATCAAAGAGACTTCTTTCAAAAACATTAAAGTGATGCGACGCGTTTTTTAGGCCAAAACATTTTTTGTCACATACAGCAAACATCTCCTCACTATCCGCTAGCGGCCTGTCCCCTGAACACACTGTAAAAAAACGCGGTCTCTCTAGACACCACAGGCTCCACAAACGGCAACAAAAACAAACTGGGCTCACCCGCACCACGAAACATAATAAACAGAGTTCCAGCCAATAACCGACAAGAAGTATTGGAGGTGGGGTTTGGGGGGTTAGTGCGCATACACATGAAGGGGGTGTGGAGGAGAGAGAACAGAGAAGCATGAAGAGGGAAGTTTGAATTATGGCCGACACACGACCAAAGAGACGACGTTCCGATGAACAAAATGCAAAGAAGAGGGACAAGGATAAGGAACGCACAAAGTCCCGAATTTACATCGGAAAAACCTTCGAAAGGTGGCAAGAACTCCGCCGGCAGAAGGGCTTCCAATTAGTTGCTCTGTTTTTGCAGAACAGGTAAATCCATTTTTCTTTCCTAACTGACGTTCATGTTCGCCAAACCAACACAAGGATGTAATTAGCTAGATCTATGCAGTCAGCGTTAACTTTGGTGAATACAACATGTATGTTTCTAGCAGCGATCAATCTCTATTGTAAATGATCAAGCAAATTCACAGTAGGGCGACAATTTGTGTGAACGATTGTTTTCACCCACTGTTTGTTATGAATTTGAATGTTCATTTATAGGCTATTGACAACTTTGACAAAATTTGTTTACGCCGCCGCCGTTGTTTATGCTCACTGGGAAACGCGAAGCTAACTTTATCTATTGCGTCCTTGTATGGGAGCTATAGTTATAACCTCATGGCGAAACGATTTTAAGATAGTGTTTCTCTTTTTCTGCATTCTGTTCTGCAATATATAAAAGCATTTATCTAACTTGGCGACATTACACATTGAATGAAGTATCAGTATAACTTAACTTCGTTTGTAGTGACTATTTTGACTTTCCTTTATGTCGGAAGGGAGGGGAGGGGGGAGGAGACGGGATGAGGAGGAGGGAGGGTCTAGCTAGCCTCCATTTTGTTTGACAACAATTTGAATGTTAACAAGAAGTAACGTCTCCCGGGATCGCTTAGAGCACCTTTAAGACACTTAAATAATTATTTTGGCCACCAGTGTACATGAATCCAACAAATTTTTGTAAATAAGTGAAATTATTTTTAAGGTGGGGTTATGTGTCATGTATTGTGAAAGTAACTGTGTTTTGTCCTGTGTTGGACATTTCCTTTTTGACTGCTTAAAAATGTATTTATATTCTGCAGTTTTATGAATGTAATGGTTGATATTTCATTATAATACTTGTATAAGCTAAACAACCAATGACTCTACATTCATTTTGTCAAATGCTAACATTTTGTTTATGGTTTTATGTATGTTTTTAACAATGTGTGCAGTGAAGTGTACAGCACATAATGTGTTAATTTAACACATTTACACATATTTGTGCTAACCTTTCTGACAGATTTACTTTGTTAAAATCATTAACACAATGAATGAGTTAAAATTAACACAAAAAACGTTATTCCTAAACTCACCCATTCATGTGTAAAAATCACATCATTTCCAGCATTGGCAGACTGTTTATTTTGTGATATATATGAAATGGTTTAAATATTTTTATTTTATTTTGTGATAACTTTGTCTAATTGGTTTGTATGTCAGTAGTACTTATGTAGGATAAAAATAAAATGTATCATATATCAAAATTATGAAATCTAATTTATGTTTAGTACAAAAAAAAAAAAAAAATACAGTAGTGTACTGATTAGCTTCGTTTCGTTACAGTAATGCACTGTATTACACAATTACAGTACCATACTGTAAAACTGAAATACGGTTTGGTACTGTAAATCTTAATTACAGTAAGTTACTGTAAAAAAACCTTGAAAAGTCTAACAGTGTATTATAATGAGAGTTCAAAATGTTTTTCTAGCTCTGTTAAATCTGGCTTGTAAGACTCTGGCTTCATTACACAAACTGACATTTTCAATTAGCATAGCTACAGCCAATTGCTAATTAACACAGCCGAGGTGGGTGGCTGGGTCTCAGAGAGGTCATTTAGCATACACAAAGATCTTTGACCAGCTAAAGGGAGCCATTGTTCATGTTCTCTGACAGGAAATGCAAAAAAGCAGAGGTCAATTATGTAAAAAAAATAAATAAATAAATAAAAAACTTTAATATACTCTAAGAATGATCAGGTGAACAATTTATAGTTTTCCTGTTTTTATTTTTCATATTTGTATAAAATTCACAGTTTAAGTGATTTATTAAGAACAAAATGGCATATAATATGCCAAAAAAATATGACACTGAAAAAACAAAACAAATATAACAAATGCAAACCTATGGAGTAAAATACATTTAAAAAAGGACTTCTGAACCACTTCAGCCCATTGGTCACTTGTCTACAAAAAACAACCAAACAAAAACAAACCCACAATATTCACTTGATGTTGCACTCTGACTATATTTGACCCTGGACTGAAAATAGTAACATTATCATCAGCCTCTCAGTGCAGTACATAAAAAGACAGCTGTGTCAGTTTAATGATCTTACATGCCTTAGTGAAATCAAATCTATTGCACATCATTTGAGGCCTTTTCACACCAAGAATGATAACTATAACAATAACTATATTATCGTCCACTTCTGTTTATTCTAAGCGCACACTGCAGTTATGTCATCTGTCTCTTAAAATGCTCCAGCTCTTTAAAGTTTGGTGAATTCTGATTGGCTGTTATTTTTTTAATCGTTTATCAGCTGGAATATTTTTTCTAAAAGTGAGTCCAGCAATATCATTTCTCTGTGCAATTATCATTAGAGCTATGATTTGGACTCTCGCCCCTTTAGAAATATCTTCATCATTATCGTTATAGTTATTGTCCTTGGTGCGAACGGGCCTCTAAAGTGTGTCCATGGCGAATACCCAGAGTTAATGCATTCTGCAAAATAAAGAAACCATATGTTTTGTATCTATTTGGATTTTGCCTCACCTGAGAACTTGTATTGACTAAATATGGCCTGTGGGCATGACCTCTTCTTTATTATTATCTTAATGATGCTTCAGAGTGTCAACTGCCTTCTGAGCACTGGGTTTACCATAGATCAGTGGTTCTCAACCTGTGGGGCCGGGGGGGGGGGGGGGGGGGGGGGTTGGACTATTATAACTAGGGTTGGGTAACCAGTATGTAACCGGACCGAATCAAAAAGCAGATTTCGGTGCCTCATTTCGGTGCCACTTAAATGCCTCAGCTCGTCAGCTGTCGGTTGAAATATTTGCCATCTGGTTCTCCAAAACGGACATAAGAAGCATCATCACCACATGTGATCGCTAGTTAACCATTCGACGCGTATGATTGATCACACTGATTAGAACGTTCAGATCGCGTGATCATCAACTTCTAAATTCAAATCTGCGTTCGCGCGTTAGTTGGCGCTGAGCCAGAGAGAGACTCGCTCAGCGCTGTCATATATCACAACTATACAGTGTTTTCAACCACATAAAGAATATTTTAGGTTTCAGACTTTTAAATACACATAAGTATACTAACAAAACAATAAATGTATAGTTTGTAAAAATACACAAGCAGGCAATCATTTAAAGTTAGTTTTGTTCCGCGTCATGTTTAGTATGAAAAGTCGATGTCCCTACAACAGACCGGCGTACATCCAATCCCGATGAGCGCTCCTTGTCACAGTTGTAAACATGATGGCGTTCTTCTTCCATGAGGGGTTTCGCGTCACGGCATTTAAGGTGATGCGTTCTAAAATAACGCTCACCTTGTGCAGGACATGCAATAAGTCAGGAGAGGTGTCGTATTTTGCCAGAGAAGGCAAGAATTGCTGAAATTTAAAGCTGGTTTGTTGCAAACGAAGAATACAGACTACTTAGCTGTTATTTGTAGCCTACGGTAACTGTTAATAGCATAATAGCATTTTTTTGTGTGTGTTATTTAGTGTTAAATTATTGTAGTTGGTTAGATGGCTTAGGCTTTATTGTGAATTTGTTAAGTAAATTTGTTGTGTTTTCCATGTAGGCTACTTATTTAAATATATTTAAGGATACTTTAAAAATGTTATATATTGTTCGATTTTAAGATTATTATTATATATATTTTTTCAATAAAAAAGCCGTTCTTTGATGTCATTCACCATAGTTTTGAGGCTCTTAATTTGTAAAAAAAAAAAAAAAAATTAAGTAGGCTATTGGTTCAGGCACCGTTATCGAAAAAAACTCAAAGGATACCCAAGGGGCTGGAGGAGGGGGGGCCCCAACTGCAATGAACCAGCTTTGGGGTAGCCCAGCTTGCAAAAGGTTGAGAACCCCTGCCATAGATGATTTGATGCAACTCAGTGATCCCCTCAAAATATTACACAATGTATACAACAAAACAAGACGAGAAAAGTAATGTATACATAATGGAAACAAATCTCTAAGTAGATCACATTAAGTGGTGCTAAAGGATGTTTTTACACTCTTTACCAGAACTAATCAATAATCTTTGTGAGGCTGTTATTGTTGTTACTGTTATTCATGTTCTCCTTTATGCTGTTGTTATTGTCGTTGAGGCTCAGGCCTTGCTGTTTCCTAAGGCCGCGAGGCATTACCTTCTTCTGTACAAACAGTTTCTGGAGGAACCAGTCGCTGATGCTCAAAGGGAAGTAGCTGCAGATGAAGTACATGAGCGTTAAACCCGGCCCGGCGTAGTATCGCACCTGAGGTTGAGGAGAGAGTAGTGCGTCCACAATGGTGTTGATGACAGGACTCAGATCCTCATTAGCTGTTTTTGCGTAACTCTGGAAGAGTTCCTTTGTCTCCAGCATATATTCTTCCCCATATTCTTCAAGAAGGCTAGATGGCAAGTTCTGGATCAGTTTCTTGTACTCTTTCTCCCAGTACTCTGTGTTACTGCTCTGCCCTGCAAGGTAAGAAAAAGAGCAGAAAGCATGATGCAACGGGCTAACAAAGGTGGGGGACATGGAAAAATCCACACAGAACAGATTGGAGACATAGAAGGGAACGTAAACAGAGGTCTGGGGACACTTTATTAAATATTTATATTGCATTTCCAGACCTGTATTTGGCTGGACTATCTGTTAAGTCGGCGTGTAAAGGAGGACTCAAATGTCAACTCAAAACCTGATGGATCCCTGAGGCTCAGATGTAAATAAACAGCTAAAATGAGAACTTTTTCTCTCAAGATGTGAGAAATATCTGACGGGGCCATTCACTAGGAAAAAGCAGTGCTGTTTTAATTAGCTTGTTTTGTTATGTGTCCGATAACAACACAAAAAGGTATACGTTTAGAAATGGAAGAAATAGATGGTCTTTTAATTAATTTACAGAATGCTACAAACAAGCTAATATATACAAACCAGTTCATTCAACTACTGTAGATGTTAAAAAGGTGGTTGGCCTTGGGCCATGTTACACAATTATAGAACCACTGTGATGAGAATGGCAATATACAGGTAAGTGAATCATCACACTGGAGGCATACAGTTATAACTTGATTTCACATTGTAAAAATGTTAATCACCTGTCTTAAAGGCAGAGGGTAAGATAGTGGAGACTTTGACACCCCATGGCTCCAGCTCATGACGAAGTGTGTTGATAAACAGATTCAGCGCAGCTTTTGAAGCCCCGTATGACGCCAAACAAGGGAAGGGATGCTCACCTGCAGAATTACAAAGAGAAAGAATGATTAAATGACACAGATATCCTAATTACAATTTACAGCACTGCACATCCTTGAACATTTTAATAAGCAGGCTTTAGTTATCACATTACTGTTTAAACCTGCCACATTGGCAGAGAACCAGTACAATGATGAAATGTATACCAAAGGTATAATTGTAGTTTTTTTTCTTTTACAGAGGGATTGTCATTCATTGTTGGTGTAATAAAGATCTGTATTGAACACAGGAAGCCTATGGAGGTTAATTGCAGATTGTGACTGTTTATAAAACATGTGGTTTTGCCTCAAGCCCTTGACATATAAAAGAGCTTCTGTTCAAATCATCGGGAGAATGAACGGGAAGACAAGAGGCCTCCTGTTAGTCCTCAGAAGTAATGACTGTTCATCTCTATTGAGACAGTAGCATCTGCTGCCCATGACAGCTAAACCATTTTGTTTCCTTCTGCACTGATGGGGACATCTTTATTTAAAAGGGCTGTGCGCCAGTGTTTACGGAGAACTCTACTGTGTCCTGCGCCAGGCTGTTACTCATAGTATCACACTGTTTTGGCACAATGGAGGTAAACAAATGGAGACAAAATATGGGGAGTCAGGAAAAGCTAGAAAATATGCTGATTTCTCCTGCTGACTGAATTCCAGCATGAGCTAGCAGAGAGTTGCTCTCTGTTGAGATTGTTAGTGGACACTTGAGAAGAAAAGAAAACAGGTGGATTATAGTTTGGGCTCGGAATAGTGTTTGGTTAGGTGTGATGAAGGCATAAAATAAACATCTGATGGACAGAGATACATTTATAAGCGCTGGCAGCTTTATGTGCATGGCAGAGAGAGAGCGAGAGAGATTCCTAATTAGATTTAGCACTGAAACAAGAACCTAAAAACACTCATAAACATGTCATCATATGTATAATTTAATTTACTCTTTCTTTTCTTTCCCTTTTATTAGTGGTGAAGTCTGAGTAGAGTAACTTAATATGTGCATAAGTGCATTAGCTACACTGGTTCTCACATGTATGTGTATGTGTACCTGAAGGGCTGGAGATAGTCACAATCCGGCCTTTAGCCTGTCTGAGAAGAGGCAGGAAGGTTCTGGTGACATGGAGCGTTCCAAAGAAGTTGACCTCCATGCATCCTCTGTAGTTGGAAATGAGGGAGAGCTCAGCATCCCCAATATTCACACACAATCCAGCGTTATTTACAAGCCCCCACAAATCTAGAGGAAAAAATCATGCCAGAGTATTATTTTGATTTCTTCTCATTTTATTTATGTAAAAATGATGAAAATATACAACCTGATCTCACGGCAATTCGTAACAATTCAACGAGGTGGCTAATTCGTACGAATTCATACGACCTCACTTTTTGATATTAGATTTTTGCTAAATCGTACATATTTTACGAATTGCCCAATTCATATGAATTCATACGAATGACCTACCCCCGACCCCGCCCCTAAACCTATCCATCACGTGGGTTTAGACAAATCGTACAATTTCGTATCGAGTGAGGTCGTACGAATTCATTCGAATTAGCCACCTTTTTATCACTCGTACGAATTCGTACGAATTGGTCGTGAGATAGTGTTGAAATATAAGCCCTGTTTTTTTAACACAATATTTGAAAGCTTCCCAATATAGACTAAGATATTTTCTGTTTTCTGCTGCAATTATGACAAAAATGCTTGTTTTAAAACTTTTTTTTTTATTAACAGACACTGGGAGTATTGAAATATTTAATAAATTAAACACTATTCATTTTGTGTGTGTGTGTGGTTTTTTTTTTTAAATAATTTTAATTTATATGAAGTTAGATTATTTTTAAATACTTGGTTTCACTTTATTTTGATGGTCCCTTTAACACACTGTTGACTATATGTAACGTTGCACCTTCATGTCTACTAACTCTCATTAGAATGTTAGTAGACTGGTAAGGGTTAGGGTTAGAATAAGTTGACATATACTTGCAAAGTTACTTATAGTCAGTAGAATGTCTGTTGGGGGACCATCCCAATAAAATGGTAGCAGATATTAAGCAGTCTACTAATAATCTAATAACTGCTAGTTGCAGGTGCAAGGTGCAGAGTTTCTTATAGTAAACAGAATGTTCAAAGGGGACCATCAAAATAAAGTGTTAACAAATATTTATAATAATTTATTAATTTAAATACTTTTAATCTATCTTGTGGACCACTTGGATGTTTGCATGCTGAGAATCACTGCTCTAAAGTTACGGGAGGAACACTGCATCCATTGTGTTGGTCATCACATTTTCATAACAACACCCATGCTCACCATTGGTCTGTCAGTGTTTAATAGCTGGTTAAATGAGAGGACAGCATGTTTATTCTGAGATAATGGTTATATTCACTCCCATCCTAGATTAGGGAAATTATTTGTAGAATAAGGAAACCAATGCCTTAACCAAGAAGGGAAAGAATCAGGGAGAGGAAAGAATAAAGGAAGCCTGAATCAGCTAGTTAAAAACAATTCACTCTTAAAAATAAAGATTCTTTAATGGGATCTATGATTTTATGAAGAACCTTTAACATTCATGGAACCATTCCCTTACACTTAAGGTTCTTTGTAGTGGAAAAAGTTTATTTGGTTGATTTAAATATTCTTTACACTAAGAAAAAAAAAAAAAGGTTCTGAAAGGAACTATTCACTGAAAGGTTCTTAAGGGAACCCAAAATGGAACCAAATGGTTATTCTATGACATGGCTGCAAAACCCTTCTTCTGGAAACTTTATGTGTAAGAGTTATACAGAAAAAAAAAAAAAATCTACAAAAATGTGAGCAATTAAATATGTCCTCACTTTTCCCTGCTCAGCATCTAAATTGTGGAGACCCCACCCAGGTTTTGAGAAAGGAAGCATGGAATTTTTTTTCTTTTGGTCCATAAGCCACCTGGCGCTGTGGTGTGTGTGATGTTTGAAAATAAAACAGCCCCTTGATGTACTGCCAAATTACTCACCACCCTTCCACCCCATCCCCTCCTATTCCCAACACTATCTCTGAGATTAGACATTTTTGTAGAAAAAAACACACTCATACACTATACACATACACATATACACCCGACTATGCTGAATCGCTTGTAAAATAAATAAACGTTTGACCACTGAGCACGAATGTATTGACTTATTTTACCTACATTAAAGGTAATTCAATGAGGTGCTTTGTTGATAGCATTGTTTCAAGATTGGGTTCAACAGAAATGTTAATGAAAACCACAAGCTGGTTAAAGTTTATTAAGGGTAACCAAAAATCATTGGCAGTTTTAAAAATATAACATTCTTACAGGGGTATTTTAGGTTCACTGAGTTCAAACATGTTGGAGTGAGATTGTGTGTATGTATTTTCTGGCATAGTGCGAAAGTCCTCACCTCTCATGCCAAGTTTGGCCTTGGTGTCAAGGAGGGCTTGCTGTACCTGCTGGGGCTGGGTGATGTCTACCTGCAGGAGGGTAAGGCGTGATGAACAGACTCTGCGCAAGTGCTTGGCTCCCTCCCCGTCCAGGTTCAATACGGTAGCGAACACTTCAAACCCCATTGCATCTAACCACTTTGCTGTAGCGTTACCAAACCCTGAATCACAACCTGCAGAGACAGGGGAGTTAAACATGAATGTTATGCCAATATATTAGAAATCAAAACACTGACTCCTTCTAAATTCTCACATTTTGGCAATATTTGACAGTAATTACACTTAAATGGCATGCTATGCAACACCACAGCAACATTGTTATTACCATAATAGCTGTTTTGGAATCATTTTAGAACACTTCAGCCAGTTTCAGGAAACTTTCTTATGTGAAAAATGATCGAAAACTAGGCACGAAACACCATCAGCATTGGTGACAAGTAATCTCACTACTATGACCTCTGAACATCAATAAAGTTCAGCGAAACCAGAACGGTACAACAGGAAACAAAACAAAAGCACAATTATATAAAGTCATGATCACACATCAAGTTGCATGACAGTGTGATGCATCAATCTCTGAAACATGACTCTTATCTCTTTACTAAATTACACAACTGAAAGAGATATTGAAGTTGGTGTCCTTCAGTTTGAAGACAATGTCCTTACCGTCACAAGGGAGTTTGTGGTTTTGGAGCTGTATTACTAAAATGTTAAAAATGCAAATCAGGACTCAACTAAACAAATCCAGCCATGGTTACAAATGCATGCTCATGACTGATATCTGGGATGCACACACATTTACAGAAGTGGTGGCAGGGAACGACACATTAATAAAAAAATATAACATCCGATCTTTATGAGGGTCATTTGAGTACGGATAATATGTAAACCCATAGGAACTTTACCCCAAAGAAGACAAAAAGGAGAATAACAGCAGACTTTATGTTCTTTTTCTACCCCTGATGTGCATATAGTTCTTGGAAATGAACGGCAGTACACTACAGATTTTGGAAATAAAAGTGACATGAATAGATACACAGACATGAATATTTCTCTCAATGTAAGGTCTACAACATAACTGAACTACTGGATTTTAGAAATGAAAGTTTTCACCTCGAATTTGTGAATGTGTGGCAAACAATTATACACCAGTTATGATAACAGCAGTTACACAAAACCTCAATCTCACCTCTGCATTTTATCTCAAGGTCCTCTGAGGACACACACATATCTGTCAGTGCACTAGCTGGGCTCTTTCTTTGTCAGTGTGTTATCCGTCATAGATACACAAAGTATTCCTCAATAAACACGCCGAGCCTGCAGAAGGGAGGGTCTTGGGATGGGGGAGTTAAAAATACATTAATCAAGACTAACATACTTTAGATTATTATTATTATTATTATCAATTAATGCAACTGTTCAGATTTACCTTCCATTATAACTGTTTATAATCACTCTATTATCATCACTTAAATAAAACGTAGGATGATCTTTTTTAAATATTGCCATTACCCAGATAAGTTATTCCCAGCCAGGCGTACATGTTGCCCAGCAGGTACTAAGAAGGCTCCGGGTAATTCTAATTCTGGTCATTCTAATTCTGTGGTAATGCTGTAGGAACTACATGGAAAAACAATAATACTTTCCATTTGAAATAAATGAGTGAAAGTGAAAAAGAGGATCACACAGGGAAATCTGTGTATTGGTTCTGAATGTTTATCCCAACTTAAGTCAGAACTGCTGTCAAACTAGGCATCCAAATAAGCACCAGTGGGAAGAGAAGAGAGTGCAGACGACAGACTCAACAGACCCAACAACCACAGAGACAGGCATGATCTTCACTTGTAGTAACTGCAACAGAACGATGAATGAAATGTCTTCCAAGAACCGGGCTCTACTGTCACAGCAGGTGCTGTAACTCAACAAATGCCTAGAGACCCCAAGGTGCAGATTCCATTGTCTTTCGAGACAGAAGGATGCCAATGTAAAATGGTGATGTAGCAGAGAGGTCAGTCTGCACTTCATTTGTGCATCTGTGCCAAGTAAATCCTCTCTGAACTCTAGCCCTACGATGCCACACTTAAACCTTGCTTATCCATTTAACCTCTTCACCTGGCTTGAACAACTAAGCATAGCAGGAATGCCACAGGTGCCTCTCCCCTACATTTTTCTCCAAAATATTTACAGTGTACTGTTATGTAACATTGATATGGGTATTATTAGACACC
Organism: Rutilus rutilus; assembly: GCF_951802725.1. Lineage (NCBI taxonomy): Eukaryota > Metazoa > Chordata > Actinopteri > Cypriniformes > Leuciscidae > Rutilus > Rutilus rutilus. Next base: position 24,515,306 of record NC_140211.1, read on the forward strand.
TCGGGTTGAGCATATCTCATCCCACACTCAATTGGTCTGCATTCTGGAGTTGATCCAGGGACATTGGGTAAGGAAAAGGCCTGCCAGAGCCCTGATGAGCCACTTCTGATTCCCCACACACAGATATATGTGACGGCAGTGAAGCCCACATGGTTTGGAGGACAGTCGGTACTGGCAGTGTGTGCTAATCAGTGAGGCAATATGAGGAACTTCCCTGGCTTCAGTGAAAAAGTGTTAAACACAAAACAATGAGGCTAATGGAGAGACAATGAAGCAGAAACCAAGACACACATATAGTGGCCCAAAAACATTTGCGACACTTGATGTCTGAATGTCTTTGCATTAAACACAAAATATCAAAGCAAGTAGTATCTGCAAACAAACAATGCTAGCCATTTTTAAACAGAATATATATATAAAGAAAGAAAGAAAGAATCTAAATACTTTTTTGTTTTAATTTAGCTATTAATGCTAATAAAATGTATAATAAATTTAAGATAATTAAAATGACATCTATACATTTCTAAGTGTAGCTTAAGTGTCTAAATAATATTTGGGACCAAGATAAATGCATCTTTGGCCTCACTCGCTTGTGATTTCACGTGCAAAACCATGCTGATGATAGAAGGGCTAGCGTTCAGATCTCTGAATGGTGTGGGATTAATAGTGCTTCCTCCTGCTGTCCTCAGCATGTAAACACAATGAGTGTGTCTCATGCTACCTGATCAGATTTCCTCACTGCCCTTCATAACACAATCATGCAGACTAATGTCACCTAGTACTTAGTAGTTTATTTAGGGATCCGGATTGACGTCATATACATTTCAAAGAAATGTTGGGGTTCTGAATGAATTATACACTGGTTGATCCTGACAAACAAATCTCCATAACTCAAGTGGGGAGAGTCAAAAGAAGCAAGTGTTAGTGCGGACAGATGAAGAGATGAGAGTGTGTGTTTATTTAACACTAGAAGTTCACACCTTCATGGTGCTAGAACCTGGTGTTAATCACAGCTTAGTTCAGTCATTATGGTTTACTGGGAAATCAAGAAATAGAGCGAGGTAGTAAGATGTGAGTATACAAGTTTCAGCTAGCAATGCAGTCTTTATAGAGTATTATTAAAGTTAAAAGAAATAATTTCCTGAAAAAAAAAAATTATATATATACTCAGAGAACATAAATGTGTGCACCATTCCTTTTTATTGGGCAATTTATGGAAATCCTCCCTAACAATAAGCATGTTTTTATCAAAGAAAGCGGCTTCATTATGTAGGAAGGAAGCATTCTTTGAGCAACAGATGCCTCAGAATAATTATGAGTCAAGATTACAGAAGTTTGCATTCTAATTCTAGTGAACATTACACTTTAATGTTGTTCTCCCATAGCTGGTGATTAACATGTACAAGGTGTACTGGCCTTGCAGTCTATAGAAGTTTTTCCAGCCTGACTCTAGCCAGACTAATGGCTTTAGGTTGCTTAGTCAGCCAATTCTGTAACCTTAACCCCCTGTCTCACAGCAATTCAAGCCCTGAATGTGCCTTTCAGCTGGCTTTGTAAGAGGTTTACAGGTTTTCCACTTTCGCTTGGATTTTGCCATAAGAGTGACTTATAGCTTTGAGAACGGTAATTTAAGAAAATATTCTAATCAAAATGACTCAAAAGTATGATACCATGCAATTATATGCTAGCTCTGGTACAAAAGAAACAAAGACAAGGAAATTAAGAACACTAAAATCAAATCAAGTGGCGTGCTCTGTGCCAACCTCAGAAGCTCACGCTGGTTGTGTGTGCATGTATTAAAGCAAGCAATGAAAGAGGTTGACTGAGTTGATGGTTACCATGCCAATAGACGACAGACAGCTTTGGGGGACTTAAGGAACCCATATGAGTTATTTCTGAGAAACCCACGTCCATCAAACGATTATAAGCTTCCTTGGAGTAACTGATTGAATTTAACACCTTGCCCTGCTAAGTGAATAACAGGCATGCCAGTTAGTTTGCCATGTCAGCTCATGGAGAAAAACTTGACAAGGTCAAAAATTAAATGACATCACTATAAATTATTAATTTTTTTTTTTTACTCATTTAGCTGTTTGCGCACCTGCCAAACATTCACATAAAACATTACATTTTCATTCTGAAAGGCTAATAATATAGTATGCAGGTGTACTAGTGTGATAGATTTTTCATACATACAGTAGTGCATAAGTTACTCAAACTCTTCAGGGTTCATGTACTGCTCTTGTGCTTGTACCTACCATTTTTTTTGTGTGTGGTTTGTCATATAGGAAAAGGTAGAATAGTTAGCAAAGAAAGTTAGCAAGAAATTGTTTGCAAAATAGGTGTTTAGAGTTGCTTTGGGCTTTAAAGGATAAATATAACATATTCCTGAACAGTAAAGGTAAGTGCTCAAATGAAGTACATGGCTACTGAAGGAGCTTATGATCCAGATTAAAAATGAGTTCTAAAACTGCTTAACAGTAAAATAAATCATCACAAAAGTGCCTTTATTCCTCAACTACACAGTGTTGTTGAGATTCTTTTTAAGAGCTGCTTATTGCACATTTCACACATGCACACAGTTTTCATATTGAGCTAATATAATTTTCTATCCCCCATGCCTAAAACTAACCCCCACATAAAACTTTATTCATTTGTAGGATATTAATTTGAACATTATTTTTATGTTTATTAAGATATTTTCTCTTGGGGACAGGGGGCACTACCCCACACAGAGAAAAAGCAACAAGTAGTTTTGAAGCTTGGTGACTGGACAAAAAGTGCTGAGCAATTAGAGCAAAAAAAGGTATGATTTACTCAAAAATGAAAACTCTTGTCATCACTTATTTATCCTCATGTCATTCTAAACCTGTATGACACGAGGGTGAGAAAATTATGACATCATTTTCTTTTTGGGTGAACTACCCTTTAAAGCAATGCACTCAATGCAACTACAGAAGTCTCCAAAGAACACTTAAAGAAACAGTGCACAAAGGTGCAGGTGGAGAAATACAGCTATAATTTGTAAATGAGTTTTAAGTAAACCACCAGGTACAACACAGCAGCTCTTTTATTTGATTTATGGCTTACACTGCATTTATGTTGCATAAGATCATTTAACTTAGAAACAGATTAGTTCAGCCAATTAAGAAAAAGCCAAATAACCTTTGAGTACTCTCATCCAGCAGGACACAATTGACGTTAACACACAACACATAAGAAGGATAACGAAATTAGAACATACCTTACAAATACCACTCAAACTTGGCTTACCTTGAATACAAAGGCACATGACCAATACAATTTGGTTCATACCACATGTTTACCTCATTGCCATAAAATATGGGTCAATACAGTTAGTGATTAATCATCACACTGAGCTGAACATTACACTATCTTTAGCTTGATATGATCTATGGATAGAGAAAGTTGTTATACAAACATAGTACAGAGTGTTCTGGATCAGGACCAAGTCTATACTCAAACACATGCCACAGAAAGTTTTGTGGGGTAAAAGTGAGTCTAATCAGTAAAGTAATTCCTATGGAACTTCCCATATAAGAGCATAGCATGTTCTGACAAGGAGGGTACAAATTTGCCACTCATTCAGTCATAATACAGGTGGAAAACGTTCTAATTTTACCTCTAAAAGTTACTGAATCACTAAATAGAAAAACAACAGCAATCATAATATAATTGTGGCAATTTTGCACAACAGAATCCACCCAGCATGACCTACATTTCTCAGCTGTTTGTACAATCTGTGCTTATCAATTCACATGCATTTTATGTCAATACATAACGATCCTCTCAGTCAGCCATGAATCACAAGAAGAAAACAAAACTGTCATCAAGCACTGAATATAAAAACAGTCTGAACAATGACAAACATGATCACACATTTTATTCTGTAATTTAGTTTCGGTTTAGTTCTTCTTTTTCTTTCTGTTCTTACCTGTGATGAAGACTGCCTTGCCATCAACTGGCAGGGAAGGTTTGGGGGTGGCCCACGTAAAGTACAGCCAGCAGGACACACAGAGGACCAACCTTGCCAGCACAGCGGGCATGCACAGGACACACAGTCTCTCCACCAGCAGAGTGGCACCCAGCCATGCCACCACTGAGGGCATGGCACCAATATGGAATGCCAGAAACTTCTTCACCGCTCCACCAACAAAGATGGACATTACTCCGATGTAAATCCAGAAAGACACTGAACAGTCTTCCATTGTACTAGAGGTGAAAATGCTTTGTACTCTCTCCCTGCCTCTTTTTTTCTTTATTTCTGTCTCTCTTTTACTGATACTGGCACCTTTCCCTCTTTTTCTCTCTCCCTCTCACTTTGTCACTGTCTCTTTCTCAAGTGGGATCACACTTACAAATGAGCAACCATGTGCCTGCTCGGTTCCCTATAATCTCGAGCTCACACACATCTCACACGTTTCAACTCTGAGTAGGCGAGTAAGAGCTAGTGAGCAGATTCGTCTGACTGCATGTGTGTATATATAGTGTACTCTCCAGGAGAGGGGAGGGACTATGCTCAAGCAGATGTAATCAAAGCCCAATAGCCAAAGCTTCGAACCCCCCCCCCCCCCCACACACACACACACATGCATATGTTTGTCTTCTTTCCAACAAAGCATGTGATCTTTTTCACCGTTTTACTAATTTATTTGGCTTCAACAATCCATTGTGAAAACTTTCTTCTGCAAGTTAATAGAATTGTGAGTGAGAAAAGTATTGTCTTTTTTTTAAATACTGCTAAATGGGAACATTACACAATTTAAGACAATTTAAGCTGCTCTGAAACAGTATGTACTGCAAAAATTAAAACTCACTTGACTTGAATTACAGGTGTCAGTGTGACTTTCCCTTTGTGGCTGGTTGTACTACATACGTTGTGCTTCTTTGTGTGCACGTGGTGACTGTCTTTCCTCTGTGATTAATCCATAAAATGTCCCTTTGATGTGTTTTGGCATCAGTGTATATGTGTTATAAGCCCGACAGGTCTAATTTGCTGGTTCTTTCAAAGTTACATTAAACAACATTTTATTCACGGGAATATACAAAAGTAAGCAAAACCAGGACAAAAAGTGCTGCTGGCAAATAAAAAGTAGAGAAGGTGTTTGTATGTGTGTAATGAGGAAAGAAAGTTCTCATTTACAGGGTCATTAACTTTTCTTCTTAGTGCAGATGTTTAGCATATTTTCACAAACTTATGACAAAAAGTCCAAGAAGATACATGTAATATCAACAAAACATTTAAAATATTAAAGATCATATTTACATATAAATCTCCTTTTGGTGACACCTGCAGATTCATGCTTCCCATAGCACACATTGAGAGCTGTATTACAAAGATATCAACAGTACTAAAAATCAAAGCATTAAAAAAAGCATCAAAGAATAAAAAGTAATGAGGAACAGAGGGAGGAAGGTGGACAAACGGTGGATGTGAGGCACCTACGGACATTGACCTCATTCCCTCATCAGGTGTGTTATTTCATCCTGAACCTCATGTCATCATTACCCTATTTCTGTCGTTTACACACATCTTTCTTTAGAACGTGTGTGAAGTAGGTTATAAGCTCTGTTTGTTTCTTTCCATCTCTCTTTCTCTAAATTTCATCCCTCCCTCTGAAGCTATTCACATTGAGTTTGTCTAATTACACATGACAGTACAGTACACAATAAGAAATTACACAGCTCCTCCTTCACCCAGCTCAGACAAAACAAACTCCAAACCCCATTATTCATCTCTAAGCCTTAGTAGTAGTTAAAATATTTCCTGCACATAATTACTTTGGTGCTGTGCTGGACACAGTGTTCCTTGGCCTTGAGGTGAATGACCTTTAGAGGTCACAGAACATATTGCCATTCATCAATATCACCACTGGTCAATCATGTGCCACACACGCTCCACGACATTGCCATATGGTGATCACATCGCATGATACTCATTCTTATGTAAGCCTTTGGCACAAGGACTAACTTTTATCATTTTGATGGGTTCAATGTTTTCCACCTGAGGTCATATAAGAAAATGATTATAGGTACAGAATGCCTAATAAGGTAGTGTTATATTAGTTTATGATTACAAATTGCGTGTGAGTTCTGCACTTTGGATGTGGAAAAAATAGTGTTAATACTTAGGCATAAAGGGGGAAATTAGTTCTAAACATGCACCTGCATGAACAAGTGCAGTGTTGATATGCTTTTACATATCTGAGGTACAAGGCCACAGTAGTAATATTCCTCCTCAAGTCTATCACTGTTTGTCCATGGGGGGCGATAGAGAGCTGTAAAACTATCACTCCTTGAAGAACAAACCTTCTGGAGAAAATGTTCTGGCCTGAGCACACAACAAACTGAATGGCTTCAAAACAGAACAGAAAGAACTGTAAAAATTAATAATAACGGAAGTATTTATGACTTGCTTAAAGTAGCATGAATTATTATTATTTTTTAACAAAAAAGTGTATTTGGTTGTTGTGCTTCTGTTTTCTTTATTTCAAGGTAAAGGGGTAGGACAAAATAACAGAAAGCCAATATATTAGTATCAATGACCCTCAGCTACAGAACAATCCTTCATGGAATGCCGTCGTACAAATCCTGTGTATCGTGAGATATTGCACTACTATGCAATAAGAAAAGCCTGTAGTTCCTGGATGGATGAAGGATGTGAAATTCTACTTAGCTCTCTGAGATCCAGCACTCTCTAAGTGACATTTGATTGGAGGAGTTTGACATTATCATGCTGTTCATGAACATGTTTGCATTTGTTTAGAGTTCACATGGGAGCATTATCAACCAGGAATATCAAAACATCAAGAGTGATTGCCCCATAGGATGCACCTGGCTTCAAACTTCTTGACAGTTATACAAACATGCATTGAACCCAATGTCTCCAGCAAGATGGTTGCCTATAGATTTATGGACCACCCAGCAATTCCTGTTAGGTCAACTCAGGAAATAAAACTGCATTTGTCTAACCATTTTTGAGGTCTTTAAGTAGTGAAAAATGGCTCTGGTCTTATATCATCTTCTGGCTGAAAAAATGGGCACATATCAAACATTAAACAGCAAAAAAAAAAAAAAGGGCTGGAACTCAATGCAATACACAGAACAGCAAGATCAAGTTGTTTCTACTGTCAATCTCCAAAATCCTGAGATCAACGTGTGGAGACAGTAACCCTTTCACAGGATACCCTTAAAATCTAGAATAAACTCATTGTTCACATATTTTCCTCCTTTGTGCATGACCAAATCAACACCATCTCTCAGTATTAGATCCTTCAATATTTCATAATCTCTTTCCATCTCCATAATCTGATTAACTTTAAATAGCATTTATTAAATATTATGACAGAGGCAGAAATTAAGCCAGTGTAATGCTCTGCTGAAGCAGGTTCCCCTTCGTCAGCTCACTATGACATATGTCAGAAGTGATTCTGACGAATGGGGATCTTGCTTGAGAGCCTATCTACTTCGAGTGTAACTAAACGAGCCAATGCACATTGGCATGCGATAATTGCACCAGCTGCTGTGCATCGCGGTGCGAGCATATAATGAGCGGCAGGTGAATCGCATCCTTGTCTTTCGCTTCGGAGCCAGACGGTGTAAGCTTTTCCTGTCTCCTGCAAGATCTACTGTGTGTGTCTTCGAGTCTCTGTGAGAAGAATCTCTGTTTCCTGGTGTTGGTGTGACGGTGCGGACAGTGGTGGTCGCGATCTCTCCTGTGTATCCCCGGTTTAGAGCAAACAGCTGTTTTCACAGCTTTGTTGGTTGATCTCTCCTGTGTATCCCCGGATTAGAGCAAACAAGCAGCAGCCTCCACTCAATCAGCAGGCGGTCGGCCGCAAGAGGAGCTCCCAGCCCGTCCAAGCCCCCGCCAAATCTGGCGGCAAGCATAAGGGCAAGCCGCCCTGAGACGGGCGACCCAGCGATGGAGGAATTTGCTCTCCAGGAGATGGTGACCGCACCTCTCCCTCCCCCGGAGGAGGGTCGGGGGGAGAATCTTTTGTTTCAGTTTGTTTCTGTTCCCACTTTTTCAATAAAATAGAAATTTCTTACATCTCTGGGTCACAAGAGGGCGCGGATGGCAGTGAGCGACACTTCCATACCTTGCCACTCCCATCTCCCTCTCTCATCGCCAGCGGGCAGCAGTGTGCACGCCACCCTGGAACCAGGTAAGTGTTGCATGGCACACTCAGACTCCGCTCCGGGCCACCTCAGTGCCTCCTGTTCCAAGTCCCTCCTGTGTCACTTCGCCCCGGCACCCACCCAAGTTCAGGGGCATCCACTTCACCTCTGTGCGGAGTTGCAATGCCCCTGTCTTGTAGGCAGAGATATGTCTTATGGCGAAGGACGCGATCGAGCTGGTCCCTCCAGCCGATATGAGGACAGGGCTCTACAGCCCCTACTTCATTGTTCCCAAGAGGCGGGTGGGTTACGACCGATCTTGGACCTGCGAACCTTGAATCGGGCCCTGCACAAGTTCCTGCTCAAGATGCTAACGCAGAAACGCATTTTCGAATACATCCGTCTCCAAGATTGGTTTGCAGCGATCGATCTGAAGGACGTGTACTTTCATGTCTCGATTCTCCCTTGACACAGACCGTTCCTACGCTTTGCGTTCGAGGGACGGGCATATCAGTACAAAGTCCTACCCTTCGGGCTGTCCCTGTCACCCAGCGTCTTCACGAAAGTCGCGTAGCCAGCCATTGTTCCGCTCCTAGAACACAGCGTTTGTATTCTCATATATCTTGACAACTGGCTGATTATGGCTCAGTCTCGAGATCAGTTGTGCGAACACAGGGACATGGTGCTCCGTCACCTCAGCCTGTTGGGTCTTCGGGTCAACTGGGACAAGATCAAACTCTCCCCTGTGCAGAGGATCTCTTATCTCAGTATGAAGCTGGACTCGGTCAACCTGACGGCGCGACTTACAGAGGAGCGCGTCCAATCAGTGTTGAACTGCTTGAGTACAATCAATAGCAGGACAGCGGTCCCACTGAAACTTTTTCAGAGGCTCCTGGGGCATATGGCATCCGCAGCCACAGTAACGCCGCTCGGGTTGCTTCATATGAGACCGCTTCAGCACTGGATTTATGGCCGAGTCCTGAGATGGGCGTAGCAGAGCGTCACGTGCATGTCACCCCGCTCTGTTGCCAAACTCTCAGCCCGTGGTTGGACCCTTCATTTCTACGGGCAGGTGTTGCTGTGGTCTTCACGAATGCCTCTGCCACCGGCTGGGGGGCCACGTACAACGGGCATGCAGTTTCAGGTCTGTGGACGGGGCCTCAACTGGTTCCCAGAACTTATGCTCCTCGCGACAGCCCCTTCTTGGCCCATTCCTCTGAGGAAGGACCTGCTTTCTCAGAGACAGGGCACTCTATGGCACCCGCGTCCAGACCTCTGGAAACTCCATGTCTGGCCTCTGGATGGGATGCGGAGGTTATAGGTGACCTACCCCAGGCGGTGGTAGACACCATCACTTCTGCTAGAGCCCCCTCAACAAGGCGCCTCTATGCACTGAAGTGGAACCTGTTTGAAAAATGGTGTTCTTCCCACCGGGAAGACCCCAGAAGATGTCTGATCAGAGTAGTGCTTTCTTTCCTGCAAGATGGGTTGGAGCGAAGTCTCCCTCCATCCTTAAAGTGTAGGTTGCCGCTATCGCCGTACATCACGATGCAGTTGAAGGCAAGTAAGCTGAGGGGAGCAATGAGACTGAATCTGGCTCAAGTGTTACGGCAGCCAGCAGAAGGGAAAGGCTGTCTCCAAGCAGAGGTTAGCCCACTGGATAGTGGATGCTATTGTCTTGGCGTATCAGTCCCAAGACATGCCTTGCCCATTCAGGTTGCGAGCACACTCAACTAGAAGTGTTGTTTCCTCCTGGGCACTGGCTCAAGGCCCCTCGCTGACAGATATATGTAGAGCTGCGGGCTGGGCAACACTTTACACGTTCGCTAGATTATATAGCCTCCGTGTAAAGCCGGTATCTTCACATATACTCGCCCCCAATGGCCAGCAGCGCAAAGGATTCGTTCTTAGTGTCGGCTTGTAACGCCACTCCCGCCCCGCTGGGCCGGATACGTGCGTCTATGCTCCAGTAGTGTTCCCCAGAAATGGCTAACCCTGTTGAGTTCCTCCAGCACCCCTGCGGCAGTCAGACGTTGCGGAGCCAGGCCAACACTTGTATGCATTGTGGAACCTGTGCTAAGCTGAATGTCCGTATGTAGCAGTCCCTGCGGCGACCCCATATGTGTATTCCTCCACGATCAGCTCCTCTGCGGATTAGCCTGTGTCTTTCCCTCGTCAGAGCCCACTCTGTCATCTCTGCTGGTGTTCTTTCCCCTCTATAACTAGGTTGGAACCACCCCAGAGACTGCCATATGTTGTACTTCCCTAATTGGCTAGTCCATATGTGTAAGGCAAGGCAAGGCAAGGCAAGTTTATTTATATAGCACATTTCATACACAATGGCAATTCAAAGTGCTTTACATAGAAGAAATTAAAATAATAAAAAGAAATAAGAATAATTAAAACAGTTTAGAAAAATAAAAAATAAAATACAGTACAGTACAGTACAAACAGTCGGACGAACAGTGGCACAGTGCTCATTCAGTAAATGCATAGCTAAACAGAAGTGTTTTGAGTCTGGATTTGAAAGTGACTACTGTAGGAGCACGTCTGATCTCCTCTGGAAGCTGGTTCCAGCTGCGGCTGGCATAATAGCTAAAAGCGGACTCGCCATGCTTAGAGTGAACCCTTGGTATTTCTAGCTGATATGATCCTAGTGATCTGAGTGATCTGTTGGGTTTATATTCAGTGAGCATATCTGCAATGTATTGAGGTCCTAGGCCATTGAATGATTTATATATCAGTAATAATACTTTAAAATAAATCCTAAATTTAACTGGGAGCCAGTGTAAAGACCTGAGGACTGGTGTGATATGTTCATATTTTCTGGTTCTGCTCAGAATCCTGGCGGCAGCGTTCTGTATGAGCTGACACTGTCTTATGGTCTTTTTGGGAAGGCCAGTGAGGAGTCCATTACAATAATCCACCCTGCTGGTGATGAAAGCATGCACAAGTTTCTCTAAGTCTTGTCTGGAAACAAAGCATCTAATTCTTGCAATATTTTTCAGATGATAGTATGCTGATTTAGTTATTGCTTTGACATGACTACTGAAACTAAGATCTAAGGTGTCTAAGGTGTACCGTCACAGTGACTCCCTCCGGGGTAGGATATGGGTTCCACAGCGTCCCCTTCCTCAAGGGCACGCTTTCCCAGCGTTCTCCAAGTCACACTGTGTGGGTCTTGCGGAACAGCAGTGATTGACCTTCTCTGCTTAGAGCTCTTACTTTCTGCCCAACACTGCGGTCAGGCCAGGAGGCTCAAGCGGAGCGCTGGAAGGGCTAGCAGCAGTGGCGTTTTGGTAGATATCCCCATTCGTCAGAATCACTTTTGATGTACGTAATAGTGAGCTGATGAAGGGGAACGTCTCGGTTTACGTATGGTAACCCTAGTTCCCAGAGGAGGGAACGGAGACGTACGTCCCCTCGCCACAGTTGCTGAGCTTCCGCTGTACGGCCGAGTCACAAGTCCGGCTCCTCAGCGGAAAAACAAGGATGCGATGCACCTGCTGCTCATTATATGCTCGCGCCGCGATGCACAGCAGCTGGTGCAATTATCGCATGCCAATGTGCATTGGCTTGTTTAGTTACACTCGAAGTAGATAGGCTCTCGAGCGAGATCCCCATTCGTCAGAATCACTTCTGACGTACGTCTGCGTTCCCTCCTTGGGGAACGAGGGTTACCATACGTAACTGAGATGTTCTCTGAAACAAGGGTTTAGAGGTGTTATCACTAGCATGGATTCAAGATAAAATCCTCACCCCTAGAAAAGGCCAATTCACAACGTGGACAATCATGTCATTTCTCAGACATTCCACGACCCGGCAATTAAACATTCACAAGAACAAGTGCTAACCAACACAGTCAGGGGTAACACACTAATCCGACAAAACCTGGCGAAGTGTCTGTTGCCGTTATTTGGCATCTGTCAATGCAGTGTGAATTGGCCTTAGCAGAGTGTAACTGAAGCTACCCAAGGGGCAGGGGTCAATGGTCCACTCTTAAGGCCATTTAAATGGGGTCAAGATCAAAACCATTCCTCAACCTGGCTATCCCAGATAGAGTTCTGGACGCTTTGAACAGCCCTGACTGAACAAGCATGAAGGCCATGGCTGACACCGCTTAAATGTTCACTGATTTTGTACAATAACTTTGGCACTAATTTCAGAACCTTGGTGTCATTTTGAAAGAAAATTGCACTTGCAGAATCATTGGTTTAAATAGACAATTTTTTTCACAAAATAGATCAACGTACAAGATACCAACAATTTCACACTACGCGTAAATACATCACTGTAACAAGACTAGTCGAGAGAATACTACAGACAGTGGAATCATTGAAAAAATTCTGAAATGTACAGTATTGATGTAATACAATGAAATTACAACATAGGCTTCTTTGAATCAAAGCAAAACTATTTAGCTACAAAAAAGAAAAGAAAAAAAATACAGTAAAACTTCAACTGCAGTGTTCCTCATCTGGCTTACTGTAAAGAGTATAACAATGGATTGATAACTGAACTTCTATATTTCAGTCAACCCTTTCTCGTGGATTCAGACACAGGTTCTCATTACAAGAAGCTCCATACAGATCGAAAAAAGAAACATGTCTCCATGTCAAATCTAAAACATGAACATGGGACCATAGACACAGTGTATGAAAATGAATGATGATGAAATATTACATCCATTGATAATGTAGATCAACTGGTTGATGATCCACAATAATTGGTGTCAATGGATCTTGTTATACTGAAACTTTCATAATATTGTTAAAACTATGCATTAGGAGTAATGTAACATTTACTTATTCTTTTGATCAGTTGTTTCAATTGATAGTTACATCATCTGATATTAGTGCCAAAGTGATTGTAAAAAAAGAACTGTAATATTTCAATTATTTGCCTTTATTTTAATTTTCATATTGCTTTTACCCAAAACATCACGGACATTATGAAAATCTATGAACCATAACATGTATTCTGAGATCAGTTTCATCAGCACATAAGCACACAGAAAGAAAAAGAAAAGTGGAACCGTTTTGTCTCGTTTTAAATATCTTGTTTCCATTTTGCTGAATTTACAAAAAAAAAAGCCGTTATGCAAGTCTTATTTCTTCTTGAGGGGCCTGAATGGGAAAGAAGACCTATACAGGCAAGACATTCCTAACTAAAATCTCTCCTCTCAAGTCCTGTCCACCAGATAATGTTGCTATCAGTTCAGCAGGTGTGATTCACACACACACACACACACACACACACACACACACACACACACACACACACACACACACACACACACACACACACACACACACACACACACACACACACACACACACACACACACACACTTGTTTTTATATCAATATGCAGACTTACTATAGACATAATGGTTTTTATACTGTACAAACCCCCTTTTTGTAATGTTTATTTTTAAGAGAGTACAGCTGGCTAAACTGATATGCCACCTTTTCCCAAACCTTTCTTCCTGATGAAGTTTATACATAAACAGCCAGTTAAACATTGACTCCCACAGAGCCCTTTAAAAACTATGTATCTATTTGGCAAATGTAGCACAATAATTGAGTCAAAAAGAAAACATTATGTTGACTTCAATAAGCTTTGTCTTATTTAAAAAAAAAAACACATTGGTGACACTATCATTCAGGTTGAGAATGTTTCAGTAATAAATTGTGTGAGAAATGGGTGCTTAGATGACCTTGGATTGAATATATTGTAATCATCTTATTTTGCTGTTCTATATATTTGATGAAGAGAGCTTTGTTTTACTTTACAACATTGTTCCGAAATTAGAGGGGTTACCAAGATAAAGTAAGTATTCGGCTGGAGATGTGACGTCAATATGATGGACACCATGATGCAACCTTTAATATGTAAAAGAAAACAGCTTTTATTAAGCTACTAAAAATGACTGGAGTCTCATCTGAGTGAGACAGTTAACATGTTTTTGGAAAAAAGAAAAAGAAAAATATAGCTGCGAGCAGCGATGACGGGCCTGTAAGACTGAAAATACTTGTTGAGGCCCTGGTCTGAGACAAAGGGCTAATTACCATTTGACCTCCCCCATATGACCTCACTTCCGCAAACTACTAAGAACTCACACAAGAATATGGTTTAATGTGAATGTTTATCATTGACTGTTATGTTTTTGGTGTCATTTGAAATGTTTCAAAGTGAGTGGTACAGATATCTCATATCCAGATAGATAAAATAAAAGGTAATAAGGTTTTAAGAGTTTATGGATAACTGACTTACAAAGGAAGGTGGTCTCTCAAGCAAATGGTCACCCACCCCCATGAAGGTGCGACCACTGCATGCAAATTTCTTTTGTTAGCACATGTTTCCATGTGAAAGGGGTCTGACTAGGCCTATTTAATGAGATGCAGCAGAGAGTTCGGGGCCTTTTCTGTACTTCAGATCGGCCCGTGAGGCTGAGAGAAAGAAATCTCTCAGCCTCACGTATTTCTTAAAGTTGGGTTTGCATCTTCTCTCTATTCCAGAGCATTTGATGTTTTGTATCGATTATCTTTGAATTGATTATGAAATTGGCATGATACATTTACCTGACATAATAAATTGTTACATTTGATTATTCTAACTGACTTTGACATTATTTTCATTGAAGAGTTAAACGGAATAGTCAAACATTCGCTCACTTTTAGTGAGGCACAGATATTATTAAAACCTTTCATTTATGGAGTCAGATGAAATTACGAGAGAATACATGATTAATGTATTACAAATTTAACCAACCAATACTTTGCATGAGTGGGGACAGAACACGTGATTCCTTCCCCGTGTATTGGCAAACCGGCAATTGGACCAATATAGCGGGCCTTACAGGCCCAAGACGGTGGCATCGCCATCCTGGTGCCTTTAGGGTAACTAAAGGCACCGGGGCGGCAGTGGCACCGGGGCGGCGGTGGCACCGGGGCGGCGGTGCCACCGGCTTGGGCCCGTCATCACTGCTCGCAGCTATATTTTCTCAGTTGATATTACAGTGTAATTTTTATATGATAGTTTGACTATTTTATTATTATATTTTATTACGGCTATAATGAACAGGCTGCGATGTCAAGATGCTGGAATATGTTGTGTGTGATGCGCGGGCGCGATTGAACAGTGGAAACATAAAACCATCGGCTACTCCGTCATTTTGTTCATACAGGACATCATTCAAACTGCAAAGTGTTTACTTATATTTGTGTACACTCGCAATAAAACACAACAAGCTTTTGTAAAATAAATTCAAGCAATCCGCCCCCGAAATGGGGCTTATTTTAAAAAGAAACTAAAATGCACGGGCATTCATAACGGTGCGCATCCACGGAGAGAAATGATCAGAACAGAGTCAACGTTTTTGAGTTCATTCCTACTTCCATAGGAATTCATTGAAAAAGCTCGCTCTGCTCCGCACCATTATCAATGTCTGTGCGGATGTCCGTATTTTACTTTCGCTTTTAAGTAAGCGATTTAAAAGCCCCCAGAGCTGTCACACGTCGATTAACCGGTGGGAAAATATTCCCACAGTCACATCCCTAATATATTTATATCTAAATACAATAAGCCTACCTGATTTTGAACACAAGAGGGCAGTATAGCACTATGTATGACTTGATTTATTTATTTTTTGGACTAAACAACCATTCTGGCTGTTTTTAAACTGAAACATAATTCTTTAATAAAAAAAAAAGAATAAAATGGGTTTAGTTCTGATATTTCTATACTTTTATATAGAAATAAATAGTGTATAATTAAATTTTTAGAAGATATTCTGGTAGAAGATGTAGAATATATTATTTTGGTGTTTCCTTTTTTGACATTACTTTAATCCCTCGCCATAGCAAAACCGTTTGAGATATTTATTATCCATTCACAATTTAGCATCTTTAATGTATTTTCATCATGTTGAAAAAGTTTGGTGGGAATAAAATAAACCTCTTAAAAGGAGTGGGTAAAAATTCAGAGACTGATTTTGAAAAAAATCCACATTCAAACCAAAATATCTGACTTCCTGTTGGTCGGAGCTAATGACTGTAAATTAGAAAGTTGTCCGGCTCGATGAGACCAATATACGTACTGAGTTTTGTTACTGTAGGTAAAACTAACCCCACCACTTTTGTCAAAAGCATTTTGAAAGTGCCACACTTCCTGTTGCCAGTTGGTGGCGCTATAACTTTGACTCACAAAAGTCACATCCATGTGATCGGCCTCTTACAACAAACACACTGCTGAAGTTTCACCAAGATCAGTTAATGTATGCAGAAGTTATAACACACTTCCTGTTTCACTTTTTCTCACCATAAATTCATTTCCTCGCCACGGCCAAACCATTTGAGATATCAAAAATCTGTCCGAAATTTAGCATCCTCAATGTCTTGACTTCATGCACACCGAGTTTGGTGGTGATCGGATGAATTCTTTTGGAGGAGTATTTCAAATTCCAGAGCATATGTTTTTCAAACAACCCATAATAACTGACTTCCTGTTGAGCGGAGCTAATAACATAGAGTGCGGAAGTTGTTGAGATGAGATCTATATGTGTACCGAGTTTCATATTAATTCATGCAAGCGTGTTTGATATATGGACCAAGTTTTCGGACCCCGTTCAAGGGGGTGCTGTTGAGCCCCCCTGCCACGCCCGGGTACCAGCTTCAGCCCGGCCCTGATGGCCGCGGGTTCTGACCTGTGTGCAAAGTTTCAATAGTTTTCAAGCATGTTAAGGGCCCCAAAAGTGCCCGAAAGTTTTACAGAAAAATAATAATAAAGAATCCTAAGGAAACAAAGAATCCCTTTCAGGGCTTGGGTCCTAAAAACTAATGTTAACAAAACTTAAACTGAGAATTGCTTATTTTTCATGCAAAGCTCCAAAACAGTTCAAGCAGCTTCAAAGAATTATGATATTAGCTAAATAAAGTGCTTATTGAACCATATGGAAAAAGAACAAATCAAATGGATCCACCATGAAATGTAGAGGACCGTGATCTAGGAGTCATTTTTGTTGTTGAAATAGATTTGATTTTACTTTTCAAAAGTAGTTGTTTACCTTTTGGTTGTAGGACCTTTTGCTACTGAGAAACACAGCGAGAAAAGACACATATACAGATAATCCTCTTTAGTGTCTTAGACTAAGAACAAAGGCTTGATTCAGCTCCCTGCTCATCTCAAACGCAGAGAAAGAAAAGAAGTGTGTGTGTGTGTGAGAGAGAGAGAGAGAGAGAGAGAGAGAGAGAGAGAGAGAGAGAGAGAGAGAGAGAGAGAGAGAGAGAGAGAGAGAGAGAGAGAGAGAGAGAGAGAGAGATGTGGAAAAAAACATCTTTCCCAGGACAGTGTGTTCTTAGGATCTGTCAGACATATACTGCAGAGACAGAGTAAATATTGGACATCTGCCAAACACAGCACAACTCATACATTCTGCAAACCCCCTTCCCACGCACACACAAACTCACACATACACAATGATACACAAAAATAAATTAGCTTACAAATACGAACACAAAAGTCACGCTAAGGCATAAATGTGAGACAATCTGCAACGGCAACACATTCTGTACTAAATGTTCTCTTTCACACATTCTTTTTTCTGTTCCTCATTACTTTATCTCTGCTCCATTTTCCTCTATCTTCTTTCCACCCCCACTGTTCTGGTTTCTTTTCTCACTTTCAAACTCTGCTCTCATTTATGTGCTTCTCTATCAGCTTTTAAATCTCTATCTCTCAATTTGTCCAATGTTGTTTTCAACATGTTTTCCCTCTTATTGTTATTCAGTTAGAACATGATGGGCATCATGCACAGTAAACATGAGAGAAAGAGACTCTGCACAAAATAGAAGTGTGAGTATTTAGGCATATGCAAATGTACAGTATAGTAATTGGCCTAAGTAAAAAAACATCAGTAAGTAAAAGTGAGTTAAGCACATCGTGCAAAAATATGTACAAAATCCGAATCGGGATAAATCCCAAGGCACAGGCTTACACACAAAACAAATCTGGGAACAGAGCTGTTAGGTACAACCGGGTGATTTGACAGAAAAACATCCAAATATGAAAGCTGCAGTAACATTTTATAAATAAATCAGTTACCCATTTAAACACATTTAAATTGAATTATTTTAAAGATGAAACTGACTTTATCTAATTGGTCCCTAACTCTGTAAAATCATATGTTAAGCACTATTACTACATTGCTGTGTAGGCTACTATTTGTTATACCTGTTCTCTTCTGTGCAATTCAATACACTTTAACAAACCCTATAATCTAGGTTAACTATATTTTGAAAGTGATTTTGGCTTATAGCCTGTTGGATTTTACTCATGTTCCAGTAATAATGGATAATTACAAATAATGAGATGATTACAAATCATGTTTCACTGCTTAATTTACTAACATGGGTTCTCAACATTTAATTCAGCTGAGCCATTATGACCTATTTACTACTCCTTGAACTAACCACATGCAGTTATATTTAAATAATTTAATAAAACATATTTCATTAAATAATCATTTTAAATAAAGATGCTAAGTGGGTGCCAGTGCTTATAATATTGCTTATATGCTGTTAATGTTATGCTTTTAACAAATATTGATGTTGTTTCACAACATTTTTGTATGCAGTTCTCAAATCATTATGAAACATGTAATCAGTTTTTTTTTTTCCAAAATAAGAGTTTGCATGCTGGCACTTGACTGCAGTTTGTGTTTTTGGTGTAACGTGCTAGTCATTGGTGAGTTGTAATCCACCCTTTATCCTTCTGAACAAAAACATTGCCCAAATTAAATCCGCCAAACATACTCACAGATTTCTGGAAAACACAAACACCTGCTATGATGCTTAAGGAATGTTTGTACTCTGACAAATTTTCTCATGGCCTTTTCTGCTGAAACAGATTTTAGCTCAGGAACAATCTGTTACGTTTGTGTTTTTACGTGACTGAAATTAAATCATAAACAAGAAACAAATCTTTTAAGCTTTGGATCCTCAGAGCTTTGGGCAGCATAAGACCTGATCCATTCAATTATGCCTTATCAGGGTTAAACTGGAACAACTTAAGAGCCCAGTTCAATTTCCCCAGTAGAACAAAGCACAGCATACACTTTTAAAAATAAAGGTTCCAAAAGCGAGCCATCAACTGTTTGGTTACTGACATTCTTCAAAATATAATATTTTGTGTTCAGCAGAAGAAATAATTTTTGAGTGAACTATCACTTTAAGGTGTGTGTAGACAACCCCCAATTTCCACCAGATGCGGAACGGCTGCGGAACGGCTCCGCTGCGTGACAGCTCCGTGTTCCGTCGTCCGTCAATACCCACCAGGTCCGTATTTGTTGCGGAACGGCTGCGGTCATGACTGACAGCTGAAGTCACAAGGACCCACGAGATCTCGCAAATTCACGTATGATCGCGCGATATAAGTGCTGAATTGCTGCGGAGCTCTCCGGCATCCGGCAAAAATAGAAGCTCTGCGTATCTGCTCCGGAGGGCTGCGGATCGCCGGAGTCGGAACGCAGCTGTACCGCATTCAGTGGAAATACACTCATTGACTTTAATGGAAACCTATTGACTCCGCCGACGTGCCGGAGCCGTAACGCAGCCGGTGGAAATTGGGGGTTACTCTCCATTTGAAGTCTCAAACCCTTTAAAAAAAAAACTCACAGCAATGCCATAGCATAGAAGAACCATTTTGGGTCCCGCAAAGAACCTTTCAGTGAGCAGTTCTTAAAACAACAATTTTGTTCTTGTGAAAATCTGTTTATTAAAAATAAATTTAATACAATTTAAAAAAAAAAATTCCTTGATGTAAGGAGATTGCAGACTCAGAGAGAGAGGTGGATGAGTGACAACAGTGCTTTATTGAACAGCAATACAACAGGTAAGTGATGGTCACTGCCAATAGTAAATGCTTTTAGAATGATGCAGTTCTTGGTATTGCAGGTGAATAACAAGATTTTTTCTAAATGTCAACAAAAAACTATTGCGAAATGACGGCGTTTCCATTAACCGATGTTATGCGACTAAAATGTACTCGGTTACTAACGTAACCTCGGTTCTCTTACGAGAGGTTCTCTCATACTGCGTAAGAACTTACGCTTGGGGGAAAGTCTCTTTCCGTGAGATATTTAAGCCAAAAATTATCCTTTAATTTTTATATAATGCAAAACGCGTTGCAGCAGCATACAGACATAGGCGAGACACCTTTGCGCGCCTATTGGCTGCTCTGCGGCAACTGCAGCAGCCTATCGAGAGAGGCCCTGTTGACGCCTGACCAATGGGGGTGCTTTGCGTCCATTTGCATAGCGTCCCGCCGAAATAGGCGTGGCCTAGGGCTATAAATATAGCGTCGAGAGGCTGGTTCACTGGTTTTCATCGCCGGAGCGAACCAGAGTGAACAGCAGGCACGGCAAGGATACGCAGTACTCGTTCCCTCTCTAGAGAGAACCAAGGTTACGTTAGTAACCGAGTACGTTCTCTTACGAGAGGTTCTCTCGTACTGCGTAAGAACTTACGCTTGGGGAACACAATGTAAAACGCCGTGCGTGCTTGAGATCCAATACCAAAGTCCCAAGGGCATGTGCCCGGGGCCCATATGGTACATGATCATCAGGGACTCACAGAGAGTCCAGGAAGAGAGGCTAAAGCATCATTCCTGAATAGGTAGCATCCCTCCAGGGAGCATTATAATAATAGTGTTCCACGCAGTCAGGACAAAGTTATTGGCCTGATCTGATGAAAAATTGCCACAATACAGTTGCCCTCAGGGCTGTATGATCGATCCGTGAGCATTGCTCGAACAGTTTCCAGCATCTGAGCCGACCTCGGGGCAGATAGTACTGGCTTATTAGACCGACAACAGCTTAGCTTGCAAAGCGGGAACTTCCAGGTTATAAAACCTGATAAATGTAGACGGGGAGGCCCAGCCTGCCGCCATACAGATATCATGTAGAGAAATCCCACTGGACCAAGCCCACGAAGAGGCCATGCCTCTTGTGGAGTGCGCTCTGACACCTAATGGGCACTGTAGGCCCTTAGAGATGTATGCCAGCTCTATGGCATTCACTATCCATCTGGATAGGGTCTGTTTCGTTACAGCTAGCCCCTTAGAGCGTCCGTAGAACGAAACAAATAGCTGCTCTGTCTGTCTGAAGGCAGACGAGCGAGACACATAAGCTCTTAATGCCCTGACAGGGCAGAGCAAAGCAGCGTCCTTCTCCTCCTCAGGGACCGGTAAGGCCGACAGGGAAATGACCTGGGACCTGAACGGTGTGTTGAGGGATTTAGGAACATACCCGTGTCTCGGTTTGAGCCTGACAATTGAGTCATTTGGCCCAAACTCCATACATGTCGCGCTTACTGAAAGTGCTTGTAAGTCCCCCACACGCTTAACTGAAGCGAGAGCCAAAAGAAACGCTGTCTTGAAGGACAAGTGTTTGATATCCACAGATTGGATTGGCTCAAATGGGGCACCTTTCATGGCCTCCAAGACCGTGGAAAGGTCCCATATGGGAACTGAAGGGGGTCTGGGAGGGTTTAACCTCTTTGCTCCTCTTAGGAAGCGAATGACCAGATCGTTCTTCCCGAGTGACTGGCTTAGCGTTGGTTTAACAAACGCTGCTATAGCCGCCACATAGACCTTGAGCGTGGAAGGGGTTCTGCCCTTTTCCAGAAGCTCTTGTAGGAAGGAAAGAACGTTCGTCACCCCACAGTCCTGGGGTGACACATCACGGGCTGTGCACCAGCTAGAAAACACAGACCATTTTGAGGAATAGAGCCGTCTCGTAGAGGGAGCTCTAGCCTGCGTGATCGTGTTTAGTACTCCCGAAGGGAGGTGAGCGGGTACCCATTGATGGCCCATACATGTAGGGCCCAAAGCTCCGGGCGAGGATACCAAATCGAGCCCTTGGCCTGGGTGAGGAGGTCTCTCCTCAGAGGTATCGGCCATGGGGCAGAGCTCGCTAGTTGCATCAGAACTGGGAACCAGACCTGGTTTTTCCAGAACGGAGCTACTAGTAGCACAGAGCATCCACTTTTCCTGATCCGCTCTATTACCTGAGGTATGAGCGTAATGGGGGGAAAGGCATAGAGCGGGCAGCGGGGCCATACGTGGGCCAGCGCGTTCCTGCTCTTGGAGAAGTATATCGGGCAGTGAGCGTTTTCTTGAGACGCAAACAGGTCTACTTTCGCTTTGCCGAACTTCTTCCACAGCAATTGGACTGTCTGTGGGTGTAGGGACCATTCTCCTGCCGGAACGTTGTTCCTGGACAGTCTGTCTGGTCCCAAATTCAAGTGGCCGGGCACATGAACTGCTCTCAGTGAGCGCAAATTGTGCTGGGCCCAAACCAGGAGGTGTTCCGTCAGCCTGTGAAGGATTCGGGATCTGAGGCCTCCCTGGTGATTTATAAAGGCCACCACCGCCATGTTGTCCGAACGGACTAGAACGTGGTGTCCTGCTATCTGGGGATAGAAGCGCCTGAGCACATTGTCGACTGCCATCATTTCCAAGCAGTTGATGTGTAGGAGCTTTTCTCGTTCTGACCATAGGCCAAAGAATGGTCTGCCCTCGAGCAGCGCTCCCCATCCCGAGGTGGAGGCGTCCGTGGACACCACCTTCACACTCGAGGAAGTCCCCAGGCTTACTCCTGACCGGTACCAGTCGGTCGCTGTCCAAGGTTTCAGAGCTGAAATGCATTTCTGATCGACCTTGAGGCGAAAAAGACCGGAAGTCCACGCTCGGCGCGGCACACGCGCTTGCAGCCAGAACTGAAGTGGGCGCATCCGAAGGAGCCCCAGCTGAAGTACTGGTGATGCTGCGGCCATGAGACCCAGCATCCTTTGAAACTGTTTGAGCGGGACCATAGCGCTGCGGCAGAAGCTTTCCGTCATGCGCTGAACGGCCAGTGTGCGTCGTGGCGATAACTGAGTTGTCATTAGCCGCTTTCCGACCAAGTAGTTACAGGAACTTAGTTCTAGGAACTGTCCACTTCTAAACAGTTCTAAGAACTACTCTCCCCCAAACTCAGTTTTGCTGTTTGCGTTCGCACTGGCCAAGCGGCCATAGGAACTGGTAGGAGGGGTAAGGGAGTGACGCAAGCACGGTGACTTTTATTTTGACGGCACGACGGACCTTTATTTTGGCGGCGCTGAGAACGCCAGAGCAAACAATGCTCGCATTCTCTGTGTTTATTAGTTAGCGATCTGTCTAACAGTACTGTTTAACATGTTATTAGATAGAACTGTAATAGAAAGTAGACCGTATATTAAAAAAAGGCTATTAGCCTATGCCGTGTGGTTGATGTCCAGTGTTGCTAGCTGGGCAGATAAACATAATCATGTTTGGCTTGGTCCCCGCAAAGTTGCGTTGGATTTTCTCTTCAGCATAAAGGTTTAGAGGCCCATCTATCACTGTTTTCCATGTTTGTATAGTTAGTTTCTGGAGTAAATATATAGGCAATAATCTGTGTGTTTACATTCTAGCTGTTTTAAAAATGGCGGGTGCTGGTGCTCCGCGTGCATTCGGTCATCAACGTACACTAACGTCATGGGTAGTTCCTATAGTGCTGGTTTAGACCCTACTCTGAAGTAGGACCTAAATTAGTTCCTCCAAATGGAGTTCCTAGAACTAAAATCGTTCCTAGTTCCTCCGGTGCGAACACGCCGACATCCGGGTACTTAAGCCAATAGTTCTAGGAACTGTGAAAAGGTTCCTCCGGTCGGAAAGCGGCTATTGACAGCGAGTTCAGATCTGTGCCCAGAAAGGATATTTCCTGACTCTTCGCCCAATTGACTGTGAGACATAATTTCTCGAGGTGCTCGAGCAAAATGGTCGTGTGTTCTATTAGCTCTGTACGAGACTGAGCCAGAACTAGCCAATCGTCCAAGTAGTTCAAAACTCGCATTCCCCGAATTTTCAGGGGAGCGAGGGCCGCGTCCATGCACTTTGTGAACGTACGGGGTGCTAAAGACAGGCCGAACGGTAGGACTGTATACTGATATGCCTGGCCCTCGAAGGCGAATCTCAAAAATCGCCTGTGACGAGACGCTATTTTTATCTGGAAATACGCGTCTTTCAGATCTATCGACGCAAACCAGTCCCCCTGGCGAACTTGCGAGAGGATTTGTCTGGTCGTGATCATTCTGAACGGGCGCTTTGAAAGCGCTTTGTTCAGCCGTCTTAGATCTAAGATGGGTCTGAGACCCCCGTCTTTCTTTGGCACCAGGAAATATCTGCTGTACAGGCCCCCTTCGCTCTGAGCTAGAGATAGGGGTTCTATGGCCCCTTTGCTCAGTAGTTTCGCTATTTCGGCTCGAAGTAGATGAGCTACTTCCGTTTACACCGTAGTTTCGACTCGCGCCTCGCAGCGGCGAGGGCGTTGAGCAAACTGTAGCGAATAGCCTCTTTTTATAATGTTCAGCACCCATTCTGACACCCCGGGAAGCTGTGCCCATGCAGTCGCATGAATAGCTAGGGGTTGAATGAAGTCTGCGCTCTGGCCGTGACAGTGTGGCGGCTGAAGAGCTTCTATGTGCTGAAACATAGATGCCGTGTTTGCGGCAGACGAGGCGGGGGGCGCGCTGATGACAGCGGGCAGCCTGCCCGCGCTCAACTCTGTTACAGCGAGTGGCTGAGAGGAGGCGAGTGGGCGAGACCCTTCGGGGTTTGACATGTCTGTGAGTGCATGTGGGCGCGCTACAGCGGGCACATGGGAAGCACTGAACACAACCTGGGTCTGTGACCGTGTGTGTTTTGGTTTCGTTTTTACAGAAACCGGGAGACATGCAGTGTGCAGTGTATGTGGGCACTGGGCTGTGGGCACATTCACTACATTTAACGCGCAATCGACCTGAGTCGATTTTATGAGCGCGAGCTCTGTGTGAAGAGCTGTGTTTGTGTGTAGGAATGAGCACGTTATAGTGGGCATTTTTTCTACACTCGTAACACCATCGGCCGTGGCCGGAATACCAGAATTTACACTCTTTGAGGGATATATCTGGGTCGCCGTGACAACGGCGTTTGTAAGCAGGCAAGCGGGCCGTGTTACCGACTTGTTTACTGCTAAATAAGCTGGAACAGTCACATTTTCTGGAACTGAGCGAGCTGGTAGTTTTGGTGGAAGTCTGGCCGCAGCGGGACTTGAACACCGTCGTTTTCCTAGAAGGGCTAGGACGACTTCGAGGCCTCGGGCTTGATGTCAATCTTTGGCCGGGGACCACGT
This sequence comes from Rutilus rutilus, assembly GCF_951802725.1. Lineage (NCBI taxonomy): Eukaryota > Metazoa > Chordata > Actinopteri > Cypriniformes > Leuciscidae > Rutilus > Rutilus rutilus. Next base: position 24,540,678 of record NC_140211.1, read on the forward strand.
TGAGGGCGGCGGGCAGCAGAGCGAGAGCGCAGTCTCGAGCTTCGGGCCTGCTTCCTCTGTGAGGCGGCGGCGGCGGGCGGTGGCTGCGGCTGTGAGCTTCGAGCAGACGGCTGTTTAGAGCGACCTGTCGCGGAGCTAGCGCGCTTAGGCAGGAAATGTTTCATGGCCTGCGATGTCTTCTGTACCTCAGCGAATCTGTCCGCAAAATCCTTGACGGACGATCCAAAGAGCCCAGCAGATGAGATGGGAGCGTCGAGGAACGCAGCGCGCTCCGAGTCCGGCATCTCAGACAGTGTTAGCCACAAATATCTCTCAGCAACGGTGAGAGAGGCCATAATTCGCCTCACGGCCTGTGCAGCGGATTTTGTAGCGCGAAGAGCGAGGTCTGTGGCGCTTCTTAAATCCGTGAACGCTTACAGCTTCCAGTCCTTCCTCGTCAAGTTTGCAGAGAAGGTTGGCTTGGAAAACTTGTAGCGTGGCCATTGTATGCAACGCAGCTGCAGCCTGTCCAGCGGCGGTGTAAGCGCGGCCGTGCAGTGCTGAGGTGGTGCGGCAGGCTTTAGAGGGAAGTGCAGTCTTAGCGCGCCGTCCAGCGGAGGGCGGGCAAAGATGATCCGCAACAGCTTCCTCTACAACCGGGAGGGACTGGTATCCTCTGTTTTTAGCATCATCAACAACGAAGAATGCAGCAGAAACAGAAGTTTTTACACGGGCTGAAAAGGGTGCAGACCAGGATTTCACGAGTTCTTCGTGAAGCTCAGGAAGAAAAGGCGCGGGTCTGGACGGTGTAGCAACACGGTCCCCTTTTAGAAAGCAGCCATCCAGTCGGTTGCGTGCTGGCTCTACGGGCGTCGACCACTCGAGGCCGAGGCTCTCAACGGCCTGAGAGAGCAGACGCGTCAGCTCTGACTCAATGCTGGCCCGTTTCCCAGACGTTTCGCGAGCAGGGGGTGCGAGATCAACAGAGCTCGGATAATCCTCACTGCCTGACGCTAGGATAGAGCAGCTGTCCTCCTCCGCTATTTCCACATCATCAGACTCATCCGCGACGGAAACGGCGGCAGACAGCGGCCGTTGTCCGGGGGTGATAGACTCGAGTGAAGCGGGCGGTGAAGCTGGCGGGCGAACCGGCAAGCTTGCCTCGGTGGGAGGAGGTTCAGGGCCTCGCTGAGCGCGGCGCTTCTTTCGGCGCGGCAGCGCGGCGGGCAGGGGTGCAGACTCGTGGAAGCGTGCCATGCGAGTCCGCAGAGTCGCCATTGACATCAGCTCGCAATGAGGGCATCCGCCGTCAGCGAGCGCGAGAGCTGCATGATCTTCTCCCAGGCAGGAAACGCAGATAACATGGCGGTCCCCGTCGCTGAGAGGGGCTCTGCACGAGCCACAGAGAGTGCGAGACATCTTGAAAAAGACGCTCAGCTCTTTTAGAGAGAAAAGGTGTGTGATTCGCGGGGCGAAAACACACTGCAGTAAAGGATATAGTGCACCGGATAGCGCAGCAGGAATGTCGGCAGAAGGCGGCTCGGCCAGCGGCTTCGATGCAGACTCGTCCCGCTGAAAGGCTTCTTCAGATGGCGCGGCTTCTCTCAGGATCCAGCGATGCGTGAGCTCCGCTTGAAGAGATGAAAATCAGTGAACCAGCCTCTCGACGCTATATTTATAGCCCTAGGCCACGCCTATTTCGGCAGGACGCTATGCAAATGGGAGCGAAGCACCCCCATTGGTCAGGCGTCAACCTGACCGATAGGCTGCTGCAGTTGCCGCAGAGCAGCCAATAGGCGCGCAAAGGTGCCTCGCCTATGTCTGTATGCTGCTGCAACGCGTTTTGCATTATATAAAAATTAAAGGATAATTTTTGGCTTCAATATCTCACGGAAAGAGACTTTCCCCCAAGCGTAAGTTCTTACGCAGTACGAGAGAACCTCTCGTAAGAGAACTTCATTTTTTCCTCTCGCGATAAGTAAAGTCATTCCAAAAACCATGGCAACGGACGTTGGTAGGTTTATGTAGCCTACTAATCCCAGCCACTGCACAGCCCATTATTATTAATCGAAAGAGATGTATGTGTGTCTTCCAAGCATTAATGGTAAGAAACGACCCTTGTGAGCAGCACATAGGCCTATGAGGTGTTTCTGGGTGTTTCTCCCTCATATCTGCTTCGAGGTCTTGATTGTGGCATTTATTTGAGCTTTAGAATCCATTATTCCTGTAAGTATTTTGTCTTATATGAATTTAATATAGAACTCTGTCTCGTATTGTCCAAACACACCGCGTCATCGTCTGAAAACGCCTGAAATCGCCTGAAAAACCACCTCATGCGAGCGTAAAAACTTTTTGCGATAAATGGGAGTTTTTGCTAAAATTACGTGTTTCCATTAAGCGTATTTTCAATTCGCAATTTCAATTTGCACAATTTGAAGGGTAATGCAAATGCGGCTAGTGAGTATGCGGTTTCGGACGCAGCCCCTGTTTATGGGGTTGATGAGTGTGGTGATTGCTGACAGGTGGCAGTGATCAATACTCTGGTGAATGGGTTCTGAGTGAAGGAGTTATGGTGGAGCCTGGTGAATCTGTGACACTTGAAACCATTGATGCCAATAAAGGACCTTCAAGAGTGCACTTATTCTAAATGCACACCAAAAAACCTTCTCCTGTTTTACATAAATCAATTGAATTTTACTAAAGCATCTTGCCAATACTTAACATTTATGATATCTTGAACAGCATTCTTTATACCTTATATCTCATGTTGATGAGGATTGAAAATAAGACAATGCTTTCAGCACATGGTGTCTGCCTCCATTATGTCTTTGGCTGAAGTCAGAGGATTCAAATGTGCTCATGGTGCTTAAAGCATTACTTTTCACACCATGTGCTGGTTTTCTTGGCTGTGAAATGGAACACTGGGATCGTTTCCCTTATAAGAATCCACTTGCTAAACCCCCCACCAACCCCTTCCTTGGCTGAGTGGGATTTTTGCAATCTGTGTGGATTTCACAGATACACAAGCACACACGCACACACACACACACACACCTTCTGTAGCCTACATTTCAGATAGAGTGAAACAGAAAAAATTACATAACATATGCTAACATGTGTAGGCCTACCTTACATTTTTAATGTCTTATTTAAAAGTTGCATCCTACATTGTTTATCTCTACGTTTAGGCTACATGCAACCAAATAATCCGTTAATAATCGGATTGACTGCTCAATCGGACTGAAAAGCCTGTAAACACCTTAATCGATCCGATTGAGCTCGATCCGAATGAAATTTTGAAAGGAGTGAAAGGGGTGGTTTATTCCTTTTCTAATCCGATCGAGAGAACAAAATACTTGATCGGACTGAAAGGACTGCGCATGTGCAATAACGTTGAAATAGCGTCATGACGTAAGACGCTCGGAACGAGCTGTTCTTCCTTTTGAATAAAGTGTCATAATGAGTGTCCCGTCAATTCTCCTTTCACTCCTTTCACAGACTTAGCGTCCGTTTTCGGATTCTCATCCACAGACGACGCGGGAAGGGGGATTTTACTGCATTTTACTGCGAGATAAATATAAGCAGTACGGCACAACAGTATGCTAATTTACTCAAAATTATGACCATAAATGGATAAATATTAAGTTTGCTGTTTAAAACAAATAAAGAACCAATGTAGGAGAATAGTTAGTATGCGCAAACAGCGGGAAACTCTGTATATTTGTGCAGTGTGCGCATGTCAAAAAATCTATTCCGATTTGAAGCTTGTGACATACAAACACGCACATAAACCCGATCAAATGTTCACAAGCGTTCGTGTAACACTACGTTCAGATTCATCAATCAGAATGAATTCAGTCCGATTGAAACAAAAGTTGTGCCTCATAGTCATAACTATGTTGTAGTCATAGTCAAGTTGTGCCTCAAAGTTGTGCCTCAAAGTCATAACTTTCCATAATTTATACTAAATCTTATAAAAACATCTTTCCATTACATTAAAGCTACACTGTGTAGGATTTTCTCCCATCTAGCAGTGAAATTGTTTATTACTACAAACTGAATATTACTTTCTAGCCCCTCCCATTCCGAGAGCGTTTTAACTCCTACGCTGGCCGTATTATTTCAAATCTGCCGGCAGTCGTGAGTAATCTCCATGAGTAATCTCCCCCTCGCATTCGTCACGGTGCCACTGAGTGTAAAAACGCGAAAGGCGAAGCTTGAATTTCCCGGTATGTCCCTCTTTGGCTAATGTATTTTCAAGATGGAGGCGCAACATGACTGCCGCCATTCGAGCGACTCGCTCGTATGTATTCTAAATGGCAGATTCTACGCTTACGAGAATACTTGATTAGTTAGTAGAAGTAATTACACATTAATTAAGTTACACATTAATTACACATTAAGTGTTTTTTTGCTAAGAACTTAAAAAATTACACAGTGTAGCTTTAAGATCGAAATAAAGGAAACAGGTCAGTGAACCTGTCCACACATGCCTCCTTCCTCGTGAAATCTCCTGATCCCAGGAAGCTCTAATACACATGCAATGTGCACTGACACACACATGCCTATACTCTGTCACATGGTATCTGTGTGTGAACTTCAAACAACTCTTCAATCCTGTACCATCTGTGCTTCAGCTTGCATGGGTTAGAATAAAACATTTGTCTAAAAACATGATCTGCCTTCAAACACATGCTGAAGTCTACTCAGCTGCTGCAGCTGGACTACAATGGGCAAAATGAACTGTGTGCAATTCTAAGAGAAAGTCCTCTGTCTACCTGTCAGAGTCAAGCTTGGCCAAATACAAACAAAATGATGTGGACAAGCAGAGCCAATGCTTGCCACTAATCATTTTTATATAATTTTTCAATAGGTCAAAAAGAACCGGGATGGAGGACAATTCAGGTCAACAATATTCAACTTTTAATATTACAGGAACCAGACTGAGACATGTCCACTTACCTACAGTAAGTACAGACTCCATGTACTCAAAGATTACAAAGTCCTTGGCTTCTCAACACAACATTTACCACACAGCACAATCCATGCCAGAACCATCCCTCTTGGGGAACCTCATTCTCACCACATCAGTTGAAAACCTTCAGCTGCTCGTTGGAAAAAAAGTAAATAAAACTTATAATTTATTTAACAAATAATTATATAAGCCAAAGAATGCTTTGTTTTTGATGAATTCAGACCAGGCCTCGGATAGATTTTTAACATGCATTTGATGTCTCTGGATAATGATTATTATTAGTCCCATTTCAACCAACATTAGGGCAACATCCGCTGACCATTGAGTCTCCTTTTCTAGGAAAGCAACCTGGCAGATATCCAGTCACTGATGAATCATTGGCTGTTTATACATTGGCTCTGTCTATGCTTTCATTTGTTCTTCTAGTGGCCAAATTGTGTTGCAGTGTTTTGTATTACACTGAATGGGCTCATGTTCCATGTGAGTTCCAGGGTCACTGTGCTCTTTAAATGAGCTTGAGGCTTGAGCCAGCTCCCCGTTAAACAATCAGAGTGCAAAGTGGCAGAACCTCTCACCCTCAGTGGAAAGTTGTCTAAAAAAGAGGTCAATTATTATCCATTCTCATATAAGCCTAACATTATTTTACTGTACAGCACACATAAATATAACATGGATAATACAATTATTATATTATATCCTAATCCTTTATCATATTAGTTTTATTATAGAAATATTTTGTATCATAGAATCAAACATTATTGTTATTGAAGCCTGAGGCACCAGTTTATGCAAGTGATAATGTTGATGCCCAGCACAACTGAGTCAAGAGGGACCTTTTGTTATATCAGCAGCTGTTTGAAAACTCCCACACAAAGGGACTCAGCTGCAATTCCATTTAGTGTGTCATGTCCTAGTAACCAGCGTTTTTGGGTTCATTGACCCTTAAAGCATATTTTAAGTGCTGCATTCTTTTAGGATATTGTACTAATGAGGTGCATTAGTAAGGAAACAAAGCATACTGACACAAAGCTATTGCACTCACTTAAGAAATCTTAAGCTGAGTACACACTGTGCGATTTATAATAGTCCTTTACGATTGTTGTTACATGATAATCGCTGTACGCCACGTCACACTGTAAGATCTCAGTTGTCATGCTCTTAGTTTCCTGTTTACACCCCAACATGTATAGAGTGATTGTAAAAAAAAAAAAAGGACATTTTTAATAATACACATAATATAATACAAAGTAGTAAAATTGTACCTATTTACCACACAATTCCTCAACTATACCATTAGCTTGCATGTGAAATATTACATTTTTATAAAAAAAATAAAATAAAAAAAATACTTAAATGATGATCTAAATTAAATATAAGTTGTTTCTGGATATTGATCTAGGTGTTAGGTGTAGAATTCTGCCATCTGTTGGTTAAAGAAAAAACCTAAAGGAATTTCAGTTTAAGAAAGAAATAGTTTTGTCCATAAATACTCAGCAGAGGGCAATAGAGATACATTCATTTTACTGGATGTGGCGAACTGCTTATATCATAACTTTTGTGATACATTTTGTGAATTTATATATGTATAAACATTATAAAAGACATTAAAAATAAATATTCTTTCAAATAGTAGAATTTTGGTCGTTTTTGATGCGTTTTGATATTTTGTTTTACAAAATACCACAGAAATCTGACAGAAAAATGCCACATAAGAAACACCTAAAGGACAAGACTTAGAGTCAGATTGTAGTTGCATATTATTTATTTTAATGAACTAAATGTGACAAAAATAATTAACTTTAGAATTTAGAATAAATAAATAAATAAATAAAATAATAAATAAATAAATAAAACCAACAGCAATATGCAGAAATTAACAGGAGTGAAGAGTGAACACTGAATAACTATAACATTTTTGATAATCACATTCTGAACACTGAACATAAAAGCAATAACAAGCTACAATTTTTTTCTTTTCTTTTTTTACGTAATACACCTGGTAAAAAAAAAGCACAGTCCAGAATGTTGTGAATGAACAAGTATGATGAACAAAAATCAGTCCACGCACATCTGGCACAAGTACACGGTATGAGCAGCACAAATGGCTCTTTTGCAGTTTGCGCACTGCTTATCCATTTTTGAATCCTTGGCTCTTGGACAAACCTGACACCTTTTTCTTTGGATAGTGGAGGTTCAGTGGAGGGGCCTGGAGGGTCGAAAGAATCTTGTTTTCTCTGGCTGTGTGTGTGTCTGTGCGTGTGCGTGAGTGTGCATGTGTGTTCATGTGTCTCTGTGTGTGAGAGTGTACATGTGTCTCTCTCTCTCTCTCTCTCTCTGTGTGTGTGTGTGTGTGTGTGTGTGTGAGAGTGAGAGTGTGTGTGTGCGTGTGCGTGAGTGTGAGTGTGCATATGTGTGTGTGTGTGTGCGTGTGTCTGTGTGTGTGAGAGTGTACATGTGTCTGTGTCTCTCTCTCTCTCTGTGTGTGTGCACCCATGTGTGTGTGCATTAGGTCTCACCCCTTTTATCTTTGCTCTGCATTTGTGGCTGATTTTATTAGCCAAATTCTATACAAATGCTCTCTGTGGCAGTCATACCTGTTTGTGTGTGTGTGTGTGTGTGTGTGTGTGTGTTTGTGTGTGTGTGAGTGAGCATGTCTTTTCTACATTGCATTTGTACTCTAGTATCCGGCCTTCATTTCTGTGTGAAAACTTTCGGATTTATGCTGGATTTATTGCTTTTTTTTCCCTTTTTTTTTTTTTTGCATTTCCCATTCATTTTCAAAGGCCATGAGTGTGACTGTATAGATAATTTAGAAAATGTCACAAAATTTTATTGAGATGAAGGGAACCATTTTTTTTAATTAAAGAAATGTCGCTTGGGGTCATACTGAGAATAAATAATCTACATACATTTCTTTAACGATGAAATCAAAGCGGGTAAAGAAGAGGGCCCATCGTGCCTGACGAGGATTCGCCTCTCTGAGGTATTCCAGGTTGCGATGATCGGTTATGACCTCAAACTGGTGATTGGCTCCCTCCAGCCAATGCCTCCATTCCTCTAATGCGAGCTTGATGGTGAGCAGTTCCCGATTCCCGATATCATAGTTCCGCTCCGCCGGGGATAGCTTCTTAGAGATGAAGGCGCATGGATGGAGTTTGGGTGGATCACCCTGCCGCTGGGAGAGGACCGCTCCAACCCCTGTTGAGGACGCGTCAACCTCGACAACAAAAGGCAGATCAGGGTTAGGATGGACCAAGATTGGAGCGGTCAGGGAGGCTTCTTTGAGACGTTGAAAGGCTAAGATGGCTTCAGGAGATAAGGACAGAGACTTGGGCCGGCCCTTTAGAGATGAGGTCAGAGGAGCACTGATGAGACTGTAGTTATTAATGAATCTTCTATAAAAGTTGGCGAACCCGAGGAATCGCTGGAGATCCTTCACACAGTCCGGATAGTTTCCACCTTCCTCTGGTCCATCTGGACTCCATATTGGTCTATGATGTAACCCAGGAATTGCACAGTGGCGGTGTGAAACTCACATTTCTCCAGTTTCAGGTACAACTTATGAGCTCTCAGTTTCTCCAGAACTAGAGTGACGTGGCGCTTATGCTCTGAGAGAGAAGAGGAGTAGATGAGAATGTCGTCTATATAGACAACCACGAATCTGTTGAGATACTCCCGGAAGACTTCATTCATGTAACCCTGGAAGACTGCTGGAGCGTTGGATAATCCGAAGGGCATGACCCTATACTCATAGTGACCTGAGGGCGTGACGAATGCCGTCTTCCATTCATCACCCCGACGAATACGAATCAAGTTATACGCACTGCGTAGATCCAACTTGGAAAAGATGCGGGCCCCACGCAGCTGCTCCAGAGCTGCTGGGACCAGAGGAAGGGGATAACTAAACTTCACAGTTTGAGAGTTGAGATGTCGATAGTCTATGCACGGCCTCAAGCCTCTGTCCTTCTTAGCCACGAAAAAGAAGCTGGAAGTGGCAGGGGACGTAGATGGACGAATTAACTGCTGCTGAAGAGCTTTCACCACATACTCCTCCATGGCCTTCTGCTCCGGGATGGACAGAGGATAAACGCGGCCTTTAGGTAGAGTGGCTCCAGGTAGCAGGTCGATGGCGCAGTCCCATGGCCGGTGAGGTGGTAGCTTGGTCGCCAACTGCTTGCTCAACACATCCTGGAACGCGCTGTACTCTGCAGGAATCTCCACCTGGTGCTGGACTTCTGGACTCTCAATGGAAGTAGAGCAAACGGGAATCTTGGGTCTTCCCACTGAAGACGAAGAAGAAGGAGAAGAAGAGGGAATTCTCTGGATCTTCTTAACCGGAGCTAGACAGGTATGAGAACAGTTCTCCCCCCAGCGAAGGACCTCCCCGGATTTCCAGTCGATGGTGGGTTGATGTTGTACCATCCAAGGGCGTCCCAGGATGAGCTCAGCAGTGCACTCCTCCAGCACCATGAAAGAGATGTTCTCTGAGTGTAAGCAGCCTATGCGGAGTGTCAGTGTGGGGGTGAAATGGCTTGTCTTGAAAAAATTAAGACAATTTGACGGTCGTCGTTAGAGAAGTCACACTACAGGACTGTGAGTCAAATCTGACAATACTGACACTGCCAGAATTTGTCGGAGGTAAAATTTGATCACAACGGTCATTAATCGCGGGGCGGAGCGCGTGATGCAAATTCACGTTGCCATTGTGCGCATTGGCTCTTTCAAGCATACTCGAAGAAGATAGGCTCCCTAGCGTGATCCCATTCAGTCGACGTCGACTACGTCCTCCGTTCCCTGTGGGTTGCATACGCAACCAGGATGTTACATTCATAACCTGAGACGTTCCCTTTCAAGGGATCTCTCTGTGTGTTGAATGACAACACTTTGGGGAACGAAATGCCTACTGCGCCACACTGATTAATGCCTGCCCTAGTATGAAACCTGTCTTGTCACTGGTAATCTGGTAACTCAGTACGAGGGTACCAGACTGTAAAATCTCTTAAATGTGAGTGGGGAGGCCCAACCCGCAGCATCACAGACCTCTTGGAGGGAAACTCTCGACAATAGAGCCTTCTTGGGAGACCCAAAGCACACTAACAGCTGGTCAGATTTCCTCCATGGGGAGGACCTATGCACATGGCCTCCAGAGCCCTGATGGGGTACACAAGGTGTAGCTTCTCTAGATTCACTGACACATGCGGTGGAATATGAAAGGCCTGGAGAACAATACACTGTGTCACATTAGTCGGCACCTTGGGCACATAACCCGTTCTAGGGTGGAGAAAGGCTTTAGCTCTCCTAGGAGTGAACTCCAAACAGGAAAGAGAGATGGACATGGTTTGTAAGTCCCTCACTCTCTTGAGGGACGTTATTGCCAAAAAAGGCACCTTTAAAGTAAGGAACTCCTCTCTCACAAAGGTTCGAAGGGTGCCAGGGATAACCTTTCTAGAACCACAGCCAGGTCCCACGTTGGAACCCTGGCATGAGCTGCAGGCCTCATCCTCAGCGCACCACAATGGAAATGAACAACCAAGTGGTGTCTCCCCAATGGTCCACCGCTTAACGGTGCGTGGAAGGCATCTATGGCCACCATGTAAAACTTAAAAGTGCTATATGTAACTTTTTTACTCTACTAAAGCATAAAAATAAAAATACCAAAATATGTTTGCAGATATTTAGGAAGTTCATATACTCGTTTCTCTGAAAAACACATCTACAGCCAGTTATTTTACTTGTCATTTTACGTGTTGTCAGTCGGTTTTTGTTTTGGTCTGTGTAATCTCGCCCACTGCCAGTTCACCCAATAGTATTTCAACACCCCGGCATGCCAGTTGGCAGGATACACAGCGTATTGCAGTCTTGGAAATGAACAAACAATCTGGGTCAGATATTGCAGATTCCACACAGTCTAAAAAGCTTTGATATCCATCTAAAAATCTCTATGAACGAGAGCATATTAAAATGCGGATAAATCAACTGGATAAATCAACCGTCTGTAAGTCTCCTCGGCTTTCATTGTCAATTGCTCTCGTTCCTGTTGCGTGTCCTCAAACTGGCAAACCTGCGTGAGTGTCAAGTCTGAGGAGGAGGGGGCGGGGGAAACAACGATCTCTGATATTTTGAATTTGGACTGCAGTACCTATTTCGACCACTAGCTGTCATTCTTACAGATAGCACCTTTAAGCATGGATGGGGAAAGACCCCCAGAGAAATGATCTTGAAGGAACTCCAGCACTGAAGCCACTGGGCAGTCAACTGGATCCAACTGACACTCTCTGCACCATAAAGTGAATACTCTCTACTTTAAAGGCCAATTCACACCGCACAGACAAACACCAACAAACAAGTTTGCAGTTGGATTTAGAATTTTATGAAAAATAACTGTCATGTTCACACTGCCCCAACAGACACTGACAAATGCTGACAAATGCTGGTTCAGTCGGGTGAAAAACAAACCCCAACCAACACTAACAGACGCCGACAGGATGTCTGCCCCCACATTCGGATCTCCAGGGATATAGCTCTGAGCGACAGTAGTTTGCCAAGGGACCAGAGGAGGATCTGATGTGGCAGTCTGTACAGAGGGCGTGACCTCAGACCCCCCTGGTGATTTATGTAAGAGACCACCGACATAATTGTCTGTACGAATAAAAACATAATGGCCTGGGAAGAAGTACCTCAAAGTATGAAATACAGTACAGCCAACATCTCCAGGCCTGTGCAAGTTCCATTTGTGAGCCCCACGAATTAAGATGCCACGCCGCCTCAGCAGACGAGGGTCCGGACCACAAGGAACGCGAACCTGGCCCGCCTCATCAAACAAAGCAAGGCAGAGAGCTCCCAGGCAGAGAACACAAAACTCGTATCCCCACCTGTGATGAATCTGGGGCAGGGAGGCACACACTGTTTGTATAGCTCACTCGCCATATTCCTTATCTTTTTCTTTGACAAACAACACCAAATAGGACATACAACAGTAAATGACAGTTCCACACACACAGAGAGCTTGCTGAAGAACAGAAAGCTGACGCTGTTATGTGCCGGCTTACCTTTGTAGCTTCCGTGGTGCGCTGTCTCACTCAAAACGCAATGCCAATCAGGATTGGACTAGTTTCGCACGTGCTTCAGACACTGTCATGCAAAGTTCCTCAAAGTGTCGTCATTCGATGAAGCACGAGTTCCCTCAAAAGGGAACATTGAGTTTAGTCACATTATGTATTACACCAAGAATGGACAAACAAACCCACAAGAAACAAAAAGCAAAGCCCTAAACTCTTCACTGGAGGCTTATGAGTTATAACATGAAAGTGAGCAGAAACACAAATATATCCACCTTTATTTTTCACAACAGCCACTTGTAAATTCAATGTGTCTGGCTTTCTGTGTCTTCTGCTTCCAGTATTTTTTGATTACAAAGAAATTGGCAGCCCAACTCATTATTTATACATGTCAGATAGGAATGGGATTATGAAATTATATGAATTTTAGTAGGGCATAGTTTTACATAAATCTGAGTTCTGGCTGGTCTGACCAACTGAATTTCTAATTCATCTGGGGCCTCATTTATAACCGTTGCATGCACAAAACAGGCCCTGAAAGAGGTGTTTCACAAAGAAGTTGTGATTTATAAAACCAAACTTGACGGGAAAATTTGCGCACCTGCACGCAAACTCTTACCCATGCGTACGAACGTTTTGGAGATGGAGCAGTTTGGCGACACCGATGGTGAGCTGGAGTTAAATGTCTTTTTGGTCACTTTTAGACAGAAAATCTAAAGACATATACAGAAAGATGATACAAAATATAATTTCACTCACCAAGCCTATCACTTGAAGCAAATATCCATCCCTTCTTAAATGTCCACGCCAGCGAGCGCTTTGGGCCGTTTAGTGAAACTGACACAAATAACAGTTTAAATGAATAAAATAATGATTTAAACTATGTTTTACTTCTGATATAAACATTTAGATTAAATATGCCATTCAAATTAATGGAGTTTAACACTTAAACATGAAATCATTACTGAGAAGTTACAACATTTTTTTTTATATTCAATCAATAGAAATATTTGTTGTGGATGCAATGTTTTTGAACACTTTTCCTGTGGCGTGCTGTGTTTTAATGTTTTAACCACAGAGATAATTATCATGATAATACCAGGTTGTCTGAGAAAATAGTTTCGTGCAAATAATGCCCAAGGCCTATCTGTTTCCCTTAAAAATATAAATCAATTAAAAATACAATTCGGCCAGTGGAAAAGATTGAGAAAAACTTTCTCTGAAATGTTTTTTACACTATTTGATTTATGTATTCAAAAACAAGGCAAGATATAGGCAACTACTTGATTTTTATTAATGTAATGTGTCTTGTACCGTTAAACGTTAGCACGTGGATGAATAATCATATGCAAATGAAATGCAGATGAGGATCTGCATAGTAAAACTAGGCGTTGTAAGCTCCATATATGGTTATTTCGGGGTGGAGACGCATGTGCGTACAATCTTCCGCTGACTGGGATTTATAAAGTGAATTCTGCGCAGGTTCTGGCGTACGAACGGTTTTATAAGTCTGAATATTTTTTTGCGTACGCCATTTTTGGCTTTCGGGCGCACGTACACTTTTAGTAAGGTTATTCCTATGCACAGTTTTATAAATGAGACCCCTGAACTGTTTGTTCATTTTTAGCTTCCCAAATTATTTTAGTCACATGCACCTAATGGCATTAGTAAGACATGGACTACACACACACGCACACACACACACACAACTAAAAATTATGATGCATTGAGATTTTTGAGTTCTCTCAGTAAAATGGCCATTCAGCAGCAAAGTTAAAGCAGTTTTACCATTTTGTATCCCATGGCCATTTTGTATCCACATATCAAAAAATAAATATGTTGTTTATCTGTAGTTTAAAAAGCCATGTCTACTGGTTAAAATATATTTTTTAAATATACAGGTTTTTTTTTTTTTTTTTTTGCTGTACGCTACCGTATCCCCACAATCAAGCTTTAATGTATTTCTGCTTTCCCTAGTGCACAAAAAAGGGTATTAATTCCACCTTCATAATCTAACTTTGTGACCTAATTAATGTTTGACCTAACAATAACCCCAAAATCATGTATCTGTTGTCTTTATATCATGTTAATCCTCGAGTCCAGCGAACAGTACCATGGTACGGTGACGCATTGCTGCCACATACATATGATTTTCCCCCCTCAATTATGTCGTAATAACGAGATCTTATGTCGTTTTAACGACATCTTTTCTCGTAATAACGAGATCTTATGTCGTTAAAACGACATCTTTTCTCGTAATAACGAGATGCCCTTTGTTTGCCCTTATAAGGATGTGTAGTCATGTACAAAATATGCCTTTATCCACATAAAATTGACAGCCTATCACGCCTTTATCACACTTCTACGTTCAAAAGGCTTAAGCAAATAGCCCCCAATCAGGCAAAATTAATCAATGAGGCCCTTTTTAAAAAATATATATTTTATATAGGCCTATACGGTTTTTTTATATAATATATAATATATAAGATTTATTTTTGTTAAGGACCACCTATATTTTCTTTATAATAAAGGGTTTCTATGGGGAAAACGCTTAACGTATAATTAAATGCATTGCGTTCATATTCTGGGCTCATCTGCTTTTCTGTAGGATAGTATGGTTTATTAATAAGGTGTGTACAGCATTTGATCTTTATCACTGAAGATAGCCTATTAAGCCACATTAAGCTTTTTCTTTATTATAAGGGTTTTCTATGGGAGGAAAACGCTTAGCCTATAATGTGCAATTAAACGCAATGTTCGTATTCTGGGCTCATCTGCTATTTAAGAACGTGTGTACAGAATTTGATCTTTTAACATGAATGTCCATTGGGGGCTGCTATTTCTTCAGCTTTTTGAACGTAGATGTATGATAAATGATTGGCTATCAATTTTATGTGGATAAAGGCATATTTTGTACATGACTGCACATGTCCTTATAAGGCCAAGAAAATATGTTGTTTTAACGACATAATATCTCGTTATTACAAGAAAAATATGTCGTTTTAACGACATAAGATCTCATTACGAGAAAAATATGTCGCTAAGATCTCGTTTACGAGAAAAATATGTCGTTTTAACGACATAAGATCTCGTTATTACGAGAAAAGATGTCGTTAAAACGACATAAGATCTCGTTATTACGAGAAAAGATGTCGTTAAAACGACATAAGATCTCGTTATTACGACATAATTGAGTGGAAAAAATATTATGTATGTGGCAGCAATGCGTCACCAAACAAAACCAGACACAAAGATATTTTAATACAGCAATAACAGACAAACCTGGTTCCTCAATCAACAGTAATTTGCAATGTAGGTGAAAATACAGATTAATCTCTTGAAAATCTTGTCTACTACATGCAAATAGTTTTGCCCTAGTCAAGACCTGCCAGTTCTGATTAAATAGATAAGAGCTATTTTTGGGACTATTTCTCAAGAGTTTAACTGGAAACACAAGCCATGCACTCTTATCTCAAACAAACCTGGAAAAGTCCTTTCAGTTTTAAAGTGTCTAATATATCCATTCTTGGCACAGACAAACTGGTCTCCCTCACGACTCCAGCCAAGACAGAGAGATTAAAAGGGGTGTGAGGGGAAGGTGCAGCGTACATGTGAAAACAGCCATGGATGACTGATTTGGTTTTTGTACCTTTTAAGCAGAACACCAAACCCCCTTTAACCCAAAAACAACAGTACATGTTGAATGGTATTATGGAAAGTGTTGAAATGAAATTGTTTAAGGTTAGTTTTGGAGTGAATAATTCGATTTATTGATTTACCCATGTGCGACTCCTTAAACTCAACTTGTTCAAGAAGCCCAAATGAACTTCAAAGCATATAAGACACAATTCACTTTTGCTGTATATTACTCACTGTATTGTTGTGAAATAGAGAAAATAAGGTGCCCATTAATACTGCATTGATCTTGCTTTGGCTCATTGATCTTGCTGCCGTGTGGTTTGCGTCTGTAAGCTGCTCTGCATAGCTTTCCGTTTTGAATCTCTATTTACTATCATTCCTTGTTGTTTATATCGCTAAATATATTGTACTCATCAACCAGATATATGATATTATCTAATTACTTGTCACATTGATCTGACTTCGCTATCTTTAATCTAAATCATTATCGCTCGCAAAATGCGCAAGCCTTCCGCTAGCCTGTTAATCTGCCATCGGTGTTTGCCATCTTATTTTTCTCGCACGCGCTCATGCCTTTTCGAGTCCATCAAACAACTGTGGTGAGTAGGATCAGTCTACAAACACGGTGAGTAATGTCTTCTCCTGTTATTGTCACTTGCACTTCATGTCACATGTATAGTATAGCCTTCTCTGTCAGCTCCAAGGGCTTTTCATGTGATAAATGTAGGGAGATAGTCAGGCTGACGGAGAAGATTTCAGAACTAGAGACACGCATCCAAACTTTAATCAAGGATAGTAAGAGTGCAACGGCCTTTAGATACTGCTTTGGATGTGACTAGCTTAGTGAACTCTGTACATTGTTCGGTTCCGGCTGTAGAGCCCGTGCAGCAGGGCAATTGGGTGACCATGAGACGCTGTAGTCGTGGGACAAAACACCGCTCTTCCGTTCAGATAACAAGTTCTCTCCACTCAGTGAAGCACCCACTGAGAATCCTGTTGAAAGTGTCCTAGTTATTTGCGATTCTATTACACGGAACGTGAAAATAGAGACACCAGCCACCATAGTAACATGTTTGCCGGGAGCCAGACCACCTGACATCAAAGCAAATTCAAAAGTGCTGGCTAATGTTAATCGTAAAGTCTCTAAGATTATTATTCACGTCGGCACTAATGATGTTCGACTTCGCCAGTCGCAGATCACTAAAATTAGTGCTTTGGGTGCTCGAGCCCCTGCCCTATTTCAAAATTAATCAAAAGTGCCCTTCTCAAATATCAATGATAATATTGTGGTCAAAAAAACAAAATACATTTGATTATAATTAACATGACAATGTGTATAAAACTAAACGTACTTTTTACGTTTCTGTCAGTCTGAGGTGTCAGGTTAATAAAAGGGTATAAATTGCATCAAGTTGCGTGTGTCTTGCTTCGGTCTTGACTGAAGAGGTCAGTCTCCGTTTACGAGGGAGTAGTGTGTGTGGACGGCAGGCGTAACCGTAGCAAAAGTTATGCGTTTTAAAATGAAAATGCACTAGTGTAAACGTAGGTATCCCACAGTCTGCTCGGGAACCGATGCTCTCGAGCCAATTATGGTTCTTTCAGTGAGTATATGGCTTGACGATTTTTCAACCAAACAATTTTTAAACTTTTTTTTATTTTTATTTTTTTTATAATAAAAGGTAGTGTGTCGATCCAATAAAAAAATCACATATCACATATTTAAAAATATTACATAATTTATTGAAGCCTGTTTGTCATGTATAATACACTAATCGTCATCTGGCACAACAAGTTAAAAATTCATTGGACAATGTGAAGTGGAGCGGTAATTTTTCCAGTCATTTATAAATAAATAGTTTGAAAATTACATGGACAGACGAATTTACATTTATGAAGCAATCTGAATCTGCGTCATTGAACTAATTAATGTTAATGGACTACAAAGCACTGCACAAAACCAGCACCAAAAGTAGCATTAATGGTAAGTATACTATTCAAGTCACTTGTATTTAGTCTATATTGATACACCATTTGCCATTTGATGAAACTATCATAGTTTGTTAAATGAAGCCCAGGCCTACAGGCCTATTATGTGAAGTGTAGGCTGACAACAACACGTGAAATGGTGACTTTATTATTTTAACATTTTTGATAATTTTGCAGCAATAGTATAATAGCACAGTGACGTTACTACTGGTCAAAAATTTGCACACACATTACTATTTTTTTTAAAGAAGTCCCTTATGCACATCAAGCCTGCATTTATTTGATCAAAAATACAGAAAAAAAAAAACAATTTAAAATGATGGTTTTCTTTTTTTAATACTTTTTTATATAATTTATTTCTGTGATGCAAAGCATATATATATATATATATATATATATATATATATATATATATATATATATGAAGTTCAGATGCAAAAGCCTCTAAGTGGTCTCTAAGCCTCCAATTAATTAATCTTTGTCACTAGGATATATACCAAAAACTTTTAAGCTGGCTATTATTAAACCTCTTATTAAAAAACGCAACTTGATCCTAGAGAATTAGTCAATTACAGGCCAATCTCGAACCTTTTCTGTCAAAATTAATAGAAAAGGCAGTATCCTCACAACTATGTTACATTTTTAGAAAGAAATGGAATCTGCAAGGATTTCCAGTCATGATTGAGACCGTACCATAGTACTGAGACAGCTCTCAGAGTTACAAATGATTTGCTCTTATCATCCGATCATGGTTGTATCTCTCTATTAGTGTTACTCGATCTTAGTGCTGCATTTGATGCCATCGACCACAACATTCTTTTGAATAGACTCGAAAATTATGTTGGCATTAGTGGAATTGCGCTAGCATGGTTAAAATCATACTTATCTGACCGTTATCAGTTTGTTGCATTAAATGAAGAGATGTCATATCGATCAAAAGTTCAGTATGGAGTAACACAAGGCTCAGTACTAGGACCGTTGCTGTTCACCCTGTACATGCTACCCTTGGGAGATATCATTAGGAAGCATGGTATTAGTTTTCACTGTTATGCCGCTGATACTCAGCTCTAGATTTCTATGTGCCCCGACGAAACGGAATTAACAGAATGCATAGCTGATATAAAAATTTGGATGACTAGTAATTTCTTACTACTTAATTCTGAAAAAACAGAGTTTCTAATTATTGGGCAAAAAACCTCTGCACATATTAACCCAGAATACTGTCTAACAATTGATGGCTGCTCTTTCAAGTCTTCGTTGTCGGTTAGGAACCTGGGTGTGCTCTTTGATACCAAACTTTCATTTGAAAGCCACGTTTATAGCATCTGTAAAACTGCATTCTTCCATCTTAAAAATATATCTAAATTACGACATATGCTGTCAATGAAAAATGCGGAACAGTTAGTTCATGCGTTCATGACCTCAAGGCTAGATTATTGTATTGCTTTACTGGGTGGTTGCCCTGCATGCTTAATAAACAAAGTCCAGTTGGTCCAAACCGCAGCAGCTAGAGTTCTCACTAGAACGTCTCGGTTACGTATGTAACCCTCATTCCCTGAAGGAGGGAACGGAGACGTAGTCGATGTGTCGACTGATTGGGATCACGCTAGGGACTGATTGGGATCTTACGCACTTGCGAATATGACAGGGCTTAGGCCAGGAAAGTCACTGCGGTTCCACAGGACCACTGGGAGAAACTTTTGTTGGAAGGTCTACGCTGCGGAAGCCACATCCTGCCCGAAGGAGGTAACATGTGGAGAACACATATGGACTGAGCGAACTTAGCGGGCAGTACAATATAAGGCATGCCACTGAGGTGGCTCCAGCCAATAACGGGGAGACGCAACCGGTCAGTGACGGCAGATCAGGCTCTTCCAAGGAAAGACATAGGCTTGCCGCAGGGAGTCAACCCGTGGAAGAATACACATATGTGACCCTGGACCACAAAACCAGTCACATGGGTAATTTTTTTTAAATTGAGAAACATGAAAGCTGAATAAATAAGCTTTCCATTGATGTATGTTTTTTTGGGACAGGACAAATTTGTGGAATCTGAGTAATGTGGGAATCTGAGGGTGCAAAAAAATCGAAATATTGAGAAAATCGCCTTTAAGTTGTCCATTTATGTTCGCGATTGTGCTGCATTCACTCACTAAAATAAATGTTTTATATATTTATGGTAGAAAATTTACAAATTATCTTCATGGAACATGATCTTTACTTAATATCCTAATGGTTTTTGGCATAAAAGAAAAATCAATAATTTTGACCGATACAATATAATGTTGGCTATTGCCACAAATATACCCGTGTGACTGAAGACTGGTTTTGTGATCCAGGGTCACATATGGGATCACCGTAGGGATCACAACATATCATATGGTCCCCACCTAACACAAGTTACACAAGCATACAAGTGATAGGTCTAGTATCGGACGCTCCGCCATGTCCAACACCGACGGGGTGAGGAGGAACTCAACAGGGTTCGGAAGAGGGAACTCAACTGGAGCAAAAAGGTGCACTTATCCAGTCCATAGGAGGGGAATGGCGCAGCAAGCCGACACTACAAACCGGGCTAAGGTGAAGCTGGCTTCATGTGAAGGGAGCCCACGAAGCAACCGGCTCGACACATAGGCTAATTTCATAGAGAATGTGCTGGTGTCGCCCAGCCCACAACTCTTAATCTGTCAGCGAGGCACTCATGTCAACACCCAGGAAGGAGCTACACTCTCTCTATGGAGGAGCCCACTACCCAGGTGGGCATGTGCACCTTGGGAATTCACCAAGATGATGGCCACACTAATCTTAGTGGGCCAACCTCCGCATAGAAACCGCCTTCCCTTCTGCTGGTTTTCGAGACAGACAAGAGCTGAAGAGGTCCTGAGACTTTACATTCTGTCCTATATAGGGCTGTCACGATGTTAGGTTTTTCACACCACGGTTATTGTGGCCAAAAGAATTCACGATATCGATATATCGCGATATCTATAGAATCTATGGGGGGGGGGGGGGGGGGGGGTAGTTATCAGTCAAATGAATTTTTACTTTGTTTATATAGTTTTTCTTTTTTCCCCAACAAACATAAGGATACTGATAAACACAAGGCACATGCATTTTTACTTCTTGCGTACTCAATCTATGGCAAATTTTTGTGAAGGAAGACAAGCATGTGAAGTTTATCTGGTTTCAAACTGAAGCCAAACACTGTCTGAAGGTTTCCTGAAGACCTGAAAAGCTCTTAAACCTGTTGTTGCACTGGCGCCAATAAAGTCATGCAGATGGCAGATTTGAATAAAAAAATCAAGTGCAAATACAAATACAAAAATAAGATGAGTAAAGAAAACGGGATTCTTAATATAAATAATCACCCTTTATTAAATATATGAACACAGAAACCCCCTGTTAACAGTTAATGTCACGTTTCCATGATGACTAGTAAAATAATAGCAGCGTCGCGTCTATGACAACTCGAGGTATCGCACACCGGACACGCACTTTCTCAGTTTATGGCCAGCAATATCATTATGTTTAAGGACATTATGGAATTGAGATCATGTCTGTACTATGTTATGATTATACTGTACAATTAAATACAATAGTTGCTGAGTCTGTGATCTGAACACTTTTTTCTGCGCTCTGTGTCGCGGCAGGATTTTGAACAAGGTCTTGAGCCGTTGCTGGGTGCCGCGGACAGACGCCGAATAGAACCGCGCTGTGCTTCTCGTCCGGTGTGTGTACACTCATACAGAATGTGTTCGAATTTTAAAGACGTGGCGCTGCGCTTCTCGTCCGGTGTGCGACCACCTCTAAGGTGCTGTTTTCTTTGAAGCCGAAGAACTCTGTTGTTAATACTGGCGAGCTCAGCTTACTCTTTTCGGGTGTGGACAGAGTGTTTCACTCTAGCTGCGCGGGCGCGGACGAGCGCTGCGTCTAGAAAACGCCAATATCGCCAATACCGGTATATTGTATTGCTCTAAATTAACACGATGTCGATATTTCATGCTTTGAATATCACGATTATCGTCAATACCGGTATATTGCGACACCCCTAGTCCTATATAACCGCACAGCGGGAGGAACAGAGAAAAGTCAGGGCTGGGTCTGCCTCCTCCAGGGCAGTGCTTGCAGGTGCTTGCAGGTGCTTGCAGGCTCACCACCTGCATTCCCATTTTAAGGGAGAGGTAGGAACCTTGGGCACATATCCAGGCCAGGATTTCAATTAGTGAGAGTTAGCCGGCGCGAAACCAGGCACGATTCGTTGACTGAAAATGTGTGCAGGTCCCCTACCTTCTTAATAGAGCAAGCAAGTAGGAGAACGTGTACGTGTCCTTCAGGCCCCACACTGCAGACCATTCATAGGGATGGGCATTAGTAATGTGTACTGTGTAGTAACTTGAACGGAGTCTTAGAAAAAGGGCCAACACAGGGGGCCCAAGGTATCAGAGACGTACTCAGAGTGAGGCAGCGGGTTAGAGACAGGGACCCAGCTCGGAAGGCCCGAAGGCGGCCCGAAGCAGGGTCCAAGTTGTAAACATGAGAAGGCGTGACCGGGTCCTCGAACGCACTCAATGCCAGCAAATGAAGCCGAGTCTGTAGGTACAGGGGAACCGCTGGATCAGCCAGGAGCACCATGTACTGCTACAACTGAGCGAAGCAGCGGAACCACGGATACCACAGCCTTCAGGCAACAAACAGGGAGCTAGCTCGAAAGGGCCGAAGGTGGCCCAAGACAGGGTCTGAGTGTGTAGTGCGACTCTTATCTGTCTCTAGATGACCTCAGAGAGTACGTGAGAAGGCAAAACCGGGTCCTCGAACCACACCCAACTGTTGGCTGGCAAAGCAAGAGGTAGCTGAAGGTTGCAAGGCTGTACAGGGTCGCACACCAACAGTCACATTGATAGATAGATAGATAGATAGATAGATAGATAGATAGATAGATAGATAGATAGATAGATAGATAGATAGATAGATAGATAGATAGATACACACACAGACACACACATACATGCATACAAAGCTGTGATAGAATTAAGGTTACGTTATATTTATTGAAATTTGTCTTGGGCTCAAAAATACAACCACTGTAATCACATAAAACATATAGTAAAATAAAATAACACAACACAATAAACACAATTACACATAAATTAGAAAGATAAAAAGGACAAAGAAAAAAAATGAGCGAAATATGTCACAATCACAAATGCATATGCCATAATTCACAACTATAAATCCAAGAACATAAACTTAAAAAAAATAATATATATATATATATATATATATATATATATATATATATATTTTTTAGTGTTATTAATTGCAGAAGGAATGAACAAATTCTTAAACTGGTTTAATCTACAACTTGCCATTCGCAATCTCCTACCCAATGGCAACATTTCAAACTCATAGTTGTGTGTGTTGTATCATACAGAATCTTATATGCCTCTCTCAGCATAGACTTTTCATACAGGGTCTGGAGATAAAAAAAAAAAGGTTATATTCTGCCCATGATATTCATGGTCGTTTGAATACGAGGTCCAAGCCTGGATTTCAACTGTACTGTCAAATTAATGTAAAAGAACAGTCAATTTTAACACCAATATATTTATATGAGAACACCTGTGTTATTGGAACATTATGAATATCTACAGCAGGGGTCAGCAATTAGCTTTGGCCGCGGGCCAATATTTTTTTTAGCCAGTAGATGGCGGGCCAGCTACACAGAGTAGGCCTATGGATACAAATTAAATACTCTTATATAGGCCTATAGTAGCAGAATATGATGGGTCCGTGTATCATTCGTTTTTTCAAATTAAAATAATTCTTTTTTTTTTTTTTTTAACTACTTGTTTTTCCATTATTTATTTCCTGAACTAAAATGAAAAAACGAATAACGACGGGTCTTCTGATTTTCTGATTGTGTGCTCAGATCAAAAATAGAAAAAATGAATTACTGGATTAGACAAATTTTAATTTTATTTTTTTATTTTTTTATTTAACACCTTATAGGCTATATCAATGAAATCATTTAAAACAGATCAAGTACTATTGTGGTAATCGCCGCGCGACTACGGCTTTTCGCAAGTAACTTAGTGGAAGAGTTTTGTGCAGCATTTAGGACTTCCAAAATAATCCAGTTGCCGACCCTGATCTACAGGGTTATGATCTCCAATCCGATCTCAGTTTTCTTCACATTCTGTCACGAAATAGTTAACATGAGACGAGGATACAAATGAGGACAGAGGACATTTATTAGTGACATGCAGACAAGGTACAAAACTCAAAACTCAGGAACTCCAGGAACGAGAAACTCGGACAAACGAACCAGCACAAGACTACAAACACAAGGAGGCTAAATAGGGGACCAAACAAAGGAGGGTAACGAGAAAGACAGGTGGGACAAATTAACCAATAATCAGATAACAAGATGGGAGGGGCTAGACAATAGACACGAGCACATGGCCCAAAATAACAAAACACCCATGTGCAGCACAAGACAGGACAGGCATGTGACATTACCCCCTCCCTACGGAGCGGCTACCAGACGCTCCATAAGACCAGGGCGGGACGGGAGGGACAGACCAGGGCGGTACGGGAGGGACAGACAGTCCATCTGGCGACCAGGGTGGTACGGCCCTTCGGGCGGCCACGGCGGAGACGACCCCTCGGGCGGCCACGGCACTGGAACAGACACCACCGGCTCAGGAACTGGAACAGACACCATCGGCCCAGGAACAGACACCACCGGCTCAGGCTCAGGAACAGACACCACCGGCTCAGGAACAGACACCACCGGCTCGGCGGCGGCCATCTTGTCCGAAGACACAGGCTCAGCAGACGTGACGTGAACAGTCTCTGTGGCGGCCATCTTGTTCGAAGACACAGGCCCGGCAGACGTGACGTGAACACTCTCGGCGGCGGCCATCTTGTCCGAAGACCCAGGCTCGGCGGCGGCCATCTTGTCCGAAGACACAGGCTCGGCAAGCGTGACGTGAACAGGCTCGGCGGTGGCCATCTTGTCCGAAGACACAGGCTCAGGAACAGTCTCTGGATCGGCAGACGTCCTGTGCTTCCTCCACGCCTGCAGTACCGCCACTGCATAAAAAAGGAAGACCACTCTCTTGGCCGTGGCAGGACTGATGGTGGGCGGCTCCGAGACGATCTCAGGGATGACAGCGGGCTGCTCGGAGGGGATGGCCTCCGGGCCATTGGGGAGGCAGGAAGTCTTCCTCCTCCTCCGCCTCCGGACCACCGGACTCGAGACCACCGGAACTGGGACCACCAGAACTGGGACCACCGGACTCGGGATCACCGGAACTGGGACCACCGGAACTGGGACCACCGGACTCGGGACCACCTGACTCGGGACCACCGGAACTGGGACCACCGGACTCGGGACCACCGGAACTGGGACCACCGGACTCGGGACCACCGGAACTGGGTCCACCGGAACTGGGTCCACTGGAACAGTCACGGAGGGATTCTTCCTTCTCCTCCATTTCGGGACCAGCGGTGAAGGCTCTCCTTTCAGCTGACCGCCGTCTGCCGTGGACGCCTCCTCCTCCATAGTCCTTTGAACGCACCTAGAGAAGTATTCCAACAAGGAAATTGAAGACCCTTTATCCTCTCCCTGAGGAAAAATCTCACTCCGCTGTATCCACATTCTGGCTGGTTCGTTCTGTCACGAAATAGTTAACATGAGAAGAGGATACAAATGCAGAGGAAATTTATTAGTGACATGCAGACAAGAGACAAGGTACAAAACTCAAAACTCAGGAACTCAGGAACTCCAGGAACGAGAAACTCGGACAAACGAACCAGCACAAGACTACAAACACAAGGAGGCTAAATAGGGGAACAAACAAAGGAGGGTAACGAGAAAGATAGGTGGGACAAATTAACCAATAATCAGATAACAAGATGGGAGGGGCTAGACAATAGACACGAGCACATGGCCCAAAATAACAAAACACCCATGTGCAGCACAAGACAGGACAGGCATGTGACACATTCACAATTAGGTGCTGTGCATCACATCAGTCTAAAAACTACAAACAAGATGTCTTGATCTTTATAAGCTAATGATTTGATTAGATTTATATAATAATTAGATTATAGGCAGGTGTGCATTCTGTAAAAAGTCATCAGGGCTTGTCAAGTCTATTTTTTCTGTATATATCACACAATGGCCCTCATTTATCATTCTTGCGTAGAAACGGGCGTATATATTGGCGTAAGATTATGCTTACACTCCTCTCATCGCCTGATTTATGAAGCTGTGCGTACCTTTGAAATCCAGGTGTACGTAATACCTGCCCTTGATAAATGCCGCGGCTGAAAACGAGCGTCATTAGAATAACACGCCCCTATATATTCAAGTCTCCGCTCCCCCCACGCCCTCATTTTATGCCATGGACACACGGAAGACGGCAAAGAAGAGAAACTTCTTTGAGAAAGAGAAAGCGAAACCAGGGAAGTGGAAAGAAACAAAATTGATTTCTAGATTTTTATTATTAATGACGCTTATTGTTATTTAGAAGAAGAATGTCGTTATTATTATTATTATTATTATTATTTAAAAGAAGAAGAATGTCATTTTTATTATTTTGTCAGTCTGAATTATTATTTTTTTGGTCATTGAAAGCCTTTCATTACTAAACCCCGTGCACACCTGCCGGGCCTAACCCTGGCCTAACCATCGTTTCAAAGAATAGTACAACGGCGAGCGCGTCGAATATAAACGCCTCGTCCGTTTGGGGAGCTGCGCGCGCAGTCTGCGGAGACTAGCGCTGCGGAGCCAGGCGAAAGTATAAACAAGGCTTGAAACGTCAGGTAAAGCGCACAGGCTCGCAACTTAAGGAATACATATGCCTACAATTCAAATGCTTTGGTAAAGTCACACAAATTAAACATTGAAGTCCATGTTGCACAAAAATAAATACTTAAGTTTATAATTACTATGTTGTTGTTTTTTTTTACAGTGGGTCATAATATATCATATCTTTTAGTTTGTCAGTGCGTTGTGTGGTTTTAGAAATTGTTTTTCTGCGCATTCCCGCACTCGAAACGTGCGTACACCACCTCCTGAGCTGGCGTAGGATTTGAGCGTGCCGTACACCAACGTCCATATTGATAAATCTCAAAGTCACCGTGGTTTTGGGTGTACGCCAGGTGTACGCTGGAAATTTGGTGTACGCACTTTTGATAAATGAGGGCCAATGTGTGTGCAGATGAACTACATGTGATCATTTAATAACCACACAAACACAATGTTAAGTCAAAGTACTTGCTGTTCCTTCCTCAACATTTCCCATTATCCCCTTAGTATTTGGTTGCATTTTCCTCCCTGACTTCTACTGTCAAATTCTAATTTAAGCTGAAACTGGACTGGTAAGGTTTCATTTGTTTCTATGAAACATCAGGTTGTTACTGGCTTTAAATTACACTGAAAGAACAAACTTCAAATGCTCAAACAGCATGGAACCACATGTTTCTAATCGTGGATGGAAATGGCAGTTGAGCATATAGGTTCGTAATTACTGTATGTTTATTGCTGTTATACCGTTAAAGGCTTGTTCTCTGCAGCAGTCACAGGTGGCAATTTTAAATGAAGGTGATCCTATGCACAGAACCAGATACCTACTGTAGCCTATGCCACTTTTAATTAAGTTTACAAGAAACAATTACGCAAACCTCAGCAAGATCTGGCTTGCCGGGATTCCTAATCAAACATACCTGTTCAAAAGTGTTTGTTAAAGCTGTCCAGATCCCCCTTTTAAATGCATTTAAAAAAACAAACAATATTTGATATGTTAACATGAGGCCATAATGCTAATGTACTTCTTGCCAGCACACAGTTTTATGTTTATGAGTGAAGAGGAGGCCATCTGTGTTATAATATTCTGGAAACTGGGATAATGCAACAAACAAGGTTGGGAAACATAGATGAAAGAACCCAAGTACGGTTTTATTGCAAAATAAAAAGGTGATTCCCCTGGCGACAGCAGACCCACCACCAGTAGAGGCTCCTGGCTGTAAATTTAGATAGGGCAGATTCTGGGTCTTAGGGGTAGTTTATGATACAAATTTTGTAAGCTTTATATTCTAATCTCTGAACACATCAGTCACAGGAATTCCCAACACTATCTCACAACCAATTCGTATGAGTGAGTAAAAGGTGGCGAATTCGTACAATTCATGCAATTTGTCTAAACCCCAGTGATGGGTAGGTTTAGGGGCAGGGTCAGGGGTCATTCGTACGAATTCATATGAATTGGGCAACTCGTAAAATATGTACGATTTCGCAAAAATTAGCCACCTCGTAAAATTCGTATGAATTGGTAGGAATTCCAGTGAGGAAAATAAATGTCTATTCTCAGAACAAACGTAAAACAAACACAACAAGAACTACTGTATAAAGGCTATTCACATGAGCATGAGCCGGCTACTCTGCTTAGTATCATGATATATGCCCGCCGAATCCATGCGCTAAATTTTTATATATCCTGCTCACTTTACGATTTAGAATAGTCTAGAAAAATATTGGTTACAGAATACTGAAAACATATACAATTTATTATTAATTCAGTGTATGTTTGTGTATGAATATTTTGGTGGGCTCTGCCATTGCTGCCCACCACAGAGATCAGGAAGTTGTGCTTGGCAAACATCGCCTTGGATGGAGAGGGTAAAATTATGCAGATCTACCAGAAAGACTCGGAAGGCAGGATAATATCACAATAATATTTGTTAATTGAAAGACCAGCAATTGAAGGAAAAATATTGAATGATAAGGTTATTTGGCGCGGGCCCCATCCGTAGCTCGTATTCAGAGGGTAGCGGACTGGGACCATTCTGGTGGTGGTGGGGAGGATGGGGGTGAATGTTTGCATCATCATCTGCAAACTCAAACATGTGTAAGTGCCAATCTTTTATACTCCAGTCTTAGATAATGATTGGTTAGACCAAATGTAATGGGTGACGTAACATTTGAGTCTTCCTGGCAGAACTTTACACTGAAGCTTTCATTTCTACCAGAAAGACTCGGAAGGCAGGATAATATCACAATAATATTTGTTCATTAATAGACCAGCAAATGAAGGAACAATATTGAATGAGAAGGCGATTCTTTGGCGCGTGCCTCGTTCCTAGCTTATATTCAGAGGGTAGCGGACTCTGCATTTCCTGCCCGAAGATGGAGGCAGGGGCGCAGTTGACCCCCAAAATTGGTATGGAAACTATTCCGCCGGGACGGGGCCTACCCCCAAAGAATTGTAAAAGGGAACATACCCACCAGTAGTGTATCTTGCGGTTCCTAAAAACAAATTTTTTGTTAAACATAAAATGAGCATGACAAAATGTAAATCACGGAACCAGGATAAAGGTCATAGAGGCCACATAGAGACAAGGCCACTGTGGGCCACATAGAGACGAGGCCACCGTGGGCAAACAAGGCCACCGTTGGGCACATAGATTCAAGGCCACCGAGGGCCACATGGAGACAAGAGACACCTCGTCTCTATGTGGCCCACGGTGGCCTTGTCTGCCTACGGTGGCCTCGTCTCTATGTGGCCCACGGTGGCCTTGGCCCACATACTGTAGAGACATAGAGATGAGTGCTTAAGAAAAAGAGTAAAGAATTTTGGTGAGAAGCGTAAATCTGAAAAAGAAAGACTGCGAGCGGGAACGAAATGTTAAGATTCTGAAGTAAATTCCCCTGGACGCATGAAGCCATAAAATGCTGATAAAACACGGCTTCTAGCAGAATATTAATATAGAGGGAAAATAGACCATTGCGGACGGAGGTGATTAATCTTTGCAATATAGACAAAGTGATTCGCAGGCGTTTGTCTGGGGGTTTACTAGAGGATTTGGCCATGCCTTTCCTAGGCCAAGTAGTAAGCGAACAGAAGGTACGGTGAAAAGGCTTGGATAATTAGGATTAAAATACCTTGCATAAAATTGGATGTCTGCGAGGAATCTACGATTGGAAGAAAATTTTTTATTACGATTTTCGTAATTATAGACGAGGAAGGAACAAACGGTTGAGATCAGTATGGCAAATAGAGGAATTTGAAAAGAAAAACAGAACATAATAAACGAGGACCAAGCAGAAGTATAAGCGTTAAGAGTGGAAGGATCCACGCCTTTGGATATGTACTGTCTAGCTGAATTGACCAGATCGATATACAGGGTGATGGATCTGGGTTGGCTGAAGAGCAAAAACGAAACCGTGAAAGAGCGTCAGCTATGGCATTGCAGTGGCCGGGAATATGCGCGGCCTTAATTATAAAATTAAAGATGACTGATTGCCAGATTAAACGTCTCAGGAATGGCATGATCGTCTGGCAAGAGGATCTGCCTTTGTTAATGATGGCAACCGTGGCTTTGTTATCACAAAACAGCAAAATACGTTTCCGCGACCACGTCAAACCTCAAAGGACGCTAGCGACCGCTATAGGATACATTTTGTGAAACACGGACGAAACGAAGCCTGAAGCAGGCTTGGGAAATTCATATGGCCATTTTTCGGTGAACCATTGCCCTTGAAGGAATCCCCCGAAGCCGATAGAAGGGGCTGTGTCAGTGAAAAGTTATAATTCTACAGATGATTTGAAAACATCATTGTAGAAAAAAGAAATGCCATTGCACGTACAGTATTTAGCAAGCAGCTCCAAAATCTGAAATTGGACATGCACCCTTTATCAAGCTGAATTGGATCGCTTAAATTAGGCACAGAGTGAGCCAGTGTTAACAGGCGAGAGATAAAAGCCCTGCCGTGAGGAATGATACTCATAGCGAAATTAAGGTGACAGAGCAGAGAGAGCATATCACGTTTAGATTAGACGCGTAAAGAGAAATGGCTCTATAAAGGACCTGATTCTTTGCAGCTTTTCATTTGGAAGGGATGCTTGCATGTTGGCCGAGTCTAGTAAAATGCCTAAGAATTCTAGCAAAGTAGAGGGACCCAGGATTTTCTCTTCGGAGAGGGGAACACCGATGTCGCTGAAGAGGGAAAATCGATCAGTAAAAATCATCGAGCAAATCAGAAGGATCCAGCATAATGCTTTGGAAAGGCAATTAAAAATATGCGGACTGCTTCTGCACCCGAATGTGAGCCTCATTGCAAAATAGAATTTTGAGTTCCATTTAACACCGAAAAGTGGCCAATCTGAGGGTGTATTGGCATAATCTTGAAAGCGTCTGTAATGTCAGCTTTAGCTAACCAGGCACCTTGGCCAGCTAACTTAATTATGGCTTAGAAAAAGGGGCTAAGGGAATGCATTCGTTAACGCTTGCTGTGATGTTTGAATGTAGAGAAGACATGTCAAAAATGTGACGTTTTTTTACCAGAATATTTACGGGTTGCGACGCCGAGGGAATTAATGCGAAAAGGAGAGAAAGGAGGAGAAGCAAAAGGGCCAATGAGATATGCTTTATATACTATATGCAATATATGAGATATGCAATTTTTTTTTGTAAAATAGGAAGTAGTGAGATGGGAAAGAATGCCCACCTGAAACCTTTGAGACAGGCTGGTGATTAAGTAATTGATGAAGGACGGATCGGGGTGAGAAGGAAGGTTGCGTGTTGGGGCCTTCCCTCAGGTTGCAAGTCTGTACCGGCGTGGGCAGACTGATTTCGAGTGTGGATCCTTGCAAAAGCTACAAATATGAGCAAATTTACATCATGAACAAGAACAAACTGATTTGTTGAAATTATTACACAGAGAAACACCGTTAATTTTGGAAATAGGACGACCTCTGGCGTCGAAAATGGCTCTTGGGTCTTAAAACTAATGGGTCTTAAAACTAACGTTAGGACAATAACTTTATTCTTGAGTTGCTGTAAAGCCAAAATAGTCTCTGTTACTTTAATTTCCTATTACCAATGTAAAGCCGCTTTGGAACAATCTAAATCTATATAAATGAAGATGACTTGACTTGACTTGACTTGACTCTTACGTTTTCAGCACCATGGACAGCAGGTGGATCCTGGCTAGCGAATGCTTTAGGGCAGAATAATCGTATCTTTGATTAAAGTCCGCCATCATTGCTATCTAACTCTTCCCTTCGGTCTGTGAAAACTTGACACAGAATGTCACTCGGGAAAAGAGAGGTTACGTTGCAATCTGGAATTGGATGTTTTGAGGAAAACGCCTCGGTTACGACTGTAACCTCGGTTCCCTGAAGAGGGAACGAGCGTTGCGTCGAGAATGACGCTATGGGGAACGCTTTGCGTGATGACGTCTTGAAGCACATGTAAAATCAGTCCAATGGTGTGGCGGAACGTCAGAGGCGGGTGACGTCACCTACCAGGAAACTATAAAAGCCGGCCCGAAACAGAAAACGAAAGCTTCGTAAAAGTCTGAAGTCGAGCTGACAGGCATGAAGGAGATATGGCAAGGCGACGCAACGCTCGTTCCCTCTTCAGGGAACCGAGGTTACAGTCGTAACCGAGGCGTTCCCTTTCAAGGGAACTCCCGTTGCGTCGAGAATGACGCTATGGGGAACGTCTATACCAACGCCTCCATAGCTACGAATGTCTGTCCTGTGTGTAATCTGGTGAGCAGCACTAGGAAGACAGAACATGAGACCCTGGAGCAGAGTCTAGATCCAGAGAGTAAAACCTGACGAAAGTGTGCGGTGAGGACCAGCCTGCCGCATCACAGACGTCCTGTAATGAAACTCCTGAAATAAGGGCCTTAGAGGCCGCCATACTCCTCGTCGAGTGCGACCGGACAGCCAAAGGAGAAGGCTGCCCAGCCTCCTCATAAGCAAGTGAGATAGCCTCGACCACCCACTTGCTCATCCTCTGCTTAGACACTGGACCTCCTTTGTTAGGGGACCCAAAGCACACAAATAATTGATCACTTTTACGCCACAAGGCAGCTCTGTGGACATAAGCGTCTAACGCCCGTACAGGGCAAAGCAAATTATTAGCCTCCTGGTCAGCATTTTGAAAGGGAGGAGGACAGAAGGCCTGCAGAACAATAGGTCTGACCACATTAGTGGGGACCTTGGGGATATAGCCCGGTCTGGGATGAAGAAACGCTTTGACCATACCCGGAGCAAACTCCAAGCATGACGGGGCAACCGACAGTGCTTGAAGATCCCCTATTCTCTTGAGAGAGGAAATAGCAAGAAGAAAAAGAGCTTTCAGCGTTAAAAACTTCTCAGGAACCTCCTCAATTGGCTCAAAGGGGGCCAGGGACAAGCCTTGTAATGCAATGGACAGGTCCCATGGCGGAACCCTAGAGCGAACTGCAGGCCTCAGCCTCCAAGTGCCACGAAGGAAACGAGATATCAAAGGGTCTTTCCCCACAGACATTCCACCCAAAGGAATGTGGTAAGCACCTATGGCCGCCACATAAACCTTTAAAGTGGACGGGGTTAGACCTGCTGTGAACCGGTCCTGCAGGAACTCCAGTACTGTACCAACTGGGCAGTTAACTGGGTCCAACCGACGGTCACTACACCAAGAAGTGAAGACTCTCCACTTCAGGGCATAAAGTTTCCTCGTGGAGGGAGCTCTGGACTGTAGAATGGTCTCAACAACCTCAGTTGAGAGACCTGACTCTATGAGCTGGGCCCCCTCAGAGGCCAAGCCCACAGGTTCCACAGTTCTGGGCGGGGGTGAAATATTGAGCCCCCTGCCTGGGACAGAAGGTCTCTCCTGACGGGTAACTCCAGAGGATGCCCGTCGAGGAGGGAGACCAGATCGGGAAACCATACTCTGCCCGGCCAACGCGGGGCTATAAGAAGCAGGCAAACCCGGTCCCTGCGAACTCTCTCCAGAACTCCCGGGAGCAGAGCAACTGGGGGAAAGGCGTACAGACGTAGCCTCGGCCACGTCTGAACCATAGCATCCAGTCCAAGAGGAGCTGGATGCGTGAGGGAGAACCAAAGTGGACAGTGAGACGTCTCTCGAGACGCAAACAGATCCACTTGTGCTTGGCCGAACTCCCTCCATATAAGCTCCACCACCTCGGGGTGGAGCCTCCATTCCCCGGGCCTCGGCCCCTGCCTCGACAGAGTGTCTGCTCCTATATTCTGGACCCCGGGGATGTAAGCTGCCCTGAGTGACAGTAACTTCCCCTGGGACCACAAGAGGATATGGCGTGCCAAGTTGGATAACGGGCGCGAGCGCAAACCCCCTTGGTGGTTGATATAGGCGACTACCGACGTGTTGTCCGTATGTACTAGCACATGGTGTCCCCTGAGATCTGTGATAAAGCTCCTCAGAGCCCGGAAGACAGCTAACATCTCTAGGCGATTGATATGCCAGGAACGATGATGGTCTTCCCACAGACCTTGAGCTGAGCGACCCTCCAGGATCGCTCCCCAACCCGTGAGGGAAGCATCCGTCGTTAGCAGTTTGCGACGACAAGGAGCTCCCAACACTGGGCCCTGGGACAGGAACCAAGGTTTCTTCCACATAACCAGGGCACGTAAGCATCGCCGCGTGACCCTGATTGTGCGAAATGGGTTGCCCCTCGGGGAAAACCCCCTGGTCCTGAGCCACCACTGCAGGGGCCTCATGTGTAGCAGTCCAAAAGGTATCACGTTGGAAGCTGCTGCCATGAGACCCAACAGTCTCTGGAACTGTTTGACAGTGAGTAGCTGGCCTAGCTTTACACTTTTCACAGCTGCAAGGATGGACTCTATATGTGGCGGTGACAGGCGCGCCTGCATCGACACTGAATCCCAAACTACGCCTAAGAAAGTGGTCCTCTGGAGTGGAGAAAGCACACTCTTCTTGGCGTTCAGCCGTAACCCCAACTCTTTCATGTGGGCGAGAACAACATCTCGATGTTGAACCGCCAACTGATGCGACTGAGCTAAAATCAACCAATCGTCGATGTAGTTCATGATGCGAATACCCTGGAGGCGCAGCGGCGCCAGGGCTGCATCCATGCATTTGGTGAAAGTGCGGGGTGATAAAGCTAGGCCGAATGGAAGAACACGATATTGGTATGCTTTGCCCCCGAAAGCAAACCTCAGGAACTTCCAATGACACGGACGGATGGAAATATGGAAATATGCGTCCTTGAGGTCTATCGTGACAAACCAGTCCTCGGACCTGATCTGTGGCACGATCTGTCTCAATGTTAACATTTTGAACTTGAGCTGCATGACTGACTCGTTCAGAACTCGAAGATCTAAAATGGGACGCAATCCCCCGTCCTTTTTCGGAACTATGAAATACCGGCTGTAAAACCCGGTTTCCCTGTTGGAGGGAGGTACATATTCTATGGCCCCTTTCTCTAACAGAGTGTTTACTTCCTGTTCCATAACCAGAACCTGCTCGGGGCCCACCACTGTGGGCAGGACCCCCATAAACCGAGGTGGGCGTTTTTTGAATTGTATCTGATACCCTTTTTCCACGGTCTGCAGGACCCAACGAGAAACATTCGACAGTAGCTTCCACGCTGTCAAAGATTCTACTAGAGGTACCAGCCTCTCGAGACTGGTTTCTGGATTTCGTTGTTGTTGAGTAGTCAATTCGTCGCCCTGTAACGGCGCACCGGCAGGGAACGACCGAACAGACTGCTCTAACACCCTCCTCGGAGGGGGCGGGCATCCCGAGGCCACTACGTTTCCGGGTGGTCCTTGAGATATGTGCTCGCCGGAGACCGCTGCGCCCTGTAACACCTGAGGCGGCAGGGTTGGCAGAACGGTCCCCTGAGGGTACCGAAGAGAGACGGGCACCGTAAAAAGAGGTGTTAACCGCTCTGCTTCGGGGGGGACTACCCTCATTTGTCCTGAGCCCTCGGACATCAGGACTTTTTCCCAGCAGCCTTCCTGGCAGTAATGACGGTCCGCAGATCCGTCTTACCCCTCGAAGACTGCTGGGTTTGAGCGCGCCCTCCGTGTCCCCGAGGTTTTTGTGGGGGAGCACGGGAGGAAACGCTCTGCTTCTGAGTGGCACGGTGCTCAGCGCTCTTTTTAGAGGAATGAGGCTGCTCCCGCTCAGCAGCCTCAAAGAAAGAACGGCGGGGGAGAAGCTTTTGAAGTGCAGCTGCCTGTTTAGAAGCTTCTTGAGATTTAGCTACCGCACTGTTAACTGCATCACCAAACAAACCAACGGTGGAGACCGGAGCATCTAAGAGAACGTGTTTTTCTTTATCTTTTATATCGCTCAGATTGAGCCACAGATGCCTCTCAGTGGCCACCAGGGCTGCCATAGACCGCCCGATAGATTTAGCGGTCTCCTTGGTGGCCCTGAGAGACAGATCTGTGGCTCTGCGTAGTTCAGCCACCGTGGCAGGACCAATTCCCCCGCCCTCCTCTAAATCACCCAATAATTCAGCCTGATAAGCCTGCATAAGGGACATCGTATGCAGACACGCTGCAGCTTGACCAGCGGCTGCATACGATTTATGAACCAGTGATGATGTAAATTTAACTGGCTTAGAGGGAAGTGAAGGAGCCTTCAAGGAAGATGCCGTTGCTGGAGAGAGATAGCTCGCAAGCGTCTCCTCCACCTTCGGCATCTCCCCATAACCATACTCTTTATATTTATAAATGGAGGAGTAGTGTGATGTCTGTGGTGTGTACACTCTATATGACATGGGTTTCCCCCACGATCTCGACACCTCGGTGTGGAGATCGGGGAAAAACGGAAGGCTCCTGCGCTGAGGCTGTGCACGAGATGGCAGGAAGCGTTCGTCGAGCTTGCTTTTCGAACGAACGTCCTGCCTATCCTCTGGCCACTCAATTGAAAGTCTGTCAACAGTTCTAGTTACCACATCGAGCAATTCTTCAAACGCATGAGACTGAGGTGGCGAATCCTCAGAATCAGCGTCAATACTCACAACATCCAACTCCTCAGAGCTGGACAGTTGCAGTATTGGTGCCTCTATCGGGGGGGAAGAAACCGCAGCGCGTGCTTCCACACCCTGATGAGAGGCACTGGATCTGTCAGATTGATGCTGAGATAAGGCAGAGCCCGTCTCAACATCCACTGACAGATCCATTTGCGAACCCCAGGTCTGAGATCGCCGCCGAGCCTCAGCCGCGGCGGGACCCGAGCCCTGGGGAACGTGGTCGGGATTGAACCGAGCCAAACGGGATCGGAGCGTACGCAATGGAAGCGCACAGCAATGCTCACAGTCACCACCCTCGAGTGCTGACTGGGCATGCTCCTCTCCCAAACAAACAACACAAAGAGTGTGTGTGTCACCTCCCGTTAAATAACGCGGGCAGGGACGGACACACACTCGATACTGCTGCTTGCTCGCCATACTGAATAATATATATAGATATATAGACAGACAACACCAAATAAACGGACAGATTCAACACAGAGCGCGACTGAAGACTCAGAAAGCTTTCGTTTTCTGTTTCGGGCCGGCTTTTATAGTTTCCTGGTAGGTGACGTCACCCGCCTCTGACGTTCCGCCACACCATTGGACTGATTTTACATGTGCTTCAAGACGTCATCACGCAAAGCGTTCCCCATAGCGTCATTCTCGACGCAACGGGAGTTCCCTTGAAAGGGAACTGCCACGTTGCCAGAGTCCACCATTTTCCTGTTGGTTGCAGGCGAAGGAAGCGGTAAAGTAGCCAAGTTTATGGCCTTACCTTGGATGATATTATTCTTAGATAAGGAGACACCGTAGCAGGTTAGGAGTGGCGAAGGATTTTTCGAACTTCGCCATTTTTTACTCTAAACCTTTGACAGATCCTGCGAGGCTTTGGTCTACCTGGAGTAGTTGTGAATTAACATCGTCGGATCCGGAGATGTCCGGAGGAGATGCTACGTGGATATTTTGGTTGGACGAGGTGAAGAAGATTTAGCAGTCCTTTTCCTGCCAGCTTGATTGGTCTGTCCTGAATTCGCTGAAGTTTGCGGGGTGGTAGGCCTATCTGTAGTAGCGGGAGGTGTTTTGGGCCAGGAGAAGCAGACCTTCTCTCGATAATCCTTGGCTGATAGGTATACCAGCAGCCTCAAGTGTTGATATTTTTTTCTGAAGACCACTGAGCCTATAGGGAATGACTGGATGCGAGTGCTACGTCGCACAGTGAGAGGAGATGGTGGGACGAAATCGTTGTCAGAGTCTGAGTAGTCACAAACAGCGTACCTGTCCTGTGACATTTTGGTCGCAACTGAGTGCTAGCAAGTGAATGTTTGCATCATCATCTGAGAACTCAAACATGTGTAAGTACCGATCTTTTATACTCCCAGTCTTAGATAATGATTGATTAGACCAAATATGTAATGGGTGACGTAACATTTGAGTCTTCCTGGCAGAACTTTACGCTTAAGCTTTAATTTCTCCAAACCTATTCCACTTCCTCTTTCCTCTCAGTATCTGTTCATATTAGTATAAATTAACATAAAATAAAAATAATGATTTAAAAAAAAAAAACTGAGTGAAATAAATAGCAGTCTGTGTGTAAATGCAGAAAAAGCTGTTTGTCATTTCATGTCAGAAATGGCCATGCTTCTGTTTTTGCAAAAAGTGGACCTTGAGGGAGTAAAAATAAAATATAAAATAAAATTATATATATATATATATATATATATATATATATATATATATATATATATAAAAAACCTAAAAAAAAAAAAAAAAACCTTCTGATTCCATGTTGTGCTCAAAACCGAATGCAAAAAATATATATATATATCTCAGAATCTCAGTATAAGCCTTTTTACATTTTTAAGGATTCTCATAAGTGGAAGTCATCATAGTTGGGTCAACTTAACAGGATACTACTAATATTGCATTCCCATTTTCTCTAGTATCTAAAGATAAATAAAATAAATAAAATCTACAATAGAATTTCCATGACTTTCCAAAAGAACAAAATATTGAAAGATATAAATGTAAATAGTTAAGTACAAAAAAACTTAGATTTAGCTTGATTTACAATGCTAATAACTGTAGAAGTGCATCATTACAGACAGTGAAAAGGGTTCAAGTACTGCTCCCTTAAAGCTACTATGTTACCTTGTATTTTGAAGCAATGTGCATTAATATGCTGTTTGCATATATCATTAATGAGTTAACGCTTGATCTGCTCACAATACATTATTTGACACGCCATATTGTACATTTAATTTTTAGATATATATAATCAAATGTACAATATGATCCCTTTAACAAAAAATATGCCAACTATACATTTTCACCACACTCTCCACAGAGAAGAAATTATATCTTCAGTTATCCTCAGCAATAACAGCCTTGTGTCTGCCCATTAAACTCAATGACTCCGTAAACCAGACTATTATGCTGGCGTAAGAAATACTTTTGTCATTGCCCAATGTAGTCACAAATTTAAAGCAGGCTCTTGACTGCCAGTGGTTTCTTTAAAGGCAAAATAATAAAATAAACAGCTACACCATCAAACAGTGGGAAATAATCTAATTTAGATCTTACATAAGAAATCAAACAAATGCAAATTTTGTGGTGTTGTATTGGGTAACTTAACTGCTCTTACTCAAGCAAAGAAAAAATACTTCTGATTCCATGTTGTGCTCAAAAACGTATGCAAAAAAATAACATCTTAGTATAAGCCTTTTTACATTTTTAAGGATTCTCATAAGTGGAAGTCATCATAGTTGGGTAAACTTAAAGGTCCAGTTTTTCGTGTGTTTTTGAAGCTTTGATTGTGTTTACAGTGTGCAATACAACATGTGTTCATGTTTCGCGTGTAAAAAAACAGTATTTTTCCTTGTTCTATGAAGTCCCTCCTTCAGAAATACGTAACGAGTTCTGATTGTGCCAGCGGTTCCTGTGTTATGAAATCGACAGCAGTTTAGCGCACGTTGCCCGGAAAGGTCACGCCTCTTACCATAACGTGGAGATGCATGCGCTCAGGGAAGGCCAAACAAAGGTGATTGGACTCTGGGATGAAAATAACAGCGTCTCGACGACATGGCGACAAACACACTCTACAAACGCAACTCTTCCTCTTCTCCGTGGGAGCACAACAAGACCACGCCCCCTTTTTTTGTGTATTCCTGTGGGCGGAGGTTAGTCAAAAAACTGTTCTAGTGACGTCATTAAAGAAGGAAGTAGAGGGATGTAGTCCAAACGGGTCGTTCGATGTAGGCGACTTCTGTTAAATAAAATATCTCGCTTGGCATTGAACTTTGAGCTTTATAATTTTACAGATATTATTTATACTCTAACAACAACATTACACACTAACTAAAGTTTGAAACATGGGATCACGAAGAACGGGACCTTTAATTCTACTAATATTACGTTCCCATTTTCTCTAGTAGCTAAAGATAAAAAAAAAAAATAAATAAAATAAAAAAATCTGCAATATAATTTCCATGACTTTCCAAAAGAACAAAATATGGAAAGGTATAAATGTAAATAGTTAAGTAAAAAAAAAAAAACAACAACTTAGATTTAGCTTGATTTATGATGTTAATAACTGTAGAAGTGCATCATTACAGACAGTGAAAAGGGTTCAAGTACTGCTCCCTGACACACCTTTCATTTTGAAGCAATGTGCATTAATATGCTGTTTGCACATATCATTAATGAGTTAACGCTTGATCTGCTCACAATACATTAATTTAACACCTTTTTCATTATTCAATACATTATTTAACAATGACCTTTTTAACCATAAGTGCGGAAAGTAACATTATGGGTTTTTTTGGTTTTTTTTACAGGTTTTGAAGAAGGAAAAAAAATAAATCAAAGTTCACAAGTTCACACTTACATACAATTAGAGGGAGTAAAGTTTAAAGTGTATTTGGCGTGCTGTCCGGGGGGAAGGCTCCAAGCTCGGAGTTCGGACCGAACCCAGAGTATTCACACAAAAGACCAGGTTTGAGTTTTGCTTTGTGGTACATGATCTAGGGAATATCTCTATGTTCAAAAGGCACAAAAGCAGCACCTAGAGCCCTCACATTAGAATCATAAGAA
The DNA here is from genome assembly GCF_951802725.1 of Rutilus rutilus. Classification (NCBI taxonomy): domain Eukaryota; kingdom Metazoa; phylum Chordata; class Actinopteri; order Cypriniformes; family Leuciscidae; genus Rutilus; species Rutilus rutilus. The sequence goes on from NC_140211.1 coordinate 24,581,215, forward strand.
CTAGACAGCAGAATAAGGCAGCTTTTACTTCATGACCCTGAGCTCACGATTCCCACAACCTAGGATGCAGTTACATAGTATATATCTCTTTTGATCTACATGCCATTCAAAGGTTATTAAAGAACAAATTTATATGACATCTGCAGGTACAAGTGAACAGCTGTGAACGCTTTGCTATGAAGCACAAAGTTAATAAATTCACCAAAAATACTACATAGAGTCTTAGCATTGATACTTACAACCATTGGCATATTGGCTATATAAAATGTCCATTAAAAAGGCAGATATAACAAACAATTAATTAACTACGTGAAGGCACTGAGCTGTATAATGTCTGTTGCATAATCCAACGTTTTTCTCTGGGTAAAATAATTAAATACTTCGCACAACAAAATTAAATCTGTACAAAATACAGCAGGACTCGTCAATATGGACCGCCCGGGATCAGCGTGAATAACTCTCGGGACAACATAGATATTTAGATATTTTTGATTTAAAAGACTATTATTATCATAATTAGATAGGCTATCTTTGCAACAAAAACAGAAGAGACAAGCATTCCCGAAAATCATTGCCTGTCCTTTGGTTTGTATAATAGTAACTTATACAACTACATTTGGATTATTAGACAATGTCGAAATAAAGTGAATCTGCAGAGTTTTGCATTCAAAGGCATTTAAAGACAGAGAACCACTGACACAAAGAAAGAGTTAAAACTCTTCACATGTGCTCGCGCTCATGACCAGTACTGAACATCTGAACACAAACAACGATCAAATGCACATCGACGGATCCTCTTCCATCTGTTCACCAAAATTTAATCAAATGTATATTTCTGCAAGCGTGTTTAAACTGGTTAACTGTGTCTAAGGCAGGCAAAGGCATTCGTTTTCAAGACGATTTCACACACCGCACTGCGCAATACACACAAATTACTGCGGGATGGCGGGTGTTCATTTCATAAACTGGGAACAGTGGTAGCTTATTTAATGTACAAATTAAGGGTATATGTCCAAAAAACGTCTCGGGTTACGACTGTAACCCTCGTTCCCTGAGAAGAATCGACACATTGGGGAATGCTTTCAGTGTGATGCGTCTGAAGCCTGTATGGAACTAGTCCAATCTCGATTGGTGTTGCATCATTATGTCACTTGTGACGTCGCATGTGACAGTGATGTGGAAGCTATTAAAAGGACGCCGGATCGCAACAGCGTCAGCTTCTGATAGGTCGAAGCAAGTCGTTCTCAGGAGCGCAGGAAGTGTGGCCAAGGGACACAGCATGTAACCCTTGTTCTCAGGTAACAAGGGTTACAGTCGTAACCCGAGACGTTCCCTTTCGAGGGAACTCGCGCTGTGTCGAGAATCGACGCATTGGGGAATGAAATGCCCACTGCGCCACACTGACTAGTACCCACCCTGGTGTGAAGCAGTCTGCCACACTCAAGACGAGATAACTTGTGAACCCGGTGTAGAGGGCAGCCTAACCCAGACTTTAATGTTTTATGAAGGTGTGTGGGGAGGCCCAGCCGGTGGCATCACAGACCTCTTGAAGGGAGACCCCTGCTAGTAGGGCTTTAGAGGATGCCACTCCTCTAGTTGAGTGGGCTCTTATCAGGAGAGGTGAAGGCATATTGTGCGCCTCATAAGCTGAAGAAATGGCCTCTACTATCCATCTGCTAATAGTTTGTTTAGAGGCAGGGGAACCCTTCTTAGTTGACCCAAAACACACAAGCAGCTGGTCCGACTTCCTCCAGCCCGAGGACCTGTGTCATCTGTGTATCTCAGGCCCCCCTGTCGATTTATGTATGAGACCATGGACATATTGTCTGTTTGTACTAGAACATGATGGCCTCTGAGGTCCGGAAGGAAATATCTGAGAGCCAGAAATACTGCCAACATCTCCAGGCAATTGATGTGCCACTAGAGATGGTGGTCCTTCCATGGACCCCTGGTGTAGCGGCCCTCCATGAGCGCTCCCCAGCCTGTGAGGGACGCATCCGTGGTCACTATTTTTCTCTGACATGGTGCTCCAGACACAGGGCTTTGGGACAGTAACCATGGTTTCTTACACATGACCAAAGAACGAAGACATCTGCGCGTTACTTTGATCGTGCGAAATGGGTTCCCCCTCAGGGAAAACCCTCTGGTCCTGAGCCACCACTGCAGGGCCCTCATATACAGCAGGCCAAAAGGTATTACATTGGATGCTGCTGCCAGAAGACCCAGAAACCTTTGAAAATGTTTGATAGTGATGGCCTGGCCTAGCTTGATACTCGTGACTGTAGTCAAGATGGTGTTTATACGAGCAGCAGACAACTGTGCCCGGATCGTAACTGAATCCCACACTACCCCCAGGAATGTCGTTCTCTGAAGAGGAATTAGTGAACTTTTCTTGACATTGAGTCTCAACCCCAAGCACCTCAGATGGCTCAGAGCCATCTCCTCTGTTTGTGCCAGAATGAGCCAGTCGTCGACGTAATTGAGAATACGAATGCCCTGAAGTCTCAGTGGAGCTAGAGAAGCATCCATGCATTTCGTGACGGTGCGAGGTGACAATGCTAGGCTGAATGGAAGAACTCGGTATTGATACGGTTTTCCCCCAAAAGCGAACCTCAGAAAATTCCTGTGATGGGGAAGGATGGATAGGTGGAAATACGTGTCTTTTAGATCTATCGTGACAAACCAGTCCTCGGACCTGATTTGACTCACGATAATAGGTATGGTTAGCATTTTGAATCTGAACCTCCTCAGAGACCGATTCAACACCCTGAGATCTATTAAAGGACGTTACCCCCCATCCTTTTTGGGAACTATGAAGTACCGACTGTAGAACCCAGATTCCCTTTCTTGAAGAGGAACCTGCTCTATGGCTTCCTTCGATAAGAGGGACTGGACTTCTTGTTCCATGACCCAACCCTGCTCAGGGCTGACAAGCTTGTGAACCATCCCACTGAATTTTGGTGGACGATACTTGAACTGAATTCTGTACCCTTTTTCCACTGTGTGCAGGACCGACTGAGATATATTTTGAAGTCCTTTAAAGGTGTCTAAATACATTACTAGGGAGACCAGTCTCTCGGGACTGGCCACGGCTGTTGAGCTTTGAGCGATTTCGGTGACCTGAAGCAGTTGACTGGCAGGAATTAGCCGATTTATTTTCTGCTGGCCTCCTGAGAGGAAGCGAACTCGACAGGGCCGAAACATTTTCGGGCGGACACTGCGATTTGCAAAACGGCAGCGGCGGGAAGCAAACATCGATTTCCTGAGGGCTCCGTGAGGGAGCAAGATGTTGATAAGGGCCTCTTCGCCGAAGCCTTCCTTGCCTGAATGACGGTCCTCAGATCTGCCTTCGGTTGGGAGGACTTTGGCTGAGAGTGTTGTCTCTGGCTCCAGGACTTTTGTGGGGGAGCATGAGAGGCAACACTCTCCTTCTGCTGCTGCAGGTGCGAGGAGCTGGCAGCTGCCTCATGGGACTGCCCCCTGGCAGCAGACCCACGAGATCTGGAATTGAGGGGGGGGGGGGGGGGGGGGGGGATTAGCAGTTTAAATGCAGCTGACTGTCATGCCTCCTGAAAGCTTTCTACGACAGTATTGACTGCGTCACCGAAAAGGCCAGAAAGCGAAAGCTGGGCATTGAGGAGGAAGGCCCTGTCCTTCTCCCCAATGCTGACAGGTTCAGCCACAGGTGTCTCTCCGTAGCTACTAATGCTGCCATAGAGCGGCTGATGGTACGGGCCGTCTCCTTAGTAGCACGGAGAGACAAGTCAACTGCTCTACGAAGTTCAGTAATATCGTCGAGGGCGACCTCCCCGCTGTCATCCACCTCTTTAAGGAGGTAGGCCTGTTATGCCTGCAATAACCCCATAGTATGCAGGCATGCACCAGCCCATATATGCAGGGAGCGTTCATCGAGTTTGCTTTTTCTGGCCGCTTCCTGCTTTTCTGATGGCCATTCGATATTTAAATTGGCCACTGCCCTGGTCACAACCTCCAGCAGCTCCTCGAAGGTAGGAGAAAGAGGTGGCGAATCCTCTCCTGCCTTGATGCCCAAAATATCTAACTCCTCAGAGCCAGATAGTTCAAGCATCGGATCCTCGTCCTGGGCAGAAGAAACAACAGAGCGGGCTTCCGACTCCTGAACGGGACCGATGGAACTGGCTGCTGATTATTGAGAAAGGGCCGAAGCCATCTCAACATCATCCACCAGCTCCATTTGCGAACCCCATGTGTGGAGACGCAGCGCCACTTTGGGAGACTCAAAGTAAATGTACTTCGTTACTACCCACCTCTGCCGCTATGTCCTTAAATCGCATATGAATTAAGCTGAAATACAGTGCATTCTTTCCTTTATGTCAACAGGTCAACTTCTGAACTGGAGTCATTTCACAATCACGTACTTATTTATGCAAGCAAGCGCTTCTGTTTATCCCCTCACTGAACTGTAAAGTTTTCTCACCGTTGAATGACACATGATGTAATCTGTAAAGACCACCCAAAGACGGAAATCCAACGGTATGGGCGAAGGGATAATGCGTGTATGTCTTTTCAGCACTCCAGTGAAGTTCACTTAATTTATTAGAATTTTGTTTCAATATTACTTTAGCTCTACGCTTAATCTGACTCCAATTGCAAATGATAATCAAATTTAGATCGTCTTTCTTATTAGAAAATAATCATAAATATTGATTATGACTTAATTTAGATCTTTAATTATTCTGAGTATCCATATTTTCAATTATTCTTTCATTAAGGGACCCGATGCCGCACAGAGTCACATGCCCCGGGTTTACGTGGATCTCACGGACACAAACTTGTCAGTTCTGAAATAGTCAGAGGATGCAGGGTTTGCTAATATCTCTTAAGTCGGTTGCCTACTGCTCACGCGTACAAAAAAGTGTGGTTTATTTTAGCCACTTCCATACAACTTGCCAAATCAGTGATAGACATAAATCAAAAGGTCTTCAGATGACGTGCCTACTGCTCCGTTCATACATGCGCCTTTAGTTTGACCAACCCTAACTAAGATTTGCGGTATCACCTGCCTCCTCATAATCTACTAAAATAATGATTCCAGAATACTTAACCCTCTGGGGACCAAAAACGCGCCTGCGCGTTTTGCTCGTTTTTTTTTTTAGCAATGAAAATAAACACTTAATGCTCTGTTAATTTTGATCTTTCATTTTCGTGTAATACATCAATCGATCCTGTTCAGTTTCTATTTTTTTTCTGTATGCTCACAATAAAAATAAAATGTTTTGCTTTTTGACAAATAAAGAAAAATTAACATGATGCGATTTCTGTCTTCTCTCTGTCAGTAAACTCCCATTTGAAACGCGTTCGAAAATGATCTATAACTCCGCGAAAATTCAGTCAAACAGGCAAACAGACCCACGGGCATAAAGCTTGAGATCGCATCTTTTAAATGAAGTAATTTATATAAAAAACTAATATTCTCAGCTTCTGTAATCTGTATAAAAAGAGAGCGACTCCAGTCGAGCTCATTACGAGCTCATTCAAAAGTAATTTGACCACTCTCCGGGGAGCGCGTGCTATTCAAATGCAAATTCTGAGAACCATTTCAGTCTGTGAAACGCCCACATCAGCTGTAAACAAAGCGCCGCGAGTGAGGCATAATATAGCCTACCTTATAGAGAAAAGTTTCCTCAGAACAGTGCTGATATGAGGAGCAATATCTCCTGATATGAGGAGCAGATCCCGCTGAGGAGTGAGGTAGGCTGTTTTCTTTTCTCAAGTGTTGATGTGGAATAACGTTATGGAATAACGTTAGTGTAGGCCTATGTAAACCGCAAAAAGATGAATCGCATTTCTATAATATGACTCGCCTTTCTGTGAGATGAATGAAGGGTACATATTTGTAAAGACTGTTTAGCCTAAATATGAATCGCGCGTCTGTGTGTGAAAGAATAAACTGCTTTGCTATAGCCTACTGAGATGAGTAAAAATCGACTGGAATATGTTGAAATAAAATGTATTTGTATAAGCAACGTATTAAACTGCAAATTAGCATTTATATGCCCTAATATTTCATAAAAACAACGTTACAGTCAGTCACTTGTTGACTAGATTTGGGTACAGTTTTTAGGCTACTGTAGAATATACTGCCACATCAAATAAGCTTTTGTTTAGCAATTTCTGCTCATATCTAACGTTATATATATTTATAACTATATATATATATATATATATATATAACTATATTATTTATATATATTATATATATTTATATATATTATATATATATATATATTTGCTATATTCAAACTAATGAATACATATGATAAAATGTAGGCCTATAATCTTTTTTCTTTTTCTTTTTTACAAAGAAAGAGTACACTTGAAATATTGTTGAAATTGTAATTATTGTTGTAATTGTAACATTTTTAATAAAATAGCAAAACATATTTACAAGATAGGTGTAAGCGAAATCTTAAATGGTCAATATAAGTCTTCTTCTAAATACATCTTTTGTCCTTGCATTGTGGCTCAGTCAGTGTCACACCTGAATGAAAGGCTCATTAGGCAGAGTCATTATGCAGAGTGGGTGGGACATTGTAATCTCAGGTGTAAACTACTCCTCCCCCTCGCATATTGGCTTTCCAAGCAAAACCTGTTTTACACCATTTAAATCAATGTATTTTTTTTTTTTTTTTTGTGAACGATAAAGCAAGACTATTTTCACATAATTTTGAAGCTAGAACTCAAAGGGACAACATCCATTAGTCAAAAGTCTTGTGGACACATATTTAATATGTGTTTTGTGGTCTTAATTCAGCAACTTTCATTTAAATTTCTTTCAATAACCACGCATAAACATTATTCTCTTAAAAATACAAACATCTACATACACGTTGCTCGCATATTATGGTAGCCCTGTTTGTGCTATATAGAGTGAATTTACACCTTTGCCATTAACATGTTTATAAATAACTGAAAAAAGCACAAATGTCAGAGCATGTCAGAACATCTCAAGGACCCCAAAAACAGCTTGGTCCCCAGAGGGTTAAGAATAAATCAAGATGTAACATTTATTTGTCAGGAAAAATGTATCATGCCAATTACACAAGTAAATGATTAAAAGCCAATTCAGAAATAATAAATACATGACATCAATTACTCAAAGATGACTCTAAAAGTTTAGCAATGCATTCCTGACAGAGACACACAGTGTGAGTGTTTTCCAGTGGGAAAACACTGAAACAGCACTGTATGGGGGTTTTTCCTGGTTACAGGTTCGCCCAGACTGCTCTGTCACCTAGAGACATCACCCAAAGAGGAGAACAGGTCTCCTAAGTTCTCAATCTTTCTCATTATACCAATGACTGCAATGAAACTAAGACCATTTTACCAATCGCAATTTCAGACATTTAAAATGATACCAAACATAAAAAGGAAAAACAATAGATTTTCAAGATACCTCATATGTGATATATATAGGCATTTTCAGTGAACTTTTGGTGACTTGAGGAGGGAGAGGGGGGATGCATATATAAACAAGGAGGTAAGTTTGGACAAGACAATGTCCTGTGCTCTTTCTTTGCGATCTTCTGTCCAGGGTGCGTTTTATTGCTTTATTGCAGAGTGAGTTTTGTCTTAGCAGGAAAATCAATTCTTACAAATCCAATAACGTTGTCTCTAGTTGCTCGCTTCTGGTCTGTGTGCGTTCATGTGTTTTGGAGGAGCCGTGGCTTTGGATGGCGATTTGCAGGGAGGGTGGAATCGTATGCTTTCAATGCTAGCAGGCTAAAGTTAGCATTTCCCAGATCACCTATTGCACCTTTAAAATCGGTATCGTATTTTCCGGTATTGGTACGCCCAAAAAATGCATGTGGAGAAACATTTCCAGTGTTCTCAAATAATGGTCAAGATACAAGGTTTACATCATCCTGACATGAACCTTTAAAACATCAAAAGAAAAATTCACTGTGCAATTCTTGGATGTAGTTCAATACTCCTCAATTCCCTAGGAGCATATCATTCTCACCCATATGCTTTTCTCTCAGGTTATGCATCAACAACGATCTGTTCTATTCATAACATCCTCTCTAATGTCAGATATAATCTAAGGTAAATTCCAAGACTTACCCAAATGGCATCCTGTATTCCCATAAGCCCTTGTGTGTGTGGGGGGTGTGTGTGTGTGTCCTCGATTTCCCTAGGTCAGGCTCTCACGCTGAAACAAATATGAACCACAGCTGGTTTGTCACACAGTTGAGAATTTTGAGAGATTAAGTAAAGCCTGTGAGGCCCACAATTCAAATTCAACAGTATCTAGACTAGTTGTTTAAATTACATTTTGAAAAATGGAAATGTGTTACTTGTTGTTTCTAAAGGATCCTGGTTAGAGTTTCAGAGTTTTTAGACCATAAAATCAGGGACTAATGAAATAAATAATACTCAAACACTGTGAACTGTTGGACATTGTTTGTGGGCCTATTAGATTTTTTTTTTAAACAAAAGCAATTGCAATCTTTATGGATCCCTAATGTGATTTGTGATTCTTGTTAAGTGTGTTTAAATGCACTTTGAATTGATGGTTTACCCAAATATTCAAATTCTTTCCTCTGCGCAATGGTTCTCTGTTCACAAATCAAACAATGTTTTGTCCAAAAAGAATGATTAATTCTCAATTCAGAGTTTGTTATTCATATGGGCTAGACTCTAGCATATTATGCCTTTCATAGAACGCTTATTTGATGCCTGAAATACAGGACGATTCTGTATTATATGGAACTGGGGTTGTAGAGATTTTTATTTTTTTATTTTTTTATATTAATTCAGAGTATGAAGGGACACAAACTACCAGGCCACTCTAATATGCAAAACACCATGCTCAAACCATTTTCCCACCGAAAGTTTAAGTTTCCATTGGCTCACTGTCACTGATATGAAGGTAAAAGAGTAGAAAAACTCGAGAGCACATAGATGTGAATTTGAGAACTTGTAGGCTACAATAAATATTCGTACTTGTACGTGAACATTTACATTCACAGCTCCATTGTGAAAACCTGTAAAATAAGAATCTGAAGTTGAATGTTGAAATTTGCACTCGCAGACAATAGTCACAAACCTGTATTCTGAATTTGAAGCTGCAGACAAGTAGTCACAAATGTGTAAAATGCCATTCACAGAAATACAATGACAGACACAAACTTGTTATATATATTTGCATTTAATCATACATTCACATTTGCAGTACAACTTCAATTAGGCATTTACAACTTCTCAAATCTGTCACTGCAATTTCCAATTTCGCGCCTTGACTTTTGCTACTCTTTTCGCGATATATTAGGTGCAAAACTAACCTGTGCACTTGCAACTCAGTGACGGCAAAAAAGAAAGGGGGGCGGGGGCGGGGGTGTTCAAAGTAACCCGTGTCCTCGGAGACGCTCTGAAACTCTAAAATGGCTTAATGCATTAGACTGATATTAAAATAAATAAATGATATTATCAAACTCAGTAAACACCATACTAATAATGCATACTACAGAAAAGCAGATGAGCACAGAATATGATGAAAGAAAGCAAATTTGTGTTCAGTGCAAATAAACTAGCTGCCTGTGTTTTATTAATAATGTATAATAAATTGTGTGTTTTTTTATATATATATATTTTTTATAACTGTTGGTCCATTATGCCTCATTAAGCGTTTTCTTGGTTTTCTATGGGAGGAAAATGCTTAACGTACAATTAAACGCGTTGCGTTCATATTCTGTGCTTGATTGCTTTTCTGTAAGGTATGCTTTATTTGTATGGTGTTTCCTGAGTATGGTCTTTTACCACTGTCTATTCTGTGCTCATCTGCTTTTCTGTAGTATGCATTATTAGTATGGTGTTTACTGAGTTTGATGATATCATTTATTTCGTCTAATCATGCATTAAAGCTGGGGTACGTAAGAATGGTCTAAAAAACTTATTTTTCAAATTTGTTTAAACTTTATGTATATATCAATACATAATTAAAATGTAAGTATTCTGAAAAAGAAAGTATAAAAATCGAGTGTATGTAGACCTCTAACGACTGTTTTAAAGACAGCTCATTATTTCCATTCAGTCCACCCTCTCCCTTCTGGGGTCCTTCCAAAGCCACGCCCCCAAAACACATGAACGCGCGACTCCGACAGCTGAGCTGGAAGACGCATTATTTTCCTGAGACGTCAGAATCACATGTAATAAAAAAATCTAACTTTATCATTATGAATATAAACAAATAAGATGTATTTTAGTAGCCTACTCACTATCAAGCTATCATATCGATATTGGTAAAGTTTAAAATATATATTTTTTTGATTCGCTAACGAGCTAGTTATAACTATAAGGCAAAGCTAAAAACAGGTTGCATTGATACACGTTTTTCCATTTCCATTAGTTGCACTGTGATGAAGATGAATTTCGTGTAAGATTCATAACATATAACGGCCTACTAGCTGTTAAACATATTTTGTTATGTAAAGTTCCCCCCACAGCGGAGCCTGCCGTGAACGTGCAGGCTAGTAAACATGCAGGGTCACAGATGACGACGGATAAGGTCGCTAGATATAAGGTTAGCAGGTTTCAATTGTTGCTTTGCACAGTGCGTGACATTTTATCTGTATGTTATGCGGCTAGAGTTTTAACACTGAGTCAATGGGCTCCGACGGGCTTGTTTATCGTCATCGGTCTTTTTCCGTTTACCTGTCTTTGTTGTATGAGCAGGTTCCACTCGAGAAATTGGCAGTTTTGGTTGTTTGTCCGCCATTAGCACAGCTGCTCGGCACACCGGCAATCTTGATTTTGAATGACGCGTACGCGAACTTGATTGACACTGCTAAGACACTCCTCCTGGCTCTGAAGGCATCTGATTGGTTCTTTACATTCGCACCGAATGGCAGTGATTGGTCAGAGTTTTTACTGTCCTGCAGCTGCTACAGAGGTCTGATTGTTTTCATTCCTTTTTCTGAACACATAATGTATTGACTACTCTCAGGATGGAAGGACCATTTCACCCAGTATAAAAAAAAGTGTTTCTGAACAGGATTACCTACTATAGCTTTAAGCCATGTTAGAGTTTCAGAGCGTCCCCCAGGACGCGGGTTTCGTGACATCATCGCGTACAATAGAAGTCCCATTTCATTGGCTATGCGCCAACCAATAAAGCGGCTCCTTTCAACACCCCCGCTCCCGCCCCCTTTTCTCTCTCGCCACCACTGAGTTGCAAATGCACAAGTTAGTTTTGCACCTAATATATCGCGAAAAGAGTAGGAAAAGTCAAGGCGCGAAATTTGAAATTGCAGTGACAGATTTGAGAAGTTGCAAGTGCCTAATTGAGGTTGTACTGAGAATGTGAATGTAAGATTAAATGCAAATATATATTACAAGTTTGTGTCTGTCATTGTATTTCTGTGAATGGCATTTTACTCATTTGTGACTACTTGTCTGCAGCTTTAAATTCAGAATACAGGTTTGTGACTATTGTCTGCGAGTGCAAATTTCAACATTCAACTTCAGATTTTTATTTTACAGGTTTTCACATTGGAGCTGTGAGTGTAAATGTTCACGTACAAGTACGAATATTTATTGTACAAGTTCTCAAATTCACATCTACGTGCTCTCGAGTTTTGCTACTCTTTTACCTTCATAGAGGAGTGACCCCCACATAAGTTAAAGGCCACTGTTCCAGTGACATCTCTCTCTTCCTCTTCCTCTTATCTCTTATGTTCGTCTTTGGGTTGCTGTTCATGTGAAAAGCCACGTGACCTTTGTCCTGGGTCTCAAGTTACAACCATTGTAACTTCCTCGACCATAACAGAGTCAAACTAACATCACAAGTTCATCATCATTTCTTCGTTCAACACAGAAGAAATTGATTGCAACCTCAACACCATCGACTTACTGAGGCATCAATACTTTCTCCTGAGACAGCATCCGTACACTCGTTCAATGGCTAAGGCATTGCAAGTATCGTACTGTAGCAATGTTCGTTGTTATGGGAAGAAGGAGGCGGGAACCGGCGAACATTCAACAACTTTAATAAATAAATAATTAAACGAATACAAAAACGAAAGTAAAGACAGCTGCCACATATAATAAAACAGAAACAAAACACAACGTAAAATCCAGGCCAGGCCTCTCTCATCCTTCACTGTTGTTGCTCCTCCTTTTATGCTTCTGCTCCTCCGTGAGAGATACGAGACCGGTGCGTCACGCAGGTATCACTCATTGTCAGTCACGCCACCGGCCTCACGCCCCTCAGTCTCGTCCTGCTCGCCACATACCCCCATCGCTCCTCGCAGGCCGGGGGGTACTCACAAGACTGCTCTACTCCCCCCCTCCTCCGGGGGGGCCATTCACGGAGGCCGCAGCACCTGGGGGTAAGGACAGATGAGGTGAGAGAAAAGGAGACGGAAGCATGAGGAGCGACAGAGATGAGAGAGGGGAGAGAGGAAAAAAAATATCTTAGTGTGGTTCCCGGAAACACTGCCGCTCGGTCCTCAAACGCGGTGCCATGCGATGGGGGATGGCTCGACGCTTCTCTGCCTCCTGGCGGACGGCTATGGCTCCTCCGGTTGAGGAAGTTCTCCGCCCCCATCATGGCTGACAGCAGCAGGCTCCAGCCCACGGCGAACGGGAGTGGCGACTCTGCTCCCTCTCGGACGTCAGCCACCCCTCCTCGACCCAGGAGCACGGCAGTGAGCTCTCCGCCCCATCTGCTGTTCAAAGCTCCAATACCACCGCCTCGGGCAGCCATTGGCGGTCACTGCTCCTTTGCTGTCCAACCTCCTCAGCACCGTGATGCCCCTCAGCAGCGAGGGCTCTCTGACAGCATGTCCCACCTTCCTCCCGGGTTTCAGCACCAATAATCGTTGTTATGGGAAGAAGGAGGCGGGAACCAGTGAACAGTCTATAACTTTAATAAATAAATAAATAAACAAATACAAAAAATAAAGGCAGCAGTCCCTCACAGATGACTGCTGCCACATATAATAAAACAGAAACAAAACACAACGTAAAATCCAGGCCTGGCCTCTCTCGTCCTTCACTGTCGTCGCTCCTCCTTTTATGCTTCCGCTCCTCCGTGAGAGATACAAGACCGGTGCGTCGCGCAGGTGTCGCTCATTATCAATCACACCACCAGCCTCGCGCCATTCTCTCACGGCCCTTTGGCCTCGTCCTGCTCGCCTCACGTACATTTAAATAACTAAACAGAGGTTTAGTATAAGCTGCAGACCCTTTGTTAAATATGTGCTTTAAACTAAGAAACTGATGGTTCTGTTCAGATAGTTAAATTACTCTTTTCCATAGCTTAATTTTCTGTATCTGCTTCCAGATTCATTAACTTTGTGTATGTGTTTATTTAGATTAGTTATGTGTTTGTGATAGAGTTAAATAAAACGTTTGTGCACATTTCACACAAGATTCTCATCCCTGCTTGTTAATCAACATCCATTTAACGATGCAATCACAGCTACATGCTAAGAAAGAGTTATTTTTCTGTGGCCACGAAAAAAATCCTTTCTGAGAGTTGATAGACAATCAATACTCAGTGTTCGCTGGATGAACAGATTAATTTATGGTAATATTAATTCAGCTTCATTAAGTTAATTCTATTAAAGTTATAATTAATTATTAATATTTCCCTTTTGAGATAATTTGCTACAGTTTATTCAAATTTCAATAATCAAAACATGCCTAATTAAATGTAATAATTGATTATGGATTAGATTAGCAACTTATTTTTACCATTAATAATTTATTAGTTTTTTTCTTTTTTTTTTAAAGAATTGTGGTTAGGGTTAGTTCCGGACAGTTCCGCTCGGACAGTTCCATGTGTGATTTCAACATATAGGGCCCTATTTTAACGATCTGAAACGCAAGTGTCAAAGCGCAAAGCGCAAGTAACTTTGTGGGCGGGTCTTGGCGCTGTTGCTATTTTCCCGGCGGGATAAATGACTCTTGCACCTGGCGCAAATCTAAAAGGGGTTGGTCTGAAGTAGCTTCATTATTCATAGGTGTGGTTTGGGCGTAACGTGAAATAAACCAATCAGAGCGACATCTCACATTCCCTTTAAGAGCAGGCGCGCTTGTTCTAAAGCGGATTCCTATTATAACGACGGATTTGCCAGGCGAACGACAGGAGCGGTTCAAGGCCGAGGAGACCGACGTTCTCGTCAGGGACGTTGGGGATGGAGAAACACACCCAAATTAACTTCGGTTAAACAGGCGTATGATAATTTGGGTAAATGTGTAAGCTAGATGTATGCTTTTATAATAAAATGTCTATCTATCTATCTATCTATCTATCTATCTATCTATCGTAATAATGTATGATTTGCAAAAATAACTGCTGCGTCTGTGTGTAGATGAGAGAATCAAAGTGTATGCGCATTGTGCACACGCTACATTGATTAAGGCCAAGCATGCACCCTTAAAATAGCATATGAATAACATGCGCAACGCGCCACTGACTTTAAACTGTTTTTTTTTCCGGGCAGTGGCGCAATTGTTTTCTAAACCTGTAAAATAGCATGAGGGAACGTTTGCGCCGGAACACGCCTCCTCTTTGCGCTGAACCGCCCCGGGGAGCGCAAGTGTATTTCTTAGTTAACCGACGTGCGTCAGTGGAGGGAAAAGTCTGCTTTGCGCGGGTGCAAAATAGGATTGATAAATGCGTCGGTGTACAAAGTCAATTGCGCTGGGTGCAAGATAGGGCCCTTTGCCTACTGTTGCTATTTCGGGGTCTAAAACAGGAATAAAAGCTGTTTCTTTAAAATGGCTTAAGACTCAGCAGCTCTGGTTGAGTTAGGCAGGTCATTCCACCAGCAGGTAACAGTCCTTGTAAAGGTCTGTGAAAGTGTTTTTGTGCGTCTTTGTGATGGCACCACAAGGTGCCGTTCATTAGCAGTACGCAAGATTCTGGATGGCACATAGGTCTGGAGTTATGAGTTTAGGTATAGGTGTGCCGAGCAAGTGGTAGTTCTGTAGGCAAACATCAGTGTCTTGAATTTGATGTGAGCAGCAATTGGCAACCAGTGCAATTTTGTAGGAGAGCTGTGACATGCACCAAGAGAGCATTACTATAGTCCAGTCTGGATAGAACAAGAGCTTGGGCAAGGAGTTGTGTAGCACGCTCCGATAGGAAGGGCCTGATCCTCCTAATGTTGTATAAGGCAAATCTGCAGGACAGGGTAGTTGTGGGGACGTTGATGTCTGTGAAGTTCAACTGATCATCAATCACAACTCCAAGGTTTCTGGTTGGCCTGGATTGAGTTGACGAACCTAGCTGAATGGAGAAGTTGTGATGGAGTGTTGGGTTGGCTGGGACCACAAGCAGCTCTGTCTTCGCAAGGTTAAGTTGAAGGTGGTGGTCCTTCATCCAGGAAGAAATGTCTGTCAGGCAGGCTGAAATGCGAGCAGCTACCGTAGGATCCTCTGGTTGGAATGAGAGCTAGAGTTGTGTGTCATCAGCATAGCAGTGATAGGAAAAAACATGTTTCTGAATGACAGATCCAAGTGATGACATGAGAAAAGAAGTGGTCCAAGTACTGAGACCCATTCCTATATTTTGCCTGGGGCCCCCAAATCACTAAATATGCCCCTTCTGGGCAAAGCAGATTCAACTTCTCCTGATCCAACATCCGAATAGGAGGAGGACAGAAGGCCTGCAACACGATAGATCTTGCCACACTAGTGGGGACCTTGGGAACATAACCTGGTCTAGGGTGAAGGAAGGCCTTTATCATGCCAGGTGCAAATTCCAAACACGAAGGGGAAACCAACAGGGCTTGCAAGTCTATGTCACGAATCCATTGCTTTCTTTTTGTCTCGTGCGTTTGTTATTTGTGTTGTGTGTGTGTGTGTGTGTCGCGTGGATCTGTGGGTGTGGCCGGAGCAATCACGTTCATTCATCAATCTGCAATCATCATCGGCGCCAGCTGCGACTCATCATCACTTCCTTAAATACTCACCGTTTTCTCCTCTCCATTGTCAGATCGTTTGTTGAAGTCTCGTGCTGTCTGGTGTCCTGATCCTGTGTTCCTGTTGCCCGTTCGGTGCTCGTGTGGTGTTTGTTTCCTGGATTCCTGTTCGCTGTTCCGTTCTTCGTTCACGCCGGGATTCACCATCACATCACTGCACTTCAGCACCAGCCAAGACTCACCCGTGTTTGACCATCGAAGTCCCTGCGTCACCCGCCTGTGTCTGTTACCTTGTTTGTTTCATCAATTATACTAATAAAGAGTTTATTGCACCTGCTATTGCTTCCTCGTTCTCACATCATGACAGTCTACTATTCTTTTAAGAGATGTGATGGCCAGAAGTAACAAAGCTTTTAAGGTCATAAACCTTTTTGGAACCTCCTCAATAGACTCAAATGAAGCAGCCGAAAGGCCCTATAAAACCACGGCCAAGTCCCAGGCCGGTTTCCTTGTGTGAGTTGCAGACCTCAGCCTCAAAGGACCACGGAGGAAACGAGATACCAATGGGTCTCTCCCCAAAGACACATCACTTAAAGGAGTGTGGTAAGCAGCTATGGCTGCCACATACACCTGCCACAAGTGGAGGGGGATAACCCTACAGAGAACCGCTCCTGCAGGAATTCCAGCACTGTACCAACTGGGCAGTTAACTGGGTCCAGCTGACGATTCCCACACCATGAAGTTAATACTCTTCACTTCAAGGCATAAAGGCAATACCCTCCAATTAAAGGCTCAAGAGACAATGCTCTGTTTTTTGCTGTGCCAATTTGAGGAGCTGGTTTCGGGCTGGGGCTGCTCCTGCCCAGCAGCCCCTAAAACCTGAGAGTGGTGAGGAAAGAATAGCTCTGGACATCTCCTTACTAGGCTGGAGAGACAGATCTGTGGCCTGACGCATTTCTCGAACTGCATCGGGATTAACTCCCTCGCCCTCATCCAGATCTTTCAGCAGGTCGGCCTGCAGTATCCCCATAGTATGCAGACATGCACCAGCCTGGCCTGCAGCCGTATAGAAATTGAAATTGAATAATCAAATGTAAAATAACACTGCATAGTCTTCACTGTAAAATAGATATAGATTAATCATTATTAAAGTTACAAATGATATTCAGTCAAGAGCAGTGGATTATTTTATCTTTGTCTTTTGTTGTTAGATTAACACGTATCCAAAATACTGTTATACACGCATTTTCTTTCCCAACTGCTTATGTTCACTTAAGACATCCGACTATGTTTCACAAGGATACTTGTCTATACAGGCAGTTTGACATCATTTTGTGTGAATTTGTCTGTTCAAGCCAAAGAAGACATGAAAGAGAACTCAATTTAATAGGCTATTCATACGCTGTCTGAGAGGCAGCTTTCTGGATGCACGCTTCAGATGTTTGCACACAGAAAACTTCTTGAAATCATCATGTGAATACTGTATCACCTTCGTGTAATAATGTAGGGAGCAACTCGTTATAGATTACATAAATCATGTAACAGTTCATGTTTTTACTTGCACATACAATTTACTTTTAATCCAAATGATGCATGTGTGTTGAGTGAACGATCAGCAATCAGAATCATGCAACAGAAGTGTGCGCGCTCTCTCTCTCTTTACAGTCATTTAACGTCATTTTAATGAGTATGAGTAAGAGCGCAGTATCGGGCCCGAGTACCTGTCTGATACAGAAGCTGACTAAGAAACATGTTGGGAGAAGAGAGATAAAAAGAATGGGTCACAGAAAGAAAAACAACATGGAACAGCGAGTGCAGAGCATGGTGGTGAAGGAGGGCTGATCATTGTGGTTATGTTGCTGTATGTTGGTGGCACTCGTGACAGCAGGCTCAGAATGTGCCCAGCAGGACACGAAGGCAGTCGCGCACTGATAAACATCCAGGGACACTTACAAAACCACCATTGTTCCTGTGCCTGCCTGAACTTTGTCAGCTTGACAAACATTTTATGACATGCACATCAGAGTGAAGATAGGGCCAAAACAGAAAAAGATTATGCAAGGTCTCCATTTAATTCTCATTCTGAATTATGGTCCCTGAGAATGAGAGATAAAAGCCTGGCTTGATGTTTTAAGGCACTGTCTGTCATGCAGTGCTGACTATTGGTGCATTAAGCATGTTCATTATGCAGTTATGATTTGCTGTGACTTAGATTTCACAGTAAACATTCTGTACAGAACTTCTAATTGAATGCTTTGAGATCATTGTTTAAATTGCCAAAAACTTTGATTCCCAAAAAAACACTGTGCCCACACAATGTCCACATTTGTCTAGTTTACCCTAGCTTGCCCTACTTTTCTTTACAGAACACATTTTTCCCAGGCCTCAGTAATGTTGTCAAAACAGACCTGTTGTTCTACTTGATATCCTGCTGTCAACATGCTCTCTCCCAATGGAGCATGCTCATCTTGTATCTGATATGACTATCAGTGGAAGTCTGCAGCTATATCAGATGTCAAAGTGCACAAGTAAATATATAAAAGCAACCAAATCTGATTGTAGACTGTTCTACAAGACAGAGTTCTTTATTAAATTCATATAAGACAAAAGAATGACAGAAATACTGGATTCTAAACCTCAAAGAAATGCCACAATCAAGACCTCGGAGCAGAAATGAGTGAGAAAAACCCAGAAACACCTCATATGTGGTAAGGGTCTTTCCTTGCCATTGATGCTTGGATACACGCCTACGTTTCCTTCCATTAATAATAATAATGTCTAGTGCGGTAGCCTACGTGGCTGTGATATATATAAACTTACCAGCATCCATTGGCATGATTTTTGGAATGACTTATCGCGAGAGGAAATAATTACGTTTTAGTCGCATAACATCGGTGAATGGAAACGGCGTCATTTCGCAATAGTTTTTTATCGATATTTAGAAAAAAATCGCAAAAGTTTTGCGCAAATCTTTAATGGAAACGCGCCTAATGACAAGAACAAGAAACAAAACATGACAAGTGCAAATAAATACAGAAAAGTATATTTTTCTAAAATATACTGAATAACAATTATTTTAAAGTGTCTTAAAAGTGTGAAAATAGCTAAAAGCATGATGCTAATATAATTTTAATATATTTAAATATAGTAAAACATAGTTAGTATATTTGCAATGTACTATTGAAAAAGGGAATATATTTTAAATCCAATATAGTATACTTTTTCACTAGGGTAAGCTAATTTAAAATAAGAAACAAATAATTTTTGAAAAGCAATTTTAGTTTAGTTTTTCGGCCAAGAGCATCCAGAATTTTTGGTTTCGGCTGAGATTTTTCATTTTGGTGCATCCTTAGTAATGTCATTGCTTCATATTAAATAACAGTACAGTTATCTGATCATCTGGTTTCTGCTTTTTACTGGACAAGTGGTGTCCAAATGTAGAAGCATACAGTAAGTCTCTAAAATCTGCTAGAAGCTTCCAAGACATAGGGGGGATTGGCCCAGACAAGGTCTGGATTGAATCAATGCTTACTAAATTATTGCACCACACCATTTTTCAACAGTTGTTCACTAAAAGCCTTTTAGTCACAAGACCCACTGCCTGGCACATAGCCTATACTACATATATTACATAACAGTTCAGCACATTTTATCAAACCATAACTGAACAGTTAACTTTTTTTTAAATTGGTCTTGGCCACTAGCTGTCATGACTATGTTCTCCCTATATCAGGAGTTTACAAACTTTTTTTTTTAAAGGGGGCCAGATGCAATGTTGTGTTTGTTAAATTTTTGGTTTCTTGGGTACAGGGATGATGGTAGAGCGTTTGAAGGAGGAGGGTAGTGATTCTGTTTCTGTTATTAAAAAGAGAAGTGTGCAGATCTGAGAAAACAAAAGCACGGAGATGCCGAAAGGAACTTTCTGGGCCCTATCTTGCACCCAGCGCAATTGACTTTGTACACCGACGCATGTATCATTCCTATTTTGCACCAGACGCACAGCGGACTTTTCTCTCCACAGACACACGTTGGTAAATTAGGGAATGAACTTGCGCTCCCTGGGGCGGTTCAGCGAAAAGAGGAGGCATGTTCCAGCGCAAACGTTCCATGGTGCTATTTTGCAGTTCCAGAAAACAATTCCACCACAGACAAGGAAGAACTTAGTCTAAAGTCAGTGCCGTGTTTTCAGTGGCGCGTTCAGATGCTATTTTGAGGGCGCATGCTTGTCCATAGCGTGTGCACAACTTTGCTTCTCTCATCTACACACAGACACAGCAGTTGCCATTTTTGCAAACCATACATAATTACAAGGAAAAATATTCCACATGAGGGAAATCATTGTGGTGTCCATGAAGATGTGAAAAAATAGGCATAAATCTAGCTTACACATTTACCAAAATTATTATTCGCCTGTTTAACCTAAGCTTATTTGGGTGGGTTTCTCCCATCCCCATACAATGTCACTTCTCTGTCTTTTACGGCTCTGACGAGAACTTTGGTCTCCTCGGTTGTGAACCGCTCCTGGCATGCGCCTGGCAAATCCGCCGTGGAACAAGCGCGCCTGCTTTTAAAGGGAATGTGAGATGATGCTCTGATTGGTTTATTTCACATTACGCCCAAACCACACCTATGAGTAATGTAGCTACTTCAGATCAACCCATTTTTAGATTTGAGATCCGCCCACAAAGTTACTTGCGTTTCGCGTTTGATACTTGCGTTTCAGATCGTTAAAATACCACAAACCACAGACAGTACAATGTGTTTTCATATCTTTCTGAATCTTGCCAAGCGGTCAAAAAAAATAAAAAAAATAAATAAAACACTATTCACTATTTACACTTGGGAACAGTGTAACATAAATATGTAAATAATTTTTCGCATTGTGCTCTGTGGCATACACAGGGAATTGTGTGAATCATATTCCCCCTAGACAAACCAGTGACTGAAATTCCTTGACTGTCTCTGTTTTGCTTGCATAGGGACAAGCAGCCTATCACGTATTCTGTGTCTGGATTATGTTTAATGGTTTCCTTCCTTCCGTGTCGCATTTTTTCAGCACTAACATATTGCAGAGTGCCTGAGACTATGAGATCAACTACCACATTTTGGAATGGGACTGCAATATGAATGGCTGATATTTATATAATTATCACAAAAAAGGACGCTGATCTGGGGTCTGCTTTGCACAGTGTGTGGGAGCTATCAGTAATTCCACCAGCACCTGCCTCTGTAAATCAAAGAGATGTGTTTCATTTTGGTTGTTCTGGTTTTTGGCCATGACTTTGAAGATGTTCTTGAACTTTTAGAGGCCAATGTTAATGCAGTTCTATCACAGATACGATGATTTATGTCATTTGGGATTTCATTAGTTATCTTAGCCATAAAATGTTGTGTCCTTGGCATGTTTAATGATGAAGGTTGAAATGAACTACTGCAATCAAAACTAGTGCTTTATCTTTGCATCTTTGCTTTTTTTGTGTTGATGTACTGATGAAGAATGATATTTGGAAAAAGAAGAGGGTTTTCTATTGCTGTGAATAAGATGCACCTCTTCATCAATCATCTTTCTGCTCTGCTCATATTCAGCTGAAACTGTGAGACCATTGCAGGCAGCATGTGCTAGGGCTCAATTCCCTCTGTCACATTGCCATAAAATGTAGTTCCAAGTATTGAGTGTGTCCTCTGTTTCAGAGAAGCAACAAAGCTAGATAGCCTCTAATGTGATGGCTGCTCAGACTCATAGTTCTGAAAGCTGCAACCACTTAGACATTTCCCAATCCTTGCGGCTTCCCTTGTTTTTGCCTTTGTGTTCTAGTTTACTTCTCAGTTTGTTCATTGGTTCAGTCATCCTTGTTTCCTCCCTGTTTTTCTCCCATGTTTTCAAATTGATTAGGTTCCTTGTTTCAGGTGTGTCTTGTTTATCATCTCATTAGTTCTCTTTGTTTGCCATGTGCTTATATATCCTGTGTTCTCACCCATTCTCTGTTCGTCCTCATTTATATTTGGTTTTGGTTGTGCTATTCCTTTTGTAACGGAGGCCAGTTAGTAGTCGCTGTGCGAGTAAACCTCACTCCTCTGATTTCAATAGACGCTCTAGCGACAGACACGAGAGGCTGCAGTCTTTAGCCTCCTCGTTAGAGTGCCTGACTTCCACGCCGGAGACCAGGGTTCAAGGCCCGCGGAGAGCTGGGTGAGTAGGACCTGGGTGAGGGGTTACATTGGTGCCATGACTCAGAACTGCAGTCGAAGATCATCTGAACATCGGACCGGCGGGCATGTCTTCATTCTTCACTACACAAGACCTTCTGCCAAGTTATTCCAGGTCTTAAAAAAAAAAAGACCTGAGAAGAGACTCTTGAATAGACACTTTGAAGTGGTTTGATTTTATTATTGAATTCAGGTATCACAGCATTTATAGAATATATTGTGCACATCTTTTTCCTTTCTTTTCCCACTTTTATACTCTTATTACTTGATTATGGAGAACGCAGGGTTAACTGGATCTCGGTATATGGGCACTCCAGTTAGTGTTGGTCGAGGAAGGGATCTGTTAGCAACACCAATTCCCTTCCCAGACATTAACAATGGTATGGGGTTAGAAGCTAATGCAAGTCCCACTCCAACTAGGATTTCTGCCTATTGAAGAGCAGGGTGAAGAAATTTTAATCCACTTGAGAGGCAAAGCCAAAGATGTTGTTAAACTGGGGATGCAGTCTACACCATTTTAAGGAAGCATTTCAGTTGTCAACAGTGTTCTGACAGTCAGAAAATTTGGCTCTAGAAAAGGTGATTGATATGCTGGAAAGAGTTCTGATGAATAATAGTGGTAATGCACAGGCAAGCAAGGAGTACAGTAAGAGAAGCAGCATGTCTACAATCCAAGGATACCTCACATTCTGCTTTTACTTACTGTAAAGACAACAGGCTCAGTTTCCAGTCTTTTTCACCTGACCATCCCAGAAACCGGTGTCCAAAGGAAAGGAAGAATGCTCCCTCAGGCAACCAGCAGTCAAACTAGGTGATCTACTATACGTGTGAGGGAGGATTAAATAGATCTTGAGAGTGAAGCTCCAATATACAGTTTTGATGATGTAAGGGATTATGAGTCTTTATGTGAAATGTTCAGTGATGTAACTTCAGACAAAACAGTCATCTTTCAGGGTGTTCAGTAAGTTCCAAAAGCTGATAGCTTGTTTTACACATCTGTTTCAGTTGAAACTGATCTCATTCTTAAAGCTTTAATTGATCGTGGATCAATGGCATGTACTCTTAGTGAGTCTGCTGAAGAAAGGTTGCTGAAAAGTTACATAGATATGACAAGTCAGTCAAGACAAGATATTGTCATTGTTGGTTGTGGTAGCCATCATGTTGCCCTTACTGCAGTCCATGATCTTAAAGCTACAGTGTACGGCTGCTCGATGACAATTCCTGCTTTGGTTGTGGCTAGGCAGACTGAAGAGATGATAAATGTCATAAAGAGACTTCTGATGCAATTGAGAGAAACTAATGGTTTCAGGAGGCTCATGTCTAAGTCAAGTAACAATGAGAGTGATGAGTGCTGTATGTTTCTATTTCTCAAATGCAGAAAGGTGGAGAGGTGAATCCATACCTGAGAAAGTCAGTACCGTAAAGTTACAAAGGAGTGTAACGTTAGAGTCACAAACTGAACATCTAGTTTGGGGTAAGCTACCACAGTCTTCTGTCTTGTCAGTTGGCAGCACTGTTATTGTGGAACCAACCGAGTCCAGATCGAGACCAAGGTAAATATTGGTCTGGTGGGTCATAACATCTCTATGGGTCATCAACCCCACTAATCACAGAGTTGTGTTGAAGAGAAATGCAAAAATAGCTGACGTATCACCTTGCATTGAATTATTTTCGGGAGTGGCAAATCTTGCACAGCAGTCTAATCTGCAGTGTACTGAGGTATACTTGCCACCTAGATACAGTGAAGAGATGAAGCGTGTCTTGAGTGAATTGAACCTTGGCGAACTTGATTTGGAGTCATGTGAAGTGTAAGCCCACTGGAAAGACAAGTTGTTGCACATTATTGAGAAGTATGAGTCAGTTTTCTCAAGAGACAAAATGGACTGTGGTGAGGCCAAAGGCATTGTCCATTGGATTAACCTCATGACAGACCCTTCCGTTTTCCATACAGGGTCATTGAGCCAGCATGCTAAACTGAGGACAGCATTAAATTAGATGGAGGAAAAAGGAATCATCCACAAGTCACATAGTGGCTATGCGTCCCCTCTCGTACTAGTTTGTAAGAAGAATAGCGATCTCAGGATCTGCACTGACTTTAGGTGGTTAAATGCGAGGACTGTCAGAGATGCCTAGCCATTACCACACCAGTCTGATGTGTTGGCTGCATTGGGTGGCAACATGTTCTTCTCAACCATGGATCTTACCTCAGGGCATTATAATGTCCCCCTAGAGGAAGAACACAAAAAGTACACTGCATTCTATTCCCCATTTGGTCTATATGAGTATAATAGGCTTCCTCAGTGGCTCTCGAATAGCCCAGCCACTTTCATGAGAATGATGATGTCTATTTTTGGAGATGAGAATTTCAGCAGCGTTCTCTGTTACCTTGATGATGTTTTCCCTTTCTGAGTCAGTAGCCCTTAAACGTCTTGAAATGGTCCTCTTGCGGTTGGCAAATCACAATCTAAAGTTGGCTCAAAAGAAAGGTTTCTTGAGACGATTTGTGAAATACCTTGGACACATTGTATGTGAAGAAGGGATTAAGACTGATCCTGGTAAAGTTGAGGCAATTAACAATATTCAAGCTTCTGATTTGATGGAACCTGATGGAAAAGATCAGGTCCTTTCATGGAATGGTTCTATATTATCCAAATTTTTTAAAGGATGTTCAGCAAAAGCTAAGCCTATATTCAAGTTAACATCAGGTTCAGTCAAACAGACTCCTGCCATGAAAGGACTCAAACCAAGAAAGAAAGTTAGTTACCTCAAACTTTCCCCAGCTGATTGGACGACTGATTGTGAAGAAGCTTTGCACACCCTAAAACTAGAACTAACAAGAAATGTCACATTGGCTCACCCAGACTTTGACCAACATTTCATTCTGGCGTTATTAAGAGTTATTTGCCTTAAAGTGGGCTATCTGTGAGAAGTTTAGCCATTGGCTGAGAGGACGGCACTTTACGGCATAGACCGACAATAATCATCTAACATATATTCTGAATAAACCACGGCTTGATGCATGTGAGCAGCGATGGGTGGCAAAACTTGCTTTTTACAGTTTTGATCTGAAGTATGTCCCGGGAACATTTTTGTTGTTGTTGCGGATGCTTTGAGTCGTGAGCCATTTGTCCAGTCTTGTATAAGGCATCGCCTTATCACTGAACAATACCTGTCTCTCTTGAATGATGTCAGTGGTGTTGTTGACAATTCTGTCCAAGATGCTTTCAAGTGCACAAGTAATCATCAGGTGGTGCAGAAGGATGGCAAAGGTTCTTGTGTCCCAACCAGTTATGGACTCTTGCCTTCAGGTTCTTCCGGGAGCCAGGAAGTTTCTGCTGTGTTGGCAGCACACTCTACTGGCGGCTTGAGTGGAGAAATGGGGACAGTACCAGCCATCTTACAACCGCAACAGTTAAGCCCTCCTTTGCAGCACAGCAACATTGTTAATGAGCAGGAGCAGGACAGCACCTTGAAATTGATGTTCAAGGAAATGAAGTTGACCATGATGATGAAATTGTTCAAGGAGATGAAGTTGACCATGATGACAGAACTGCAGATTGGATATTAAGTAATCCTGATGGTTTTGTTGAGGAAGATAGTCATACAAACCGTACAGACTTACCTGATCACTTACCTGTCAGATTGTGTGTCAGGGAGGCTGGACTCCGTGAGTGTTGACGCTGGGAACCTGAATGAAAGAAGTGATGTAACCTGAATAAAAGAAGTGATGTCAAAGTGCAAAGTGATGTCGAAAGGAGTAATGAAAATGTAACAAGTGATGTCGATTTACCTGAAGTGGAATGTCAAGACTCTGATTTGACTCAAGGAGGACAGTTCATGCATGAGGTCATCACAAAGGAACCTGTGGTGTGCACACAGCCAAGACATGTTGAGGCTGCAGTAACTTAAACTAGACTTGGCAGAGTCATTAAGCCTCCTAAAAGACTGAATTATGAAATAAACAAAACATAGACAGTTCAGGCTCTACAGCGAGTTCTTTCGTTTATTTAGTTAAAGGGGTGGTATAATGCCCCTTTTTCCAATATGTAAAATAAGTCTCTGTTGTCCCCAGAGTGTGTGTGTGTGAAGTTTTAGCTCAAAATACCCCACAGCTAATTTTTTACAGCATGTTAAAATTGTCCCTTTTTGAAGGTCAGTAAAAATGCGTCGCTTCGAGTGTGTCCCTTTAAAGGTGCACTGTGTAATTTTTAGCGGCATCTAGTGGTGAGGTCACGAATTGCAACCGACAGAAGTTACGGTGGCCGACAGGAAAATATATTGTCGTCTGAGACAGCAGAGAGTAGCCAGTTAAGCAATGAGGTTTCCTTACAAAGATAAATTAAGAATCGGACGTAATCGGATGTACCGTACTGATTGGGATTGCTTTGAGAGACCAATCTAATAATAATAATAATTAATTACATTTATATAGCGCTTTTCTAGGTAGGCCTACTCAAAGCGCTTTACATATGGAAGGGGGGAATCTCCTCAGCCACCACCAATTTGCAGCATCCACTTGGATGATGCGACAGCAGCCATATTGCGCCAGAACGCCCACCACACACCAGCTTACTGGTGGAGAGGAGACAGTGATGAAGCCAATCAGTATATGGGGATGATTAGGAGGCCATGATGGACAGAGGCCAAGGGGCAAATTTGACCAGGAAGCCAATCTACTTCGAGTGTAATAAAATGAGCCATTGCACATTGGCATGTGATAATTCCATCAGCTGCTCTGCCTTGCAGCGCGAGCATATAATGAGCAGCAGGTGCGTCGCATCTTTGTTTTTCCACTGAGGAGCCGAGCGGAGCCCGGAGTCAGCGGTGGTCCAGCAATAGTGGTGACAGGACTATGTCTCCGTTCCCTCCTTCAGGGAACGAGGGTTACATAGATTACCGAGACGTTCCCTTTCAGTGGTTCACGTTCGAAGTAGAAAGGGAGACGCTGCAGAAGCCACATCCAGCCCCTAGGGTGGTATCATGTGGAGGTTACACATATGGACTGGGCGTCTCCGGGCAGTACAACATATGGAATGTCACTGAGGTGGCTTCGGCCTATAGCAGGGGGTAGACAACGCCGGTCAGAGACGGCAGAGCGGGCTCTGCCAAGGGAAAGACACGGGCTCGCCGCAGGGAGCCGTACCGTGTAAGAATACACATATGTGATCGCCGTAGGGATCACAACATATGGACCCAGCCAAGCACAGGTTCCACCAGTGCATACAAGTGTTAGGCCTGGCATCGGACGCTCCACCACGTCCGTTGCCAAGGGGTGTGGAAGAACTTAACAGGGTTCGGCTAAGGAGGAACTCTACTGGAGCAAGAATATCGCACGTATCCAGTCCATAGGAGGGGAATGCCGCAGCAAGCCGACACTTCAAGTGGGGCTTACGGTGTTGACTGGCTTCTATGTGAAGAGAGGACACGGGAAGCTACCGGCTCGACACGTAGGCTATAGAATCTAGCAAACATGTTTGGTGTCGCCCAGCCTGCAGCTCTACAAATATCTGTCAGCGAGGCACCCTGTGCCAGTGCCCAGGAAGAAGCTACACACTGAGTGTAGTGGGCTCACAACCCGGGGGGGCATGGTGCGTCTTGGGATAGATACGCCAAGACGATGGCATCCACTATCCAGTGGGCCAACCTCTACTTGGAGACAGCCTTTCCCTTCTGCTGGCCTCCGTAACAGACGAAGAGCTGATCTGAGGTCCTGAGGCTTTGCTTTTGTCCACGTACAGGCGCAGAGCACGGACGGGACAGATAGGGGGGGGGGGGGCGAGGCGGATTCAGTCTCCTCGCGCCCCTCAGGAACCTGACGATTAGGTCGTGCTTCCCCACGGACTTATCAACTGCATTGTGATGTGTGGCAATAGAGGCAACATACACTTTGAGGGTGGAGGGAGACAGCCCTCACTCCAAACCATCTTGCAGGAAGGAAAGCACAGTATCGATCGAACATCTTCGGAGGTCTTCTCTGTGAGAAGAACACCACTCAACGAACAGGTTCCACTTCAGGGTGTAAGCATGCCTCATAGAGGGTGCTCTCGCAGAAGTGAAGAGGAGCCAGCTGGACAGACTGGGAAGCGCTTTCCAGGCTTCCAGAAACTGAGCCAGGGGGACCACGGCACCACAGACGTACCCGGGGTGGGGCAGCGAGGTGGAAGACAGGGACCCGACTCAGAAAGCCCGGGGGCGGCCCGAAGTAGGGTCTGAATGTGCGGTGCAACACTTACCTGTCTCCACAGGTCAGCAGGGGGTGTGTGAGAAGGCGTAGTCGGGTCCTCGGACCACACCTGGCTGCTGGCTGGCAATACAAGAGGGGGCTGAGGGTGGCAAGGCTTTGCAGGGTTGCACACCGCCAGTCTGGCCCTCTTGGGACCCGCGGCGGATTTGGGTACCAGCGGCGGAACAGAATAGATTCAACAAAGGTTTAAAGGCTCAACGTCACAGTAGAGCTGGCTGTGGCAGAGTTTTTTTTTTTTTTTTTTTTTTTTTTTCAGGGGACTGACACCCTTGGCGACGAATAGACTGAGGGGCAGCCCCCTAGTGACTCAGGTAGCACATCTGGGAAAGCTCTTTGTTACCTCAGCCTGCTTCTGAACTGCGGAGAACCGCTGGGCACAGTCTTCAACAGTGTCGCCCGAAAAAGGCCACCTTGTGAGACGGGAGCATCGAGAAAGTGAACTTTGGCGATGTCTCGCACCTCTGCAAGGTTTATCCAGGGGGTGCTCCTGGACCACCAGGGTGGACATCGTCTGGCCGAGGGCCGAGGGCCAGCGCTGTGACTTTGATCATGGTTAGTCACCATGTGCAGCTCAACCCTGACTCAGAACTACCCTTGTGCATTATGAATGTTTTAGCCTTCCACTGTACTTGCAGGGTGGCCATCACATGCAGGGAAGAGGCGGTCTGCACCCGCCCCATCATTGAGGGTAGTGAGAGAGGAAAAACTTAGGCATGTTTGGCTTGCCATATTGGCACCAATATGCTTCCATACAGCCAAAGTTTTTCACACACATCTGGGAAGCCCTTATGCCCTTTTGATAAAGGCAAGACGAACATCGTGTCGATGTGGTCATGCTCTCGTGAGAGAACATGAACCACCCACGAACACAGTCTCAGCATGTTTGCGATGCGATAGAGGAGTGAGGGGCCCACAGGGATTGGTTACTGGGTGGGGAAGCCCTCACTGTAATCCTCAGGTCACCTTGTCTATTTGGCAAAATAGCCCTCTTCTGGTGCACCAGAAGAGGAACTAGATCGGGGTATAGATGAGGGGACATTCTCATTGAAGGCGCAACGTTCGAGCTGTGAAAATAGCTGTTTTGCTCTCTGTGAGATCACGACCAGCGCTGTCTTTCGCTGTTTAATCCAACACCAGCTTTTAAGAGACGTTCTCCCGTTCACTATCTTTGATAGTGGAAAGACCGAAGCCGTCTCCAGAGCGCAAACGGAACTGCTCGTGTGTGAGGTAAAAGTGCGCAAGCAGACCATCTACGGGACAAGCCGGATTCCACCATATCTTTATGGACACAATAATAATCTTTTACATTGTTATCCTTTTATTTTAAATATTTGGCATGTTTGTGTGCTGCTGTGCGTCCCTGTGTGTTTAATAAGCAGAGTGTATGCGTGTTGTGGACCCACCTATAGGCACACATTACTAACGCGCTCATTAAATAAAAAAAATATTGCGCCATTGACTTTAGACCAGGTTTCAGTTGGTCAATGGCACAGTCTATTTCTGTTGCCTCAAAATTGCAACGCGCCAACAATGCGCCAGAACACACCTCGTTTTCAGACAAGCACGCCCATGGGCACACAAATGGGCACAAATGCATTTGCTATTTAAACAGCGTGGCGCAGGATGTGAAAATGATAACTGCGTCAGACTGAAACTAGCAAAAAACACTTGCGTCACACTTGGCTCTGCATTGCACCGGGTGTAAGAAAGGGCCCAAAGAGTGACATTTGATTTCATGCAAAGTTGAGAACACAAAGGGAACAGATTTATACAGAGATTAGAAATCAAATTGGGAGTTAGTACATAATGAAATTGAGGTGTAACAGGCCTCTCTTTAATCTACTGTAAGATTGGGATTAGGCGCCTTCCTTGTCTTTATGTACTCCTTATGGGAGAATTAATTGATTGACAGCTAATACTCCATGTGCATTTTTTTTCTCTTCTCTTCATTAATTGAAAACATAAAGTGGGAGTTGTTGGTTTTTCTTGTTATGGTATGTCCCCATTAAGCAGGATTTAAGGGGGGTGTATGTAACGAGATAAATATTATAGTTTGAGGGTTCTTTAAATAAATCCTGCAATAATGGGATTGCACTTCTTATTGGCTGCGCTGGCGGCGCTATAGCCCACTGTGTTCAAACGATCTGCAGCAGAGCTAGAGAGAACGGCTGTGGGTGAGTAGTTTCTGTTGTAGCTCCAAGCTTAAAGTTAAAAATATATCTTTTCATATCAAAGTTATACACTGTATGAAAAGGATTGCTCACAGTAGACACTGGTTGATTTATAGAAGAGTGAGAGTGTTTTCTGTTGATATATATGGGTATTTTGATAGCTTTATGTCCGTTTGGATGCACTCTACGATCTTTCAATGTGCTTTCTAACGAGGTGAAATGTATTTTGAATAGGTGGAGCTGTAACTGTCAGGGTTCCGGCCTGGCAGCGTTGTCTGTGTTGTCTCTGTTTAATGTTTCTATGTTTATGTTGTGCTTAAACACGTGGCTGTGTCTTTGTTTGTGTTTGCCATGTGCTCCTCTGTCCCTTCCTCCTTGTTTCCCATTACCACGCCCCCTTGTTTAGTTGAGTCCTTGTTTGAGTGTTAGCACCTGTCTTCTCGTTAAGTCCTTGTTTGTCTGAGTGTGCTCACCTGTTCCTCATGTTCTTAGCTCCCTTTATATGTTTGCTCTTTCCCTCTTGTATTTGCCAGTTCGTTAAATGTTGTACCTCAGGGTACTACTGTGTCTTAGTATTGTTCCTCTTAAATCGTTAGTGTTTTGTTGTAGAAGTTTGTTAGTGCTCTGGTTACTGCCATTGGCTCTGTCTGTCTTGTTCCCTGTTCCAGTCCCGTCCAAGTCCTGTCCAGCAAGCAGCCCTGCTCTGAGCCTGCGATACCTGAGCGCCAAGCTGTAAGAAGTTCCTGTCTGGCTTTAGCTGGTTACCTCTGGTCTCTCTCTGATCTGCCATATCTACACTCCAGCCTACAGACACCTCATTACATCTGCTGCTCAGCTGTTGTCTTTGTCTCATCTCTACCTATTGTTTGGATTGCTACCTTCTCCCACCTCGTCGTGTCATCTGTTTGTCAATAAAGCTGTTAACTGTCTTCCTGCATTTGAGTCCTCCTTCACAGATCCATAACCGAATGAACTGGCCACTACAGGACTCAGCAGGATGAGCATCAAGGTCCTGCCACCCGCCAACATGCAAGAGAGAATGGCCCGTCATCGTAGTCTCACTGCTCTTCGCCAGGATGGCTTAGGAGTTGGGGGTTTTGCCCAGATGTTTTGGACCTGGTCTAGGGGGCTAGATTATAATGATGCAGCTCTCAAGGATATCTTTAACTCCTGCCTGGATGACCCCTTGCCTGCATGGGAGATGGATTCTCTCTGTATTCTGGATTTCTGGGGTTTTGTTAGTTACCTTGGTGTAATCGCAGTAAGTGGGGAATGCCGCCAAGCCCACCTGCATCTGCCTTCAACTTTCCCCGCCTGTCTCGTCACATTTATGATCCTCCTCTGGCTTCTACGAGGAGACTGAGATCCAGACGGAATAGGGCAGTCCAGTCCACCACATCTACCTCAGAGCCAGTCAAACCAACCCCCACCACTTCTCAGACATCCAGGTCAGTCCCAATCACTTCAAGATCTGAATTACTATCTGTTATTCAAGACACAGCTAAGTCAACTGCTTTCATCTCTCAGTCAACTATGCCAATTACTTCAAGATCTGACTCACTATCTGTTATTCAAACTACAGCCAAATCAACCGCTGTCGTCTCTCAGACAGATATGCCAGTTCCAGTCACTTCAAAATTTGAGTTACCATCTGTTATTCAAGACACAGTCAAATCTACCGCTATCACCTCTCAGACAATAACGCCAGTCAATTCTAGATCTGAGTCACTAACTGTTATTCAAGAGACTGTCAAATTAACTGCTGTCACCTCTCAGACAATAACGCCAGCCCCAGTCACTCCAAGATCGGAGTCACTGTCTGTTATTCAAGACACTGTCAGATCCACTGTAGTCATCTCTCAGAGAATTATGTCACTCCCGGTCACTTCAAGATCTGAGTCTCTATCTGTTCTTCATGACACTGCCAAGTCAACCGCTGTCTTCCCTCAGTCAATTACGCCTGTTCCAGTCATCTCTGAGTCTGTCGACTTAACCTCTGTTTTCCCTGTTACTAACGAGAACTATCCTGTCTCTTCAGAGCCTGCTCAATCTGTTTCAGTCAGTGCTGATTCTACGAGGGTTACTGCTTCTCTGCCTGGGTTGGCCGAGTTGGCTACAGATACTACAGAAACAGCCCAGCAAGCAGTATCAGCTCGTCGTAAGAGGAAGAAGAGAAAGGCACGTGCTGAACAGTCTACATTTCTCCATTCCCAAGCCCCAGTTCCAGTGGTTTCTGAGGTGTCAAGCCAAGTGAGTTCTATTCCCATGCCGTTGATTAGCGATGTCATTCCCGCCGAGACAACCTCTATCAGTCCTGTTATGTTTACTGATCCCAGTCCCAAGATGCCTATTGTCATTGCTGCAGAGGCTTTATCTGAACTTCCAACTAGTCTTGTCAAGATCCTGGAGATGCCTGTTAATCCTGTCTTGTCCACTAGTCCTAAGTCTGCTGTTGAGAGGGCGTTAACTGAGCCCATCGCTGTTAAGGAGAGGGCGTTTCCCGAGCCCGCTGCCGCTACAGAGATGGCGTTTCCCGAGCCCGCTGCTGCTACAGAGAGGGCGTTTCCCGAGCCCGCTGCTGCTACAGAGAGGGCGTTTCCCAAGCCCGCTGCCGCTACAGAGAGGGCATTTCCTGAGCCCGCTGATGCATCTGAAAGCGCTGTCCCAGAGCCCGCTGATGCAACTGAAAGCGCTGTCCCAGAGCCCGCAGATGCTACTGAAAGCGCTGTCCCAGAGCCCGCTGAGGCTACTGAAAGCGCTGTCCCAGAGCCCGCTGAGGCTACTGAAAGCGCTGTCCCAGAGCCCGCTGAGGCTACTGAAAGCGCTGTCTCAGAGTCCACTGATGCAACTGAAAGCGTTGTCCCAGAGCCCGCAGATGCTGCTGAGGGTGCTGTCCCAGTGCCCGCTGATGCTACTGAAAGTGCTGTCCCAGCGCCCGCTGATGCTACTGAAAATGCTGTCCTAGCGCCCGCTGATGCTACTGAAAGGGCTGTCCCAAAGCCTACTGATGCTACAGAAGGTGCTGTCCCAGAGCCCGCTGAGGCTACAGAAAGCACTGTTTCCAAGTCTTCTGCTCCAGTCTGCACAGCCCAGGAGGGCGTCCCCGTGCACGTCTGCACAGCCCAGGAGGGTGTCCCCGTGCACGTCTGCACAGCCCAGGAGGGTGTCCCCGAGTCAGTCCCCGTGCATGTCTGCGCAGCCCAGGAGGGCGTCCCTGAGTCAGTCCCCGTGCATGTCTGCACAGCCCAGGAGGGCGTCCCCTTACCAGTTTCCAAGACTTTCCCCGATCCTACCAGCCCTGTCTTTGCTCCTAGGTCTGTCAAACCCCCTTGGAAGCCCAGACCAGCTAGGCCAGTTCCTGGTCCCCAAAGTGCCTCATTTCAAGTTCCCATTCCACCCTCTGTGTTTCCTGGTTATAAGCCAGTATCCCCTTTTTCAGCTCCTAATCTTTTCCCTGGTTCTGTTTCCACCTGCCATTTTCCACCTTTTGTGTTCCCTGGTCAGTTTGGTCCTTCCATGTCTACGCCCTCCCCTCCTCCCCAGTTGTTCTCTCCATGGTCTCTGCCTGTTTTGGACGCCTGGAGGCGTCCTTTAGAGGGTTCCGCCCTGGCAGCGTTGTCTGTGTTGTCTCTGTTTAATGTTTCTATGTTTATGTTGTGCTTAAACACGTGGCTGTGTCTTTGTTTGTGTTTGCCATGTGCTCCTCTGTCCCTTCCTCCTTGTTTCCCATTACCACGCCCCCTTGTTTAGTTGAGTCCTTGTTTGAGTGTTAGCACCTGTCTTCTCGTTAAGTCCTTGTTTGTCTGAGTGTGCTCACCTGTTCCTCATGTTCTTAGCTCCCTTTTATATGTTTGCTCTTTCCCTCTTGTATTTGCCAGTTCGTTAAATGTTGTACCTCAGGGTACTACTGTGTCTTAGTATTGTTCCTCTTAAATCGTTAGTGTTTTGTTGTAGAAGTTTTTTAGTGCTCTGGTTATTGCCATTGGCTCTGTCTGTCTTGTTCCCTGTTCCAGTCCCGTCCAAGTCCTGTCCAGCAAGCAGCCCTGTTCTGAGCCTGCGATACCTGAGCGCCAAGCTGTAAGAAGTTCCTGTCTGGCTTTAGCTGGTTACCTCTGGTCTCTCTCTGATCTGCCATATCTACACTCCAGCCTACAGACACCTCATTACATCTGCTGCTCAGCTGTTGTCTTTGTCTCATCTCTACCTATTGTTTGGATTGCTACCTTCTCCCACCTCGTCGTGTCATCTGTTTGTCAATAAAGCTGTTAACTGTCTTCCTGCATTTGAGTCCTCCTTCACAGATCCATAACAGTAACATCATTACTATGACTTACTATCTTCTCTTTCACTGCTCTGTGTGCAGGTAAATGTTTTTATCATATAGTGTTTAAGAATTTACTCTTTTCACGTAGTTGTATTTTCTGTATTGTTAATACATGTTTGGTACGAACTGTTTATAAAGCACTTAATTCATGGTTTTACTAAAAATACCAGATGTTATTTCTGTGTAATCTGTTTTATACGATCACAAACCAAGAAGTTTAAGAAGGAAAAGACAACATTGAATTGTTTAAAAAATCTGTAATTTTCCTGGAGATATTACATTTAAGATTTGTTTTATTTTTGTTTACTGTTTTAAGCACAATATAATCAGTGGCGGCTCCAGAGATTTTCTGTTGCAGGTGCTATGGGGATGCTCAACACTTAAGAGAAGGTGCTTTGAATTTTGCGGCGTCTCATTATGGAGGTCTCATTGGACCACCCTTGGCATATATATATATATACACATGCGTACACGCCCGCATTAACTATACTCATTCCGCGACTATAAGCATATATATATATATATATATATATATATATATATATATATATACACACTCACCTAAAGGATTATTAGGAACACCTGTTCAATTTCTCATTAATGCAATTATCTAATCAACCAATCACATGGCAGTTGCTTCAATGCATTTAGGGGTGTGGTCCTGGTCAAGACAATGTCCTGAACTCCAAACTGAATGTCAGAATGGGAAAGAATGGTGATTTAAGCAATTTTGAGCGTGGCTTGGTTGTTAGTGCCAGACAGGCTGGTCTGAGTATTTCACAATCTGCTCAGTTACTGGGATTTTCACGCACAACCATTTCTAGGGTTTACAAAGAATGGTGTGAAAAGGCAAGGCAAGGCAAGGCAAGGCAAGGCAAGTTTATTTATATAGCACATTTCATACACAGTGGCAATTCAAAGTGCTTTACATAGAAGAAATTAAAATAATAAAAAGAATAAGAATAATTAAAACAGTTTATACAGATAAAAATAAAATACAGTACAGTTCAAACAGTCGGACGAACATTGGCACAGTGCTCATTCATTAAATGCATAGCTAAACAGATGTGTTTTGAGTCTGGATTTGAATGTGATTACTGTAGGAGCACATCTGATCTCTTCCGGAAGCTGGTTCCAGCTGCGGCTGGCATAATAGCTAAAAGCGGACTCGCCATGCTTAGAGTGAACCCTTGGTATTTCTAGCTGATATGATCCTAATGATCTGAGTGATCTGTTGGGTTTATATTCAGTGAGCATATCTGCAATGTATTGAGGTCCTAGGCCATTGAATGATTTATATACCAGTAATAATACTTTAAAATCAATCCTAAATCTAACTGGGAGCCAGTGTAAAGACCTGAGGACTGGTGTGATATGTTCATATTTTCTGGTTCTGCTCAGAATCCTGGCGGCAGCGTTCTGTATGAGCTGCAACTGTCTTATGGTCTTTTTGGGAAGGCCAGTGAGGAGTCCGTTACAATAATCCACCCTGCTGGTGATGCAAGCATGAACAAGTTTCTCTAAGTCTTGTCTGGAAACAAAGCATCTAATTCTTGCAATATTTTTTAGATGATAGTATGCTGATTTTGTTATCGCTTTGATATGACTACTGAAACTAAGGTCTGACTCTAGTGTCACACCAAGATTCCTGACTTGATGTTTAGTTGTTTGACCCCTAGAGTGAAGGTATGCATTCACCTTGAGAACTTCATCTTTGTTTCCAAACGCAATGACTTCAGTTTTGTCTTTGTTTAACTGAAGAAAGTTTTGACACATCCAACTGTTGACTTCATCAATGCATTGGCACAGGGAGTCAATGGGGCTGTAGTCGTTAGGCGATAGGGCTAAGTAAATCTGTGTGTCGTCTGCATAGCTGTGGTAAGAGATTTGGTTCTTTCTCATTATTTGGCTCATTGGGAGCATATACAGGTTGAACAGGAGTGGTGCAAGAATTGAGCCTTGAGGGACTCCGCATGTCATGGATGTCCACTCAGACTTATGGTCTCCTATACTCACATAATAACCTCTCCCATCTAAGTATGACCTGAACCATTTTAGGACTATCCCAGAAAGCCCCACCCAGTTTTCCAGTCTGTCAAGAAGTATGTTATGATCGACAGTGTCAAATGCAGCACTGAGGTCGAGTAGCACCAGCACTGATAATTTGCCTGAATCCGTATTTAAGCGAATATCGTTTATTATCTTTATGAGCGCTGTCTCTGTGCTGTGGTGCGGTCGGAAACCAGATTG
Source organism: Rutilus rutilus (assembly GCF_951802725.1). Taxonomy (NCBI): domain Eukaryota; kingdom Metazoa; phylum Chordata; class Actinopteri; order Cypriniformes; family Leuciscidae; genus Rutilus; species Rutilus rutilus. Next base: position 24,618,322 of record NC_140211.1, read on the forward strand.
AAAATGGTCAAAGGATCCATTCAAGCTCAAGAATTTGTTCAGCTGATTGAAGACAACTTTTTCAATGATCTTGCCTATGAAAGGAAGATTTGAGATCGGTCTATAGTTGCTTAATATGGTCTTATCTAGATTGCTCTTTTTCAGGAGGGGCTTGACAACTGCAGTTTTCAGGGAGTTTGGAAAACTCCCAGAGAGAAGTGAGGCATTTACCACTTCTAGAAGATCTGCTTCTAAACTGTTTAACACACTTTTGAAAAACGATGTGGGAAGTGTGTCAAGAGCGCAGGTTGATGTTTTAAGGTGCTGTACGGTTTCTTCCAAAATGTTGCCATTAATTTCTTTGAAGTCAGACATAGTAACTACTTTCTCAGGTGGTCTGATCTGTCTGACCCCAGTGCAACTCAAGGATGTGCTGATCACCTTTCTGATATTATTGATTTTCTCAGAGAAGAAAGAAGCAAACTCACTGCACTTGCTGTCTGAGAGCATTTCACTGGGAATCTGGCTTGGGGGGTTTGTCAGTCTCTCTACAGTAGCAAAAAGAGTGCGTGTGTTGTTTAAATTGCTGTTTATAATATTTGAGAAGAAAGTCTGTCTAGCTTTGCCTAGTTCCATATTGAAAGCATGAAGGCTGTCTTTGTAGATGTTATAATGGACTACAAGTTTTGTCTTCCGCCACATTCGCTCTGCTTTTCTGCATTGTCTTTTCATATTTTGCACAGCTGTTGAGTTTCTCCAAGGTGCTTTTTGTCTGCCACTCTTCTTCCTGACTTTCACAGGAGCAATATCATCAATTACACCTTTAACTTTTGAGTTAAAAGAATCAAGGAGAAAATCAACAGAGTCAGCAGATATGCTTGGTGTTAAGGATATAGCCTTCATAAATAGGACACTAGTGTTCTCATTTAAGCATCTCTTCTTGACAGACACAGATCTAGCTTCAATGGCAGGAGAGATCAGTATATCAAAGAAAATACAGAAATGATCAGACAGTGCTACATCCTTTATAACAATCAATGAAATGTTTAGACCCTTACTGATAAGTAAATCTAGAGTGTGTCCACGATTGTGTGTGGGTCCATGTACATGCTGAGTCAGATCAAAAGTTTTTAAAACAGTTTTGATTTCTTTTGCCATATTGTTTTCTGCATTATCTATGTGAATGTTAAAATCTCCAGCAATGGTAAAACAGTCAAACTCTGAGGTAATTGCTGATAACAGTTCTGTAAAGTCCTCAGCGAAGGCTGGAGAGTATTTTGGAGGCCTGTAAATAATGATAAGTAAAATGCGTGGAGCACCTTTTAACACAATACCCAGATATTCGAAAGAAGGGTAATTCCCAAATGATATTTGCTTACATTGATAGATATCTTTAAAAAGAGCAGCTAGACCCCCACCTCTCTTAACAGCTCTGCAGACACTCATAAAAGTAAAGTTAGGAGGGGCTGCTTCATTGAGGATTGTTGCACTGTAGCTGTCTTCTAGCCAGGTTTCATTTAGAAGCATAAAATCTAGGTTGTTTGTGGTTATTAAGTCGTTAACTAGAAGTGATTTATTTTTAAGTGAACGAATGTTTAAAAGTGCTAACTTAACAGTCTTACTTTTTGTCCCCACATCAATCTTACTTTCACATGTAATAGGCAGCAGATTAGATGGGTTTGCTGTACGGCTATTGAAGGCCTTAGACTTTCTATCTTGTAACAGAACAGCAATAGAGAAAGATACAGGCACACTGGGTTCCCGCTTGTTTTGTAAACATTTGAGAAAGTTACTGTTATCAGAGCGGGCACCCGACACATATCACTGAGAGCTGGTATCAGTTGTTTTTGGTTCACCTCGAGCAGAAGGAGGAGGGTGTGGGCCCTGGCGTTGTGGCAGAGGCCGAAGAGCTCTCACAGGAGGGCGAGGGCGAGCTGGGCCCGCAGGCTTTGGTGGCAGCGGTGCCTGTCGTTTTTTGGTTGTTATCTGGGGGCTTGCAGCAAAAGAGTGGGATAGTTTGGTTCCAGCATACACCAGTTCTTCCATTTTCTGTGAGAAGCACAGTAGTGGCGTTGCCACTACTAAAGGGAAAAACATTCCGTATGCGGCAGTAAGGCGAAAATGCCTTGTTGATGCTAGAGGTCAGAGGAGAATGGGCCGACTGATTCAAGCTGATAGAAGAGCAACTTTGACTGAAATAACCACTCGTTACAACCGAGGTATGCAGCAAAGCATTTGTGAAGCCACAACACGCACAACCTTGAGGCTGATGGGCTACAACAGCAGAAGACCCCACCGGGTACCACTCATCTCCACTACAAATAGGAAAAAGAGGCTACAATTTGCACGAGCTCACCAAAATTGGACAGTTGAAGACTGGAAAAATGTTGCCTGGTCTGATGAGTCTCGATTTCTGTTGAGACATTCAGATGGTAGAGTCAGAATTTGGCGTAAACAGAATGAGAACATGGATCCATCATGCCTTGTTACCACTGTGCAGGCTGGTGGTGGTGGTGTAATGGTGTGGGGGATGTTTTCTTGGCACACTTTAGGCCCCTTAGTGCCAATTGGGCATCGTTTAAATGCCACGGCCTACCTGAGCATTGTTTCTGACCATGTCCATCCCTTTATGACCACCATGTACCCATCCTCTGATGGCTACTTCCAGCAGGATAATGCACCATGTCACAAAGCTCGAATCATTTCAAATTGGTTTCTTGAACATGACAATGAGTTCACTGTACTAAAATGACCCCCACAGTCACCAGATCTCAACCCAATAGAGCATCTTTGGGATGTGGTGGAACGGGAGCTTCGTGCCCTGGATGTGCATCCCACAAATCTCCATCAACTGCAAGATACTATCCTATCAATATGGGCCAACATTTCTAAAGAATGCTCTCAGCACCTTGTTGAATCAATGCCACGTAGAATTAAGGCAGTTCTGAAGGCGAAAGGGGGTCAAACACAGTATTAGTATGGTGTTCCTAATAATCCTTTAGGTGAGTGTATATATATATATATATAAAGTATTCAACGCAAGGGCGATATAGATACAACATACATAAGCCTGCCAATGTAAACCTCTGAAAATCACAATTATGACACAGTCGAGCCCTGAATACAACGGAGCAGCAAACAGCAGCAACAGAAGGCAACAGACACACGCTTCGGCCTAAAATGCTCAGATCACGAAATCACACAGCCAGTTACCAACACACTAGTCTAATGATGAATCAGCAGTGTTCCTATTGTTGGAGCATCATATACTGTATGTAACTATGAAGAGACAAGATTTGTGCTTCAACCACCAAATTAATTAAATTTGTAATAGCCAATAGAGGGGGAAATCAAGCACTTACCATAGATGTCTTCACAACAAAACAATACGTCTGTTGCTGTGATTGAGTGCGAAGGCATCAATGATGTTATCGCAGTCAAGGGTCCTCGTTCTCTCCATGTTTATAGCCAAAAGTGCCAGATTACTGGTCCTAGCGTCTCCACTGCTGTTCCTCAGGTAGTTTTTTACACGGCCTAGGCAAGAAAAACTGCGTTCACAGCTCACTGATGTGACAGGAAGTGTCAGGGCAATGCATATTAACGTGTACAGGTCCATAAATGCATCTTTATGCATCTTTAACTCCTGTGTGCTGTGGATGGCATGTCCCTGTTCTTCCTTCCTTTGTAGAAGCCGCCGCACCTGGTAGAGCTCTGCTGACAGGTTTTCCTCACTGACACCATAGTGTCGGGCCATGGGCAGCAGAAGTTGTTTGTCCAAAAACGATGTGTGTTTTGGGCTGAGAGTTGGCACACCTCTCAGTACATAATTTGCCTCTGTTGAAAAGCGCCGATTCATTTCCACCATCAACCTGTCTATAACTGGATAGAAAGAGTGCGTTTTCATGTCATCAGTATTGTCTGTCTGTGTTCTCTCTATCGGGGCCTCCACAATAAAATCCTCCAGGTGTCGAGTTTTCTGGGTCTGCCTTTTCTCGCGTGAAGTATGTGTTGTGCCTGTGTTTGCACACAGAGTCTCTGCTTGTTGTTGGATTTTTTTCCACTTAGTGTCTGTGCGCTTTTCTGATAGAGCATTAAGTACAGACTGGGCCAAATCCTCTGCCGCAATGAGGTCAAAATTGGGGGCCTGTAGCTGATCTGACATGAACTTTGTTGTTCTAAATAAATCCTCAAACATGATGAGATGCAAAACAAACTTCTCATCGATGATGGCACTGATGGCTCTTGCCTCTGCCCTCCGATGTGGGTGTGACTGAGTGATAATAATAATAATAATTCATTACATTTATATAGCGCTTTTCTCAGCACTCAAAGCGCTTTACATAGAAGGGGGGGATCTCCTCAACCACCACCAATGTGCAGCATCCACTTGGATGATGCGACGGCAGCCATATTGCGCCAGAACGCTCACCACACACCAGCTTACTGGTGGAGAGGAGACAGTGATGAAGCCAATCAGTATATATGAGGATGATTAGGATGACAGTGATGACATCACGCAGGGTGGCTCGGATAGCGGGGAGAGTTTTCTTGACGGCGCAGACCGCATTATAATGGCAAGCCCAGCGAGTATCGCACAGTCTCTTGAGTTCCATCGGTTGTGCTGTCAGGTCGAGCTCTTTTTGTTTTCTCATGAATAGATTGTGCACCACGGACCCAGAAAAAAACTTGTAGAGCATTTGTAGTGTCTCAAAAAACTCTGCTGCAGCGCTGACATTATGTACACAGTCCACTAAAACTAAATTCAGCTTGTGTGCATGGCAATGTATATAGATGGCTTGCGGCACCTCCTTTCTGAATTTTTCCTGCACACCATTATTACATCCTGACATCACAGATGCTCCATCATAGCATTGACCGACACAGCGATGTATATCAATATTACACTGACTGAGTGTGTGTTTGATGCTGGCTAGCAGAGAGTCTGCATCTAATCCATCTGCGGCAGTGAAATGCAAAAACTCCTCATGCACTTCCCCTGACTCTGGCTGCAAATACCGCACGATAACAGAAATCTGCTCCTTTTTACTCATATCTTTACTCTCATCCACCAAAACAGCAAAGCACTCGGCATCTCTTACCTCATCACTTATCTTCTTTCTTATCATTTCTGCCATTACAGCAAATATCTCATTTTGAATATCATGGTGAGTGTATTTGGCGTTTGATGGGTTAGTAGCTAACTTCTTGTCCACTGTTTGATCAAACTTAGCAATAACATGCAGCAGCTCACGAAAGTTTCCCAAGTTGTGTGACTCCTCACCCTCTCTGTGACCTCGCTGTGCGATCCCCTGGCAGGCTGTGAAGCGCAGGCTCTCCACCACAGCTTTCATGTATTTTCTGTTCTCCATAACTAGATTTATTTTGGGTGATTTTTGCCTTTATTGTGATAGGATAGTATAGAGTGGACAGGAAGCGAGGTGGGAGAGAGACGGGGGACAGGATCGGGAAAGGTCCACGAGCCGGGATTTGAACTCGGGTCACCCGAAGCACAACGGCGCCATATATCAGCACGCTGCCCATGAGGCTATCGGTGCCGACAAAATGCTGCATCTTTAGCCACGCTGTATTCCAGCCATGAATACTGATCCATCCAACTTTTGTTAAAACTTCTCTGCTGATTCCCAAATTGCCGTGTGGGGTATTTTTGAAGGACTGGCCTTCTTGGGCCCTCTTGAGGATGGTTGCTAATATCACCTGCAGCACAAACCATAACGTTAGCATCCTCAATGGAAATCGCCGCCGGTGATTCTCATCCGTCTTCAAGTTCATCCCCAGGATGTTCTTGTTCCTGGGGCTCTGTGACGACAAGTGGTGTGTCTGCACCTTCACAGTCTCGTTTCTCGTTTCTCGTTTCAGGTTGTGACTCAGAACGTGGACGTTTAGGGAGCAAAAAACGATCCATTTTGGTGTATTTTACTTTGCTAAATTTCCAAACTTGCTATCAAAAACAAGCTGAAATGTGTTAAGGTCAAAGGTTCGCCGGGCGCTGCGCCCATTGGCCAAAGAAGATCACCTGTTTGGACCTCATGTTATTTTAGACTAAAATATTTTTTTTATTATTATTATTTAATTCCCATTTTAACAACATGAAAAAGAATATTCAAACATGACATTAAAATATAAATATAAAAAATTACAGACATTTCTTGGGGGTGCTGGGCAGGTGCTATGGCTATTATAGGGGGAGCTGCAGTTATTCTTCCTCGTCGTGCACTCTCTTTTCACCCCACCAAACCGTAGCAGAAGGACGAAACAACCAAAATGAACTGGGCTGAAGATAAACTCCTCACAATCCAGCAGAACGTACTGCCTTTGGAGCGTTATGTGGAGGAGTTCCTGTATGTTTCCCATCTAGTGAGCTGGTGATACTATGATTAATGCCTGCTTCCGGATGGGACTGGATGGTGATCATTTATTTAGATTCCTTTCTCCCGGTGATTGTTATTGGTCTGTAACGGATTTTATTAACAATGTCCTCGATTTAAATGGTTCGTATTTCTTTGTTGATATAGCTAATGAGGACAATCAAAATCATCATTCAGTCCCTATCCGGAAGCATGTAGGCGCCCCAGTTCACCCTAAGCCAGCACCCTCCACATGCCTCTCCAAGGGTTCCATGCCCGCCTGTCTACCCGTGTTTCCCAGAGCCCGAAAGAAGATATCCAACAGTGCTGACCTGGCATCTAAAGTAGTGGATCCTTCCATCATGTCCGTCAGAGGGGCTCTGAAGAAATCTTTCCCTTGCCAGCCCCCACATCACAAGCCCATTCCAGTGTTTGTAATCGCCAAGTGCATTCTCGAGTCTCATCCCAAGCTGGCCGCTATTCCAGAGTCTCGTCCCGTCATGGTCCCAAGATGGCAGCCGCCACGCCTGAGTCTCCAATCCCCGTCCTCGTCCAGAGTCCAGAGGTGACTCCCATCCCCGTCCAGAGGTGACACCCGTCCAGAGTCCAGAGACGACTCCTGTCCCCGTCCAGAGTCCCGAGATGGCTCCTGTCTCCGACGAGCTTCCTGAGATGTTCCCAGCCCCCGACCAGCGTCCAGTCAATCAACGCCTAGCATTGGCGGGCATATACCCGTAACCATGGTGGAAGATGTCATCAGCAAGGCCACGAAGGCCGGCTCCACCCTGGTCTCCCGATCTGCCGGCTTTGCCCTAGTCTCCCGAGTTGCTGGCTCAAGATGCCATTGACAAGTTATGCAATGAAGAGGGATATTACACTGGTTAAAATTGTTTAAACACAATTTAAACATTGTTGGAAACATTTGGGATAATTTCATTTCATTTCATTTTATTTATTTATAAAGCACAAATAAACACAACAGACGTTGACCACTGTGCTGTACAAGTTAATAAATATAAAACAAAACCACACACAATATATTAATAACAGATAATAAAACACTATAGATAGGTTTTAACGAGATCAAAATTATGAGTGATATGCAAGAGTAAATAGATAAGACTGTAGTTTAGATTTAAATTCATAAACAGACGTAGCAGACCTCACAGATAAGGGAAGACTGTTCCACATCCTAGGACCGGCCACTGAAAAAGCACGATCACCTCGCAACTTCAGTCTCGATCTTGGATACGACAGTATAATGCTGTCTGAGGATCGCAAGCATCTTGTTGACTTTTTCACATTTATAAGATCTGACAAGTAGGATGGTGCCAGACCAATCAAAGCCTTAAAAACTAACAACAAAATTTTAAAATCAACTCTATAACACACTGGCAACCAATTTAAGGATGATAGTATCGGAGTAATGTGTTCTCGTCTACGAACCCCAGTTAAAAACCTGGCAGCAGCGTTTTGGACCATCTGAAGCCGTGACATGGAGGATTTGGGTAATCCCATATACAGAGAATTACAATAGTCCAAACGAGATAAAACAAAAACATGTGTGACAGTTTTAAGATCGTTAAAAGATAAAAAAGTTTTGACTTTGGACAGCAATTTAATATGGAAAAAACAAGACTTTACCACAGAATTTATATGTTGGTCAAACTTGAGAGATGAATCAAAAAGAACTCCTAAATTTTTCACAGTGGGTTTGATATAAGAGTTTAAATAATCATAATCAGTATTCGGGTTTGCTTTCCCCACAGAGGGGCCAAAAACAATTACTTCCGTCTTACTCTCATTTAAGTGCAAGAAATTCAAAGACATCCAAGATCGTACATCAGTTAAACAGGCAAGCAAAGTTTCTAGGCCTTGCTTGTCATTATGTTTCAAAGGGAGATAGATTTGGGTGTCGTCTGCATAAAAATGAAAGGACACTCCATGCTTCTTAAGAATTGAGCCTAGTGGTAACATATATAATGAAAATAACATGGGAGCCAGAATAGACCCTTGAGGAACACCACAGGCAACTTGTGGCGAGCACGACGAGGTCGGGGGCCGTGGGAGGACGGCGCGAGGCCGGTGGCGCGATTGATAATGAGTGACACGTGCGCGACGCACCGGTCTCGCATCTCTCACGGAGGAGCGGAAGCATAAAGGAGGAGCGACGACAGTGAAGAGCGAGAGAGGAACTAGGCCTGTGTTTTATTTGATGTTGTGTCTTGCCAGCAGTCGTCCGTGAGGGGCTGCTGGCTTTTACTTTTATTTTGTATTTGTGTCATTTTATTCATTAAATATTGTTGAATGTTCGCCGGTTCCCGCCTCCTTCTTCCCGTAACAACATACCTCGTTACACTGGTGCCGAAACCCGGGAAGAAGGAGGGACACGCTGTCGGAGAGCCCTCGCTGCTGGGGGGGATCGCGGTGCTGAGGAGGTCGGGCAGCACGAGGGAGCGATGGCCGCCGATTGCTGCCCGAGGCGATGGTGCTGGAGCGATGGAAGAACTGGGGGGACGGAGCTCGAGCTCGCTGCCGTGCTCCTGGGTCGAGGAGGGGTGGCTGCCGTCCGAGAGGGAGCGGAGGAGTCCCGTTTGCCGTGGGCCGGAGCCTGTTGCCGTCGGCCATGATGGGGGCGGAGCAGGGAACGGGAGACTCGCTGCCGGCTGCCCTCAACCGGAGGAGCCATCGCCGTCCGCCAGGAGGCGGAGGAGCGTCGAGCTGTTCCCCAACGGATGTCCAGTACCATCGCATGGCACCGCGAGTGACTCTCAGCTGGTTGAGGACCGAGCGGCAGTGTGTCCGGGAACCGGATCAAGATTTTTTATTTATTTATTTTTTTTTCCTCTCTCCCCTCTCTCGTCTCTGTCGCTCCTCGTGCTTCCGTCTCCTTTTCCCTCACCTCGTCTATCCATACCTCCAGCCCAGGTACCGCAGCCGCCGTGATCGGTCCCCCCGGGGAGGGGGGGAGGGGGAGTAAGCGCAGTCTCGTGGGTGCCCCCCGGCCTGCGAGGGGCGATGGGGGTATGTGGCGAGCACGACGAGGTCGGGGGCCGTGGGAGGACGGCGCGAGGCCGGTGGCGCGATTGATAATGAGTGACACGTGCGCGACGCACCGGTCTCGCATCTCTCACGGAGGAGCGGAAGCATAAAGGAGGAGCGACGACAGTGAAGAGCGAGAGAGGAACTAGGCCTGTGTTTTATTTGATGTTGTGTCTTGCCAGCAGTCGTCCGTGAGGGGCTGCTGGCTTTTACTTTTATTTTGTATTTGTGTCATTTTATTCATTAAATATTGTTGAATGTTCGCCGGTTCCCGCCTCCTTCTTCCCGTAACAACATACCTCGTTACACAACTCGTGCTACAGATGATACAGCGCGACCAATACCCACTGAAAAGGTTCTATTACTAAGATAAGATCTGAACCAGCTAAGGGCAGTTCCTTGAATGCCCACACACTTTTCAAGACGCGTTAAAAGAATTTCATGATCAACTGTATCAAATGCTGCGCTCAGATCTAATAGGACCAAGATTGCTGAGTTCCCAGAATCAACAAATAATAAAATATCGTTTAACACTCTTAGAAGTGCTGACTCAGTACTATGTTTTTTCCTAAATCCAGATTGGAATTTTTCTGCAATATTGTTTGTTTCTAGAAAGCTCTGCAATTGCACAGATACAGCATTCTCTAAGATTTTTGCCATGAAAGGTAAATTTGAGATTGGCCTAAAATTTGATAAGATATTTATATCCAGACCTGTTTTTTTCAACAAAGGTTTCACCATAGCATGTTTGCAAAAGGATGGAACAATCCCAGAAAGAATGCTCTTATTTATAATTGCTAAGATCCAATCCCCAACACAATCAAGTATCAATTTAAAAAATTGGGTCGGAACAATATCACATGCAGAGGTAGTAGGCTTCAGCTTAGCAACTGAATCCATTAAACCCAGCAATGTGATCGGCTCAAATGAGTTAAAAAACTTAGTAGGAATTAAAAAATCAACAGGGTCGTCAGTACAAGGAATAATGGACTGTCTAATTGTATCAATTTTATCCTTAAAGAATATCAAAAAATTTTCACACAAAGTTGAGGACTCCACTAAACAAATTTTGCCATTTGGATTATAAACAGAATTCAAGATATTAAATAAAGCCCTGGGACTATTTGTACTTTTGCGAATTATCTCAGAAAAATACTGAGATTTCGCAACTTTCACTGCTTTTTGGTATGTCATTAAAGATTCCCGTAGCATGTCGTAGGATACTTGAAGTTTATCCTTTTTCCACCTGCGTTCTGCCCTTCTGCAGGCTTTCCTCAGACTACGTGTATTGTTGTTTAACCATGGTTCTATTTTGTTTTTATATTTTTTTAGTTTCATAGGGGCAATAGTATCTAAAACATTAGTGCATACATAATTAAACGTATTAAGAAGCTCGTCCACATTTAACACATTAACAAGATAATCTGAGGAAAGCAAATCACAGGTCTCTTTGAATGTCACTGAAAATTTTTCCACTGAGGTTGGAGCAAAAAGGCCAACACGTGACCATTTTTCAGGTCTCATTATTTCAGTAGTGTGACAGGAAATATCAGCAGTAAACATTATAGGCTTGTGATCTGAAAAACTCAAATCATCGATATGCACATCTGAAATAGAAAAACCATGTGTTAACACCAAGTCTAAAATATGACCCTGTGCATGTGTTGGTTCTTTCACCCACTGGACAAAATCACACGCCTCTATGAGACTAAGAAACTCTTTCACTAACACTTCGGATTCACAACCAACATGAATATTAAAATCACCCACAATTAGAATTCTATCAAATTTAGGGGTAATATCCCCTAGAAATTCGGAGAACTCGGCGATAAAGTTTTTGTTTGTTTTTGGTGGACGATAAACCACTGCCACCACCAACGAGTTCATCGAGTCCAGCGCAAAACTTTGAACTTCAAAACTTGTGAAACTGTCGGTTTCTAAGATTCTACAACAAAAACCATCTCTAAAAACAGATGCCAGTCCTCCACCCCGACCAGACAAACGGGGTGAATTAAAAAAATTATAATTAGGGGGGGTGAGTTCAGAGAAAGGAGTATTATCTCCAACAGACAGCCAAGTCTCAGTCACAAATAAAAAATCTAAGTTGCCAGAGTTTATAAAGTCGTTAAGAATAAACGTCTTGTTTCCCAGCGACCTTGCATTTACTAGAGCCATTTTGATCGAAGATGATTCACAGACCTGTTGCGAAGCAATGTGCAATGCCCGACAAAGTGGACGGAGATGATGACAATCCACCCCACCACGCCGAAGACGCGGTGAGCGGCGACGGCAGGGAGGCACCAACGAGTCCGCTGACAAGTGTACAATCCATTGATAAGGAATTTCCAGAGAGCGCCTTGGGATGTAAAGGCCGCGATTTATCTCCGTCCGCACAGCATCCAGACGAGGTTGACAGATCAATCGAGAGGAGGCCAGGCAAAATCTCAGCCTAGCAGCAATGCCCCCGCGCTTTCCTCTCCTCCTACGCCGCTTTCTCCAGGAAAGCGCACACGGCACACGGCGTAACCATGGAGGTATGTTCATCGAGAGGGGTGGAGGTGGTAGGCTGAAACTCGGACCAGTCGTATCCTCGAAGGAGTATAGCGCTATAGTAGATCTGATATTAAGCAGCGTTTGGCGATCGTATATTAACGATATGGCCTCATTTTGACTTAATAAAGACAAGAAATGTAAAGACACAAATAAACCAAGAAACAAACGAAAATAGCAGAGGAGCTGACGGCATGCCATTTCAATCGGCGCCATCTTGCAATCCTCAGACCCAGATAATGTAAGTAAACAAGTGAACAAAATATATAACACTGTGCTAGTGGGTTTTGGATATTTTAATGCAAAAATCTTAAATATTATATCTTTAAATCCATCAATATTAAATAAAAAAATAAATAATAAAAAATAAAAACACTTTTCTTTGTAGGTAAGTATTAGACACATTCTGATATGTTGTTCTACACTCCCAGTATGTCAACAAATGTCATAGTCCTGGGTGGGCAGGCACACACAATGCTGAAAATACTTGAGGGCTGGGAGGTTGGTGGGTTGCAAGGAGCTTTCTGCAAACATTAAACATTAGGCTGTGACTGTTCTTTTTTGTGATGCTATTGTTTCTTTGCTCTAGATTCCTTTTTCTGGTGCACCACCTCCCTCTGAGTCCACTTCCCTAAACACAGCAAGGGCTAAATATCCCTTTGTGGAGAAGAGGAAGAGCGTGCTACACCAACAGCAATCCCAGGAGATTCATGTTGAGGGCCTGGCAACAGAATTAAGGATCCCCCTGACTGTCCCCATGTACCCCCCAAAAAAAAAACATCCACTACGCTCAACCCCTGCTGCCATAATCATTGTTTCTGGCATGCGAGGTACAGAGGGAGCCGGGAAGTGGCAAGAGGTGGAATGAAGAGGCACAATCACCCTTTCTGTATGGAAACTGTTGTTACAGAGAGGACGAAGGGGGGGTCAGGAAAGTATGCCCCAACACCAATTATCAAGATAAACTGATAATTGCTTGTCAAAGCACAGACAGAGAAGATTTCAAGGTCAGATTCCAAGAGAGCATGCCTCTGAGCTTTTTAGTAAGTCCAAGTGCAGACGTTGCCAAGATATCCCAATTTCTCTCTATATATAGATGGCCACCATTGGAGAAATTAGAGCAAATGCTCCAACAAAGAGACCGGAAAAAGTGGGAGTCAAACTTTGGGAAAATAATGAAGGTGTGACTCATTCTGTGTGATAATAAGGACCAAACGAACACAGCAAATGATTGCAGAATAGGTTTGTGATTCATGGGAACCAAACCCATGAACTTGGTGTTCAGCACCATGCTTTCCTAGCTGAGCTACAGGCGCCAATGATGGGAATTATGCTACTAAACTGGCATACACAAGCATTAACCTCTCACTCAAAGGAAGATTAGCACAAATGCTACAGATTGGCTCAATTCAAGATGAGCTGCCAAAGTCAGGCCGGTCTTCACATTAACCCCTGAAAACCAATCTCCAGGTGAGGCTCAAACTAACACACTCGGCACTGCCCTGCTGTGTGCTGCCTTGTAAGCACCATATACAAATCACTGGAGCTGCTTAATGAAAATAATATTAGCATAATGGAGCATCACACTTCTACGACTGCATCAAGTCTTCTAAATAAATGTAAAATGTTGATTCAAAGTGTTAGGGGTATCTTTTCTACACATTATTAAAAAATAAGATGCTTCAATATTGAGTTAGACAAATAGACCAAAAAAATCATGTGTAATTAAATTCATGTTTCAAAAGAAAATCTCTGTTCCTTTAATTGATTCTGTTGTTTCTATTATGATGAAATCATTTACTCTCCCTAAAAACAGCTTTATACAGACAAGAATATGCAATTACAAAAACCATCATGTGCACTGAAAGAGACCATGTGTCATGAGCAGTGAGGCAGACTAAATGCTTAAAAAGGTGGCCCTCAAGCTACTCTATCAAAGAGCTCAGTAAATTCACATGGTGTGCGATTACAGGCCAAACACAGTCAGTCAAAGTTCAGGGGTCCCCTTTTCTTTTGATTAACAAGACCATAAACCTGTCTGTCACATTCAATTTCTGAGAAACTTAATATGTTCTTGTGCAGAGCACTTAACGTTTTATTCTGCTTTCGGATTCTAATTTGATCAGGCAAGGGGTGCAGTGTGTCAAGGCCAGAGCATGGGGGGGGGGGGGGGGGGGGGTCTCTCTCTCTCTCTCTCTCTCTGTGTGTGTGTGTATGTATGTTTGTTGTTACTGCCAGATTCTCTCTCCACTTTGCTCTCTTCCACTTGGCCTGGGCCTCTCAAAGACGACTCTGTAGAAAGCAAAGTGAGGCACAGTAAGGCACACATAGTCCACATAGCCAGTGAGGCACACATACTGTAGTCCACATGTTTATACCCTGGCTATAGCACCTATTGATATAATGTTCACTGTAACATTATAACATTACAAATGTTCTGTTTTTGGATGTACAAATTAACATAATAGTCTCCATAGACTCCTGGCACAGTGGATGAATTTAATTTATGAAGGAAATTTACCGAAGAAATAAGGTAAAGTCTTATATGTTTGTGCAAATCATATTACACCGAACTGCTTCGCGAACGAGAGTTTAGTTCATCGCTGGATTCGCACAAAAGTTGATTCTGAAAGATGGGTTGATACCAACTGTTAATGCTCAAATTTCATATCCAGAACAAGTAAGTATTGCATTTTATATTTTGTTAATGTTTCCAAATTGCTTTTGGATGAGCTTCATGGCATGCTATCTGGCTAATGTGGGTAAAGATGATATATATATATATATATATATATATGTATGTATATGTATATATATATATATATATATATGTATATATATATATATATATATATATATATATATATATATATGTGTGTGTGTGTGTATATATATATATATATATATATATATATATATATATATATATATATATATATATATATATATAGTACTGTGCAAAAGTCTTAGGCATGTTAATATTTGTAATATTTGAAGCAGGTGCTTCATATTAGCCACACCCCCTTGTTATCTTGTTTAGCTTGTTTGCCCTTGTATTTAAGCCTGTGTGTCTAGTTCAGTCTTTGTCAATCCTTAATGTTTGTTTGCTGGTTGTTCTGTTCCCGCACCTTGTTTCCTGAGTCTTTACGTTTGTGTAGTCTGAGTTTGTTTAATAAAGGAATACTGCAAATGGATCCTACTTCCTCGTCTGCTTCAACCACCCGTGACAGAAGGATTGACCACAACATGGATCCAGCAGAATGTCGCTTCCGCCAGGATAATCGCCCAATGGAGGAATATGTGCAGGAGTTTTGTGAGTTTTGCCATGGGGTGGACTTTAAGGACACTGTCTTAAAGGACATGTTTGGCTGTGGAATTAATAGGTTTCTTTATTTCCTCATGCCTGATGATACCCCGCAATACACGCTATAGCGCAATATATTGGCTTAGCCCTTTTATTGAGTGGTTCACCATTTACTGTGGGCTCTGCACAGGAGGAACCTCGCAAGCTCACAATATTCCCGAAACCTGTCCCAGTTCATGTCATGCCCATCAGGATGTTGGCAACTCAAATACTCACACCACACGCCAGCACTGTCAGGCCAGAGCCTCATTGGGTCCACCCCGTCATAGCTGCCAGTCCAGAATCTTTTCCCGCAGAGGCAATTTTTTCTGAGATTCTTCACGTCATGCCCACCACGTCGGGGGCCGCTGCGGAGGAAGCTGTCCCTGAGGCCGCTGCGGAGGGCGAAACCGAGTCTGTTCCTGAGCAGGCCACAGAGGTCGCTCTCGAGCCTGTCCCTGAACACGCCAGTGCTGCCCAGGAGGGCGAACCCGAGTCTGTTCCTGAGCACGCCACAGAGGTCGCTCTCGAGCCTGTCCCTGAACACGCCAGTGCTGCCCAGGAGGGCGAACCCGAGTCTGTTCCTGAGCATGCCGCGGACGGCGCTCTCGAGTCTGTTCCTGAGCACGCTGCGGAGGTTGCTCTCGAGTTTATCCATGAGCACGCCAGGGCTGCCCAGGAGGATGAACTCGGGTCTGTCCCTGAGCATGCTGTGGAGGGCGCTCCCGAGTCTGCCCCTGAACTGTCAGGTCCGCTCTGGATACCTGAACTGTCTGGTCCGTGTCCGCCCTGGTTGCATATATGTTATGTCATAAGTCTAGTCTGTGTTTCCGTCTGGTTTCATGTTTAGCAGCTCCCAGTTATGTTTATTAGTCTTCCCAGGTGCTTCCTATTAGCCACACCCCCTTGTTATCTTGTTTAGCTTGTTTGCCCTTGTATTTAAGCCTGTGTGTCTAGTTCAGTCTTTGTCAATCCTTAATGTTTGTTTGCTGGTTGTTCTGTTCCCGCACCTTGTTTCCTGAGTCTGAGTTTACATTTGTGTAGTCTGAGTTTGTGTAATAAAGGAATACTGCAAATGGACCCTACTTCCTCGTAGATCCTACCCCACCACCACCACCCATTTTGGGTATATTTCCCACCCTAAGTGATCATGTTATTAAAGCTAGATATAGTACACCTATAACATGACGTCCACTGAAGGCAAGTTGCAGAACCCAAGTGCAGTTTATTATTATTCAAAAACAAGATCAAACATAAAACAGTGGCACATGCACCTTACCAACAGTGGTTACAGGGAAACAATACTTGACAAAGACACATGGCAAAAATGAGGGCTTAAATACACACAAGACTAATGACTGAACAAGACACACTTGTGCACAATGAAACAATGAACCAATGACAACACGACAACACAGAATGCATGGCAGGATTACAAACTAGATTTCTGCTCTTTGTTTGTTCTATTGTCAAGTACTATTGTGCATCTATCTAACACATCACATAACACATAAATGTGGTATCCTAATTTGTATTTTATTTTTAATGCACATTTTTCGCAAATTTCTGGAAATTACCACCACAAAGTCAGACATTTTGATTGCAAAAATGAAAATATTGCAGAATCCTGGAGATACTGACTTACATCTTGTAAAAAGGGGCGTTTATATTTAAGTTTTATATTTGGGAAAGTGTGTGACAGGGTCATCCCCACCCCAACTAAACTCACTGGCCCCTACAGACACACACTGCCAAGAGAGAGAGACCGCCCAAACTTTCTCTTCAAAAGCATTTTAGCTTTTACAGCCTGGGCCACATCAGCTCCATGCTCAGCCAAAACTATAGCTAAACCTTGTGACGTGCACCACGTCCCCTTGAATGGTGGACTGGGACAGAAATAGAGCTCATTGTTCAACATATCCCACAAGGGAAGTTCAAATTATCATGGAGCGTGCTCCTTACAGCATTCCAATGTTACTTAACATATTCATAGAATATCATGGCTATTATGTAGACGTGCTCAGAATGCCGTCACCCTTCCAGTCTCATCTCGTTTGACCCCCTCTGGGGGACCATGGGGGGGGGAGGGGGACCATGAGGGTTGGAACAGGTGCATCACTAAATAATGCAGTAGACCCATTGCATTGAATGCAGACACACCAAAAAAAAATTCCTTGAGGAATTGAATTGCTTAGCCAGAATTTTCCAGAGCTCCAGATGTGCTCATTCCCTTACAGGAGCCATCCCACCACAGGTCAAGCTGGGGGTGTTTATTGGTTAGTCTTTGCACACACCACACAGTATGGTATTTCACTGTAAGAAGTAAGACTTTTGGACTCTTGTACAGTAAAATCAACTATTAAGGACATTTTAAGCAAACCATGTAATTCAAATAGTCTATTTTGGAAAGCCAAATGTCATGCATCAGTTAAAACATGTTATGATTTGTGCCGGCTTAGACATTTTATCTGGAATATCTTTAGAAATTTGTCATGAATATTACTGTTATGAAACAGTACAACAATTTTTTGTAAAATGTTTGATGTCCAGTAGAGTTTGAACTGTGTAAGTAGCACTAACCAAAACTTCTCCAGGAAATAATAATATTTAAATTAATAATTCTGTCATCATTTACCCTCATACTATTCTAAAACTGTATGCCTTTCTTTCTTCTGTGGAACACAAAACAAGATTTTTGAAGAAAATAAGTTATATATAATATTAGACAGAAGAAAGAATACATGTTTTTAATGACACGAATGATGAAAGAATTTTAAATTTGCATGAACTAGTTTTGAGATATAATGGTAATAAAAAAAAATACTTGTGAAAATAAAAAAATAAAAGATTTCATTTTGTTTTAAAGCATGGTACCATGCTGCCATCTAGTGTAAAATTGCCTACAGTGCAGCACTGAAAAGCTTGTGACGCTATAAAAACAGACAAATTATATCAGCACAAAGTTCTGCATCTAACGAAATACCTATAAAAAAGAGCTTAGTATTTTCCTCTCTCAATTTAATTTTATGAATGAAAAATCAATGTATAATCATAATAGTACTTTACAATACAAGTAAATAATATTTACATTTACCTTAGTGGTAAGGACTTTTAATTTGAAATAAAACGTGTAACGGTTTTCCCGGATGTAGGTGCGTCGGCCAGCTATTAAACACACAAAACTGTCATTATATGTGCTTCTGCTCTATTTTAAAACCTTTACTTGTTGGTACTTGTGCAGTCTTTTAAGCAGCCTGGATTGATTCGATGGATAAAATTCTCTGGATATTTATCGAGATGTGTGCGTTTCTGTAAAATGTGATTTGTTTGCAGAATGATTAGTTAACGGTAACGTTACAGTTAGTCGTGCTCTCCACTCACAACAAGCGGTTAACATTAGGTCAGTTAAGTCTCTTATTGGTTTGGTGCACTATTGCAAGTTAATTACTACATCTAGACGAGACGAGATTTACCCACAGCACGAGAGCGTGATGAGAGATTTGGTTACTGAGACTCCGCTCAGGCTACAGATACAGTAACGTTAAATGAGCTAGCCGTCACTCAAAGCTGGTGTGTTGCTGTGGATGAGTAAGGCTCAAAGATGTGTCAGGTTAGTGGTAGTTTCCGTGTAAAGAAAAAACAGTGCAGGTAATGCTGGCTGATTCAGATGTGGTGGAGCAGCCCAGAGTCCTGTCACCAGTAACTGAGCAAGTGAGTTTTATGGTTTAACAGTTACTTGAGCTATAAAAGGTCAATGACCAGTATAGATATCCAAGTTAATAAAAAAGGACACGCGTTTCTTTAAATATGTTTTTGCATTCATGCATTTTTGAAAAGTGTTAAAACAATATTCTACAAAACCTTTGTTTGGATATCTCTAAAAATGACAAGTCTTGTAGCCATAAAATCATTAGTCGTCATTAAAAATGAGTTTTAAATTAGATAAGATAATTAGATATTAAGACAGATCATTTTCAATAAATTCTGGATGAATTTGATCAATTAGCATTGCAATAGTGTAAATTGTGATCACTGTTTTAAGCGTCATTTTGATATTCTTTTAAAGGGATAGTTCACCCAAAAATGAAAATTCTGTCTTCATCTACTCATCCTCATGTCGTTTCAAGCCTGTATGACTGACTTTCTTCTGTGAAGCATAAAAGAAGATACAAATAAATAAAAATTACATGGAAAATAATTTATAAAAAATACTGCAATATTCCATAAATAATAAGAATTGTCAATTTTGATTTCATGTTGACTTAAAAGTAAAACCTACTGCAATATTTTAATGACAGGAGTGACAGAAGCAGGCTCCCCTCTCATGGATGTCTGCAGCAAGAACTCCAATCGCACCGCCCCAGTGAGTGAGGGGGGACCCAGGAGAGCTGATGTGCCCCTATGCTCTCGGACCAATGGTTGGAGTTGGCCCCCGCACCCTTTCCAGCTCCTGGCCTGGCTGCTTTATCTCTACTTTGCTGTCACTGGCTTTGGCGTATTTGTGCCTCTGCTCCCCACACACTGGATCCCAGCCGGATATATTGTATCCTTGTTTTAGCCTAGTGTTTATTATGTGGCCTGCAAAGAAGCTCTTCCTGTTCACATCTGTGTGTTGTTGTTATTATACAGGTCTGTAAACCTGAAGTTGGAACCTTGTACAGCTCTATGTACATTACAGTCTTATCAAGTTATCAGTCTTAACGTAGAGCGCAGTGTACAGGGATTACATTTGTCTGTCACCTCTTCATGCACCTGATGGCTGTCTCCATCGACCCAGCAGATTATAGTGTCCGAGCTAAGAGTTATAAAGGACCCATGCCGGTGTTTGACCACACCAAACATGCACACGTCATCGAGAACTGTCACTGCTACCTCTGTGAAGTAGATGTGTAAGTACAGACAAGCTGCTGTCTATTTCTCTGTTGTTATGCGGCTATGTATGTGTACAGACAATGAGAAAAAAGCTTCCTAGATCAGATTCAATGCATTTTTGCATTCCTTTAATGCATATTTTACTGCAGCAACAAGCTACAATGGGCTGTGTTGCTTACCACAGGATGTCCTTTGGCATAATAAAGCCCTCTTAACCGTTGTAAAATGATTGTAGTGTACACCCTCTGTTTTATTCAAACTTATTTCTTTAATAATATGGCTGCAGTAGGAATATGATAAGAACAAGACTGAAAATAATAATCCTTGACGTCTTGTAAATTTTAAATTGGAAATGATTAAACTACTGATTGTAGCACTTTCTAATGCTGACTAATATACAAAAAGTGGTTAATTTGACAACTGCGGTTTCTTTAAGTTTCAAGTGCATCTTGATGATAACTTACAGATAGCCTAACTACTTTGGAACTGACAGACTGTCTGAGTAATGGTTCTTTTTAGGGATGTAGATATACCGGCCACCATATCGTTATCGGCCGATATATGATCATTTATAATGTTATCGTTATCGGCCCGATAAGAAAATTTGGCTGATATATTAAAACCGATAAATAATGGATTATTTAGTTTGCCATTATGCTTTTGAATTGCTTGAAATATGATTGGAATCACTTCCAAAAAGGAAAATACAGTTAAGTGCAACGTGCAGCGCAAGTCTGTCATATAGCCTAGACTACATAAAAAATTATAATGAGAACATTATAATTGTGTGCTTGGGACATGGATTTTAATGGTGAGACTTTTGTTTTTGAAATCAGGCTCTCAAAAAATGTGTTAAAGTTGGATTTAGATTTATCGGTCAATATATCGGTATCTGCCAAAATGCAACAATGAATTTTGTTCAAGCATGCAACTTTTTCAAGCAACTCTTCTATTCTGTCCCACAACCTGTAAATTTGTACTTTCCAGGGGCCCTAAATCAAAACACTGTAGTGCGTGTAATAAGTGTGTGGCAAGCTTTGACCACCACTGTCGATGGTTGAATAATTGTGTGGGCAGCAGAAACTACTGGTGAGTCCTTTTCACTTCCTCTTCTTTTTCTGTCATTGTGTGTGATTGTTTTCCACGTTCTGCCGTTTCCATGGATGGATATTTTAACTGTGAGTCTTCAAGGCAGATCCTGTGTCAAACTATTCAGAAAAATGTAACATTCAGATATAGCATTTTATAGTGTATGTCACTATATCCAGTATGCTGACACTAAACGTTTCATGATTTTGTGACATACAGTGCTGGTCAGAATTATTTTCCCCCTTGGTAAATATGATCAAAGATGGCTGTAAAAAAATAAATCTGCATTGTTTATCCTTTTGATATTTTATTAAAAAAAAAAAAGAAGCAAAAATCGAACCTTTTATTGAAGTAAAAGAATTGAAAGTGGGGGGAAAATCACATTATGAAATAAATGTTTTTCTCCAAAACACATTGGGAACAATTATTTGCCCCCTTTTATTAAATACTTTTTGCAACCTCCTTTCTCCAAGATAACAGCTCTGAGTCTTCAATGGTCAATGGTTTCATGGTCAGATGAAACAAAAAATGAGCTTTTTTTTGGCAGGAAACACTTAAGAGGGGTTTGGTGCACACAGGGATAAAAAAGTACCCCATGTGTAAAATGAAATACTCTGCTGTATCTTTAATGCTGTGGGCCTACGTTCCTGCCAGAGGCCCTGGACATCTTTTTCAGATAGGCTACATGGCATCATGGATTCGATCAAATACCAACAGATAAAAAATCTAAACCTGACAACCTGTGCTAGAAATCTTATAATGGGGCCATGTTTGGATCTTCCAACAGGACAGTGATCCAAAAACATCAAAATCAAAACAAAAAAGGGTCACTGAGCACAAAACCAAGCATCTGCAATGGCCATCCCAGTCCCTAACCTGAATCCTATAGAAAATGAGTGGGCTGAACTGAAGAGAAGAAGCACCAACATGGATCTGGGAATCTGAAGGATCAGGAGAGATTCTGTATGGAGGAATGGTCTCTGATCTCTTGTCAAGTGTTCTCCAAACTCATCAGGCATTATAAGAGAAGACTCAGAGCTGTTATCTTGGAAAAAGGAGGTTGTAAAAAGTATTTAATAAAAGGGGGCAAATAATTGTTCCTAATGTGTTTTGGAGAAAAACATTTATCTCATAATGTGAATTTTCCCCCCACTTTCAATTATTTTACTTCAATGAAAGGTTCGATTTTTGCTATTTTTTTTATAAAATAACAAAATGATTAACAATGCAGATTTATTTTTTACAGCCATCTTTGATCATATTTATACCAAGGGGGCAAATAATTCTGACCAGCACTGTATGTAATGTTTTCTCAAATGGAAGTCATAAGGTAATCATGAGATCAAGTGCTGTTTCTTAGCATCACATACAAACATTCTTTTTGTTTGTGAGTTTTATTTGCAATGGCAGACCTTTGGGATGCTTACGGCCCTGAAGATTAATGTATTTGTTCATTATTTCTCTTTCTTTCTTTTTCTATTCACGACAGGCTTTTTCTCAATAGTGTGATTTCTGCTCTCCTGGGAATTGTTTTAGTTGTAGTTATTGCTAGTTATGTATTTATAGAGTTCTTTTTGGACCCATCAAAACTTCGATCTGACAAGCACTTTCAACAGGGTAAGAAGTGTTTTGTGTGTTTGAATGTACTAAAGTTGGTCCCATTACACACCACAACATATAATACAGTTCGTTTTCTCAAATAATGTGATATTTCTGTCCATGTGTCAATGTTGTCATCCTCTTTCTTTCTCTTTGTCTTTTTGTCTGCAGTAAGGAATGAATCTGTGGTGTGGTTTGTGTTTCTGCCGGTGGCTCCAGTCACTACAGCAGGTCCAGCCATTCCCGCTCTTGCAGGAGTCACCATTGCTCTGGGCCTACTGTCTGCACTTTTACTGGGCCACTTACTCTGCTTCCACATATACCTCAGTGAGTACACTCATCTACGTAACCTACCATTCAAAAGTTTCAGGTTTTTATGTTTTTTGAAAGAAGGCCTTTTAAAACGGTAATATTGTGAAATATTAATGACTGAAAACGAAAATACAGTCAATCTTTAAAATGGCGTTTCCATTCTAATTGTGCTTTTACATGAATGTTTGACTCGGGTAGATTAACAAAAATAGCCTAGGTTGCAATTTGGCGTGAGTTACCCTTTAAATTGAAATAGATTTTTTTGTAACAATGTAAAAGTCATTACTGTCACTTTTGATCAACAATCAATTCATCCTTGCTGAATAAAAGCATTAATTTCTCTAAAAACAAATCTTACTGACCCCAAACTTTTGAAGAGTAGTGTGAGAGATCACTCCCAGCAGTGCACACTTCTTCCCTCAATATTAACCAAAGATTAAACTGCTACTAGACTTTTAGTGCACTTACATTCTTAATAAGCAACTGAATGCATTAAAAGTCAATGCAGCACACTTTAAAAGAAATATGCATATAATTGCATATGTCATTACAAATATATCTTTAAAGTGTTGTTTACTGCAACCAAATAATAACTACCTGCAGCTTTTGAACTGCGCCAAGAGGTGCAGGTGTATTCCCCTGATGTCTGGAATAAGCAGGTTGATATCTGCCCCATGCCAACGGTTTGGTTTGGGCTCAGGCTTTGGTGTCTCAAGTCTTAATCCACAAAACAGTTTGGGCTACTCACTGCCTTATGTTGCCTACCTTCATCGCAGATCTATGTAGCTTAGTGCCAGCCTTTGTAACCATAAAATCAAAACACCACAGGCAAGATCAGTTATTTTTCTGAAGCCTCACCGACAAAGACAGTCACCCTGTAGTCAGTCTTTGGTTCTGAGGTTATTTGATGTCTTGTTGCTGTGATTGTTATTCTAATTATTAGAATTTTCCTCTGTGGGTTTGCCACAAGGGGGCATTCCTAGGAAATCCAGTGGCAGTAGAACTTGGTTCATATCTTTCTATCCAACCTATTTGTGAGATCAAATCAGAAATAAACATCCACATCTGCACTTAGTAAATTTCAGTTTTTGCCTATAACTATATGATAAATATGTATATATGGTTCCTATCCTGAATGATAATATGAATGATGTGATATGACAGTAGACATTTTGTGTCAGATTCTGTCTCTTTCTCTCCATCTCATTCTCTTCTTCAGTGTGGAACAGACTTAGCACATATGAGTATATTGTGCGACAGCGACATCGGCAAGAGGCCAAAGATTCTAGAAAGCCTCCTCCAGAAAATGAATCTGGGATTCCCAAGATTAATCTGATCAAGGTACAACACAGACATATATATAAGCATATTTTTAGCACAGCTAACGGTGGTTATTTACATTTTGATTTTTGTGTAAAATAAATAAATGTGATCAATTAATATTTGTTTCCACCCACATAAAACCAAGTGTATCAATTTCCTTCTCTATTTAGCTGATTAATTAATAATCAGATGTCACCATTTTGTTGCTAGGCCACTGAAAACAATGCTGGCTCTACACAAATCTGTATTATAATTGTGATTCTATATTAATATTTGGGGAATGCACAGCTTTAGGCAACATAATTAGTATTCTAAAGCATTTTCTGGGTACACCTGTTAGTTTTATTGTTTTATTTTTTAACATAAATTATACATTCAAAAGTTTAAGGTCAGTTAGTACGTTTATTCAGGAAGGATGCATTAAATTGTCATTTTAATAGACATTTATTTTGTTACAAAAAGAAATCCTAAAAAAATTGTATCGCGGTTAAAAATTGTTTTGAAACAGCACAACTGCTTTAAACATTGATAATGATAAGAAATGTTTCTTGAGCACCAAATCAGCATACTAATATAAAAGTAGTTCACTATTGCATTTAAAAATATATTAAACTAGAAAACAGTGCAATAATAATTTGTTTTTTACTTGTATTTTTGATCAAATAAAGCATTCTTGGTGAGTATAAGAGACTTCTTTCTAAAACATTAAAAATCTTACTGACCCCAAACTTTTGAACGGTATTAAGTTATAGCCTCGACTCCACACTTCCTAAACAACATTCCATAGTGGTTCAGCTTTTTGAGCCTTTGAATTAACAAATATCTGTTCTCAGATCTGTCAGAATCCCTATGTAGGCTTGGGTACTGTATTTGAATTCTGAAAACAGAGCTGCGTTGTCCACATATGTAATCATCAGGGTGGATAGCTCATGGCAACCTAATTGTTGTAACAACCAGGTTGTTAAAACAACCTAGTGTGGGGACGAAATCATCTGCACAGTTGCTTCTCAGAGCAATTAACACATTCCCAGGAAAACTACTCCACCATGCTACTGCCAAATCCTCACAGGGGCGGCACATTGAGCTCACACTGAACTATAGGAAATGAGCGCACACCATGAGTTCACTTCCTGCCACAGATCGCATGATTCTGTGTGTTCTGAGGACAGTTTGACTCTGCCTTGATAGACGTTAGCACTGTAGCACTTTGAATATAACGCTGTAAGCAGGCATGACAGGAACATGGTGCTATTATGGAATTTATGTATTGCTCCAGGGGCTTGATTAATTGTGATTATTTTTTACAATACTTTATAAATAATTTGGTAACACTTTACAATAAGTTTAACTAACATGAACTGACCATGAGCAATACATTTGTTACTGTATTTGTTAATCTTGTTAACATTAATAAATAAAAACAGCGGTTCATTGTTTGTTCATGTTACTTCAGTGCAATAACTAATGTTAACAAATACGACTTGATTTTAATAATGTATTATTACATGTTAAAATTACACATTAACAAAGATGAATAAATGCTTTAGAAGCAATTATTAGTTCATGTTAACTAATGCAGTTAACTAATTTTATTTTATGCATACATTACCATTCAAAAGTTAGATTTTTTTTTTTTAATTAAGACTTTTATTCAATAAGGATGCATTAAACGTATTAAAAGTTTTAAATAAATGTTCTTTTGAACTTTTTATTCTTATTTATAATAATTTATAATGAGAAGAAATGTTTTACTTGAACACTGAATGAGCAAATTAGAATGATTTCTGAAGGATGATGTGACACTGAAGACTGGAGTAATGATACTGAAAATACGGCTTTGCATTACAGGATTAAATTACATTTTTAAATATATTCAAATAGAAACAGTTATTTGTAATTGTGATCATATTTCACTGTATTACTGTTTGTACTGTAATTCTGATTAAAAAAATGAAACTTGCCAACCCCAAACTTTGGATTAGTACTCAATATATTAAAATTAAGTAGGCTATGTAACAAACAGTATTAGCTTTTTACAATTCTGTATGCCATTTTGCAAGAATCTCGTACCTAAACAGGCTGGGTTTGTCGTATGTGTGCTTTTCCAGAAGGGTTATGTAAATTGACCCCAGCCTAAACTGAGAAGTGTGCATGTGACTTCACTGTTCCTTAAGAACTGTTTGCTTTGGCTCCTTATGTAAATTGTTGTGTTGGGCTGGGCCGCCAGTTCTGTAATCATATACATGTTGCCACATACACAAGCACACATGTGCTATCGGTATCCCATACCCATAAGACACACAAACTTGCACACACATATTCTTAGATTCTACACTCCTGTTCTCAAAATAAAAAACATAAAAATCATCCGAATGCATACTTCTGCAAATGTACCTATTGTTGTGGATTTTTATTGGACGAGAGGTTGTGTTGCTTTAATAAAATAGGTGGCATTAGATTCAGCTAGTTTGAGCAAATATGGGTAAATGGGGTTCATCTTTTTTTCCCTCAAGGTTGTGCATCACATTCATTATAATGTGGATCTTAATCATATGATGCTTTTTCAGTTGACCAACTAATGTTTCATGTGGGACAACTGCTCATTTTCAAAACAATAGTAATGTATCTCTGTCTCTATGCCTGTTTTCTCTCTCATCATGATTTTATTTCCATGTTTTGCTGCAGCAGCAGGTCAGTTATAGTGGGACGCTCGGCTACACCAACCCTGAGATGGAGGTACAGGATCCAACCGCCATGGGCTCTCAAGAAGGAACAGCGTAAGTTTTGCCAGCTAGATTAATAAAATGTGATAACCTACTTAAAAATATCACCTAAAAGTTTAACCTAAAAATCTAGCTTTGTGAAATACTCTGACTTCAGATGGCGACACTGTGACGCTTTACATTAATTGCATTTAATAGTACACCAAAATAAAATTTATATCATGGCCAGTGGCAGTGACTAAGAGCTAATGTTATGTACACTATCATTCAAAAGTTTAGGATCATTTTTAGTTTATGTAGCTTTTAAAGTGCTTCCATATGGTGTTTAATTAAAGTATTTATTTGCTTAAATTAATACTTTTATTCAGAAAGGACACATTCAGTTGATCAAAAGTGACAGTAAAGACTTTAACAACAGTAAAGTTTACATTTACAAAAAAAAAAAGATCTTCCAAATAAATGCTGTTCTTTTGAACTTTCTAATCAACAGAGAATCATGAAAAAATGTATCACGGTTTCGACAAAAATTAAACCGCACAATCATTTACAACTATGATAATAAGATTAAATGTTACTTGATCACTGAATCAGTATATTAGAATGAGTAAATTACATTTTAAAATCTATTAAAATTGAAAACAGTTATTGTATTGTAATTATTGTAATACTATTTCACAACATTACTGTTTTTTACTGTATTTTTAATCAAATAAATACAGCATTGGTGAGCATAAGAGACGTCTTTCAAAAAAGAACTTCCAAACTTTTGAACAGATGTGTATATTATGAGACAGGTGTTAAAATGTGGCCAAACAGCTCTTTGTTAAAGCGAGTGAGTAAATGTCACTGACTTAGCTAAACACAGTGAAGAAATAATTGAATAGAAAAACAGTCTCCCGTTCACACAAGACTTGGCTTTCTACCCCTTTAGTTTTGCCCGCATTAATGTCTACAGTCCAGCCAAATCGACGTTACTCTGCACATTTTATTCTAATAGGCTTAAAGGGATGATTGATTCCTTTAACAGTGAAAATAGAAATAATCTAATTTATTTTATTGGCCAATTATGGTGTCATGTCAGTCTTCTGAGAATTCTGGAAGGGAATGAAGGATATTAATGCTTTTGTGGAGCAGTTTAAATGTGAGGTAGAGCATCAGTTGCAGATTAAATAAGTTTTACTTATTTGTTCTTTATATCTGGATGGACTAATCCATTAGCTCCTTATACATCAGTATGCTTTTTACAATAATCCTTATTTTGCTAAGCTTTTTGTTTAATTGAGAAAGCCCTGTGAACTGAGTGTTTGTTAGATATTAAACTTCTCAGGCTACTGACTGGACCAGTTCTGCAGAAGCAGTTACTCAGGGTCTGTTTTACTCATGTGTCATATTGCGTAATAAGAAACAGTATTTCATAATGCTAATAACATTGTTGTCATAGTGGCAAAATTGTTTCCCATGACATTGTAAATTCCAGGTTGTTATACATTAAAGGCTTCACAGATAAATTGTAATTTCTATTCAGTAACAATTATTGAGACTATAACAGTCTGTTTAAAAAAAAGTCACAAAAATTGCTAAAATAGCTCAGAGCTGTAACTGTAAATATTATAAAATATTACTGTTCGACATTTAATGGTGCTCCTGAGCCATGAAGTTATTGATATATCTATTCTGATGCTCAAACCTTCTTGCTACCTGGAGTGTCTGGAACAGGTAGCAGGAACAATGACATAGAGCTGCATGGGCATACATTTCAGCTAACAGTAGGGGGGGACGATGAACATAAAATTTCTCAGCAAGTTTTAAAGGGGACACAAATAATACAGCCAAAATTGTACTTGTAAGGCTATGCGTACACAGAGGAAAGCCTTACTTATTATTATTAAATTATCTTGCGTCCTCCACATAGTATTTTAGGTTTTGTCTGGAATAGAGGACGTCTCTTACTTAGATATTTAACTGCAACAAGCCCACTGATCTGCCACTTAACATCATGAGCAAAACCCAACACAAATATCTACAGTATTAGTACTACAATGTTCACACGTCTTATCGCCGTTATAAGCGCTAACATAGCGGACTCATGAAAAAATACATTGGTTATCATCATTTTTATATCATGACTAATAAAGAGAAAATAATCACTTCATCCTATGTTTAAAGTGAATAAAATAGCCATGACAGCCTATTTATTGGAGGACTACTGAAGAACTGTGTTCTCTCCCACTGGACTTGTGTGTATAGGTGTGGTAAAGGGGCAGAGTTGTCAGATTTTCACAACAAAACCCGCCCAATTGCTATGCAAAACTATCCCAATCGTTTTCTGGGGGAAAATTTCCATTTTCCATTTTTTCCCTGGTAAAAATTGTATTCCGGGGGGTAGATAATATCGCGTTTTGGTGTCGCTTCAACCCGTGGACTCTAAACATTGTAAACGTAGCCCAATTCCACGGGAAAACCGCAAACTTGGCTACACTGTTAAAGGGGAAAGCAGGCAGTGGACCAAAGCACTGTGAGGCAAGGGAGGGGGTACTCAAAATGTTTCTAAACTTAAAACGTTTTGCCCCATTTGCGTTTGTATTGTTTTACTACTTACACAATTTATATATCATTATATTATTCACAATCCACAGCGTGGTTTTTAATTATATTTTTATCATTTGTCATTGCCCCCAACCCCCGAACGGTTCTAAGAATGTTAAGGAATGGTTCCAGTTGTATTCCACTTGAGCCTGGTACGATAACAAACCGTTCTCGGCCTGGAATTTTCAGCACGATTGGCTAACCTCGACAAAACTTGACACTTTTGTATTACATTCACTGATCTATATAGAGATTTGGATTGCTCATGACGTCATAAAAAGGGGAGCCACTGCGCTGCCATATTGGTATTTCCTATAAGCTCACATGTTCTATTAAATAACTAGGAAATTATGATTTTACTGAAAAGACTTTGCCCAACGAGACACCATTTTTTATATCTGAAGACTCCCTGTAGGTTCTTACAATGCAAACGCCCTAAGCATGTAAATGGTTGGGAATTTCCCCTGCTTATTAAAAAGTTACGTTCATATTCATTACAGAAGTGAACATCAGCTCGGCAGGTGGATGAGACACTTTAGCATGTGTATTACAAATGTCAAAGTGCGCATTCTGAAATCAGAATAAAGATTTATGCCTTGTAACCTGAAATCGCCTTGTACTTTTGTGTTTATGTTGTGTTGTAGTATTGTTTTTATTCGTACAGTAGGCTAACGGCAAATGTTTCAACAACGATTTCGTTAACAGCATGCATTTCGAAGCAGTTAATGATTTAAGCGATGGTTAAATTAATAATCAGTTCAACAACATATAGCCTTTACTCATATGGAAACTATATGTTCTAGTAAAACGCTATAGAATTTGTGCTGTCTTTAAGAGTCTAAAATAGATGTTGCTCAAATATGAAATAAAATACACGCCTCATAACTTATTCAGAAAAATAATGCTGACTGCTTTATTTCCAAGATGATGCATGGTGAACTTTGAATTTTAATACAATATAGTAACAGAGGCTTGTATTAATATTTATTGTATACAGGATACTCAAATCAATTTCAGCAACTAAAGATTATGTTCATGTATATTATATCCTCCATAATTGCATTCATAAAGAATTATATTTTTGTGTTAGGTCGGTTACCTGTGTCATAAGTGTGCAGTAGACACACCCATATTAACGATTTCAATATATGACTTATCCTCTCTGAAAAGAGCATAAACATTACAGGTATCATCTGAAGTAACAATTAATTTACATGCATATATTGTAAAACTAATCCTGTGAGACTGAGACGCTGAAAAAGCGGGTGATTTTAGGTCAGTGTTTTGGCTGTAAATCAATGATGCCCTCTGTCAGTAGGTAATAGTAAGATGGCCGCTCGAACACTTCCGGTGGCTTCACCGCCTGCTGACAGTTTAGAACGCAATGAGCAATCCAGTCATTTATATAGATCAGTGATTACATTCCAAACAGAGGCTGTTATCAGCCCCAAAGTGGAAAATTAAACCATATTGGCACGGAATGGAACAGTTAGGCAAAGAGACCAGTTCGGCCCGACAGTAGAAAAGTGGCTATTGTCTGTGGTATAACATTTTAAGTAATAAAAGTCTTTGTAAACATTTTTGTTTGTGTACATTAGATTTGAGTAATGCGTGTCTCTCTGCAGGCGTTACGGCAACGGCCGGGTCAGAGGCTCATCTGAGCATATGGGTGAAGAAGAGCTCCTCCCTGCTGTCTTAACTGAGCACAAAGCATCATCTCACCCGCACAAACACACACAGGTAGGACACGCCACAACCACCAGACACATAAAATCGATTTTATATTAATTTCAGGGTCTAATTACACAACCAATGGCCTGTACACTTTACTGATGTGTTGTAACCTCTTTCTGCCTCAATATGTACTAAAACCGTTTAATTTTCTTTCTTAGAAAAAAAAGAGGAAAGTGCGTGAACTTGCAGCTGAGGTAAACGGTGACAGATCCATTGACACCAGCACCAACAGAGGCATGCCAAAAACTCCTGCTGAGCAGGGTAAGACAAACATACACAATCATAATATCTCATTGTTTTGAATGAACATCCTTGCTGAATAAAAGTATTAATTTCTTTAAAATTTTCTTTAATCTTTTAAATCTTACTCACCCTAAACTTTTGAACAATAGTGTACTTTTATTCATTTAGCAAACATTTCTCTCCAAATAAGGAATACAGCAAAGTGATTAATTCTAGGACATGAGAAGTGCTGCAATATGCGATGCCAAGATCAGAGGAGTACAGGTCAGAATAGAGATGAGAGTAAAAAATCGTGAAAGTAAATAAAGAAAAATATATATTAACATTTTATAGTCACATGCTTATATTCACAAATACAGGTAAAATGTACAGTGCTGCAACATTAGCAGCATTGTCTAATCCTAACAGTGTGTCAATGGTTTAGGAGATTAGTATGTTATGGCAAACGTTGCTATGTTATAATATTAAATAGCGTGGTAGATCGTCATCACTGAACAACACCCTGTTTGCTTTAGACTGGAGTATTGTACTAAGATAAAAATATAAAATGAAAGTTGAAACCTGCTAATAGAGCAGTTGTCTTTACCTGATGTATAACTTTATTTTAGCTTCCAGTGCATTGTTCAGTTGTATTTAGTGTTTGAATTGTTATGTGGTCTTAAACGGCCTGTGTACCTTTTGCTCTAGCATTTATTGAAGCCTAGTTCTGCCACATAAGAACAAAATTAATCATATTTATGACTTAAGTCAATGCTATGACATACTCCCCTCTGGTTTCACAGACAAGGCTTAAGCCTAGTCCCAGACTAAAATGCATGTTTGAGCTGTTTTAACTGAAAGCAACTTAAACTGTCATATCTTAAAATATGTCAGTGCCATTGTTTTGTCTCAAGATGCACACTAGTAATGTTTTTTTCTAAGGCAGGTTTATAAAAGCTACTTAAATGTCCTAATTGAACTAAGGTCTAGGCTAACCCTGGCTTAATCTAAACTCTGTCTGTGAAACCGAGCCAATAAGTAAAAAACAAAACAAAAAAGCAAACATAATTGGCATAAAATTACATAAAACAACGACAAAGTAAAAATTATGCCAGCCAAGATGGTCATTATTTGATAATGTCACCATTATGACAAGTAGTTATAATTATCACATGAAAAGTTCACAAATAGTCAAATTATGATCATTCATATCATTGATTTCAACTTATGTCATTGTATATAATTTAATCATCATGGTTTATGTCATAATAATGACTTTTTATCTCATAAGTTATTTTTATTTCATAATTATGATTTACCATAGCCTGTTTTTATTTCTTATGTGGCGGAATTGGGCTTCCATAAATAAGATGTTTTTTTTCACACAAGTTTAGCCGCTTGGGGTGGGGTGCTGCACCAATAAGGATTAATCTTAAATCTAGATTAAATGAAGGTTCCAAACTTTAAACCTTGTTTAAAAATAAGCAGGTTACTTTTATAAATGTTATAAACAATTATAAATATAATCTTTAATCCTGTTGCTCCATAACTTTAAACTCAGTTTTAAATCTCAATTAGGAATTAACTTTACATTTACAGGGGAGGAGGTTTAAAAAAAGTGCACCTGAATTAAAATATGTGGCTGACTGAACAAAGACAGAAAAAGTAGGTGTGTCGTCAGGTCTCAGAGAGGAGTTTATTACAAATAAAAATGAAAAATAAAGCACATTGAGCTGGCAGAGGGTCGTGGCGGGCCATAAACTTACGCCTGCTATCGAGTTCGGGATGTGACTCCGTCGCTCATCGCTGTGCACCTCGGTGTCGGATAAAGAAAAGAAGAGAGGAATATGTTTAGCATTTAACAGCAGTGGTGATGATGAGGTGAGCGCCATCTGATCACTGCCGCACCTCTAGTTTCTCATGCCCTTTCCACTGGTGGTTGCTGGGCAGTGCTCAACTGGACAATCATGCCAGTTTTTTTTTTCTTATCTCGGTTGTTTTGTCATACGTTATGCTGCCATATTACTCCATTAATTGATACTGTAAATATATTTCTAGGCTTATGAATTCTGCTCGCGCAGCCACAATGTTTTCATTGCTTGCTTGATCATTAACGGTCTCTCTATG
The DNA here is from genome assembly GCF_951802725.1 of Rutilus rutilus. Lineage (NCBI taxonomy): Eukaryota > Metazoa > Chordata > Actinopteri > Cypriniformes > Leuciscidae > Rutilus > Rutilus rutilus. Next base: position 24,652,188 of record NC_140211.1, read on the forward strand.
TAGCAGTTTATAAAGTTTATTTCCTTTATCGGCAAGAGCTGCTTATGTCAGAGAGAGAGTTTCTGGTGGTCAGTAAAGAAAGAAATAGAATATTAACATTGTTTCTGTTTAATTACAATGGTGAAACTATCATGGCGGAGAAAATGATTCGTAAATGAAGGTTTTAATCACTGGTTACAATTCTAATCCCTGATTGGTTAATCTGTGTTTAAAATGAAGTGGTGCAACACAACTCGATTTAAAATAAAACCCAGATCAACAAGTCCTTGATTAGCTGTAAACGTTGCTTAATTTTAATCCTTATTGGTGCAACCCACCCTTAGTGTAGCAAAGTGGTCTTAATATTGGCGAAACAGTGTGTGAGTAGTTACCTTTGTGATCTGTGTCTGTGCTTTACACAAATAGAGTCCTCTGTAGCTGCCGCCACCGTGTCCTCTTCTCTTGGTCAACGCTTACCCTTCCCAGCATTTCCCCTGCGGGCCTCCCTCCCCCCTCTTGCACCCGTACAAGCCGCTGGCCCCCCTGCTGAGTATCATTCTGACTCCGCAGAATCTCTGGAGGAGATCCCTGTAGCAATGGCACGGCTTGGCAGCGCAGCCCTGGCCGGAGCTCCGAACCCCACCTGCGCTACTACTGCTGCTGTTTCTGCCACTAGCTATTCCTCTTCTCTCCAGTGTGCTTTGCCTTCCTCAGCAGCAGGACAAGCTTTACCCTCCCCTCAGCCCAGGACCAAGAGGAAAGCGGCCGTTCGTAAAACTGCAGAGCAGAGGTTTGAGATGGTGTCCTATAATCCTTCTGTGTTCACGAGTCGAGAAAGCGGGGAGCCTGCCATGTCCCAAGAGGGCATTATCACAGCAGAAAGTCCCCGTGTGGCGAAACGCAAACAGACAGGTAAAAAGAGAAATATGGAGGACACAAAGTCCAGCTCCAGATTAGGAACCCCGATGGTGTAGAGATTACTACATTACAGAGACGCATCACTACTAGTCAGGACTCATCAGCACTTGGTCTGTCTTGTTTTTCTATTAAAAAAACTGGCTTATTTGGTATGATCACATGAAAACTGATGTAGCTCTCAGAACCTGATGCAACCTATGCAAACACCACTGAATGTCAGCAATGTGGATTTTGCTGTCTGACCTTTTGCTGGACTAAACATCTAATGCTGGTTGTCATTGGTCAATTTCTAAACACCTCATATTGAATAATATTGCAATATGATCAAAATCACTTATATAAATATTTATTCACAAAATTGTGGTAAAAGTTGCTCATGGATTGAAGCCTTGGACTTGGGCCCTTCACATATTAATGAATCTTGTGAGGACACCAATACACTATATACATTTGTTTAGCCTTTTATTTTATTTCACTATGACTTTGCTGCAGCATTGCACAAATATGTGTTTTTTTTTTTGTTTTTTTTTTATACTTCATGCAGTGCTGCCATTTTTAACTATTTATTTATATATGTTAAATGCCAAAGTTTGTTTAGTTTTCTATGATGAAACACATGTGACCACTGATTTTCAGGTTTTTTTAGTCCATGTGTACATTGTTGCACATTGTTACCTTATTTTTAAATTATTGTTGTTGTTATTATTAATTGTTGCATTTCCTTTTTGTTGTTTTTATAAGCTTTTTATATGTCTGGTTGTTTGAATCCGATCCAGTTGTGTTTGAGTGAACTTGAGTTATGTACTATAGAGTGTGCTTCTAGTGGGATTTGAATTTAATGTTTTCTGTTATCACACCATTAGTACTTACTCAAGTGCTTTAGTAACTTTCTAAATGAACATCTTATATAAAACAGTGCCACATGATGTCAGCCCTTATGAGTGTAATCCACTCCCATCTCAAATGCTGCTCAAACAACCCACTTACACATTAATGTTCAAACTGTGAATGGAAACATTCTTGGTACATAATGTTTTGGGTAGAGGGAGTGGCTGAATGATGGCATGATGGGGAAGCAATATCATTTTTTAGATAAAAAATAAAATTCGAAATCCGTTTCTCTGTTTTCCTATACACTTTTTGTTTAATTATCAATGGTTTTAATATCATCTGTTATTTTCATTTATTTACACATTTTACATTATATCAAATTTAAAGAATAAGTGATGAATTTTCATAAATTGTAATCTTTTTTTTTTTTTTCAGGTTTTTTTTTTTTTTTTTTAGTTTTTACCTTTATTTCGATTAGATAGTATAGAATAGCAGGGGGTGGGGGAGAGAAAGGGGGGACTGGGATCGGGACACCCAAAGCCTCCTGATGATTCCTGCAAGACTCCTGCAATATTAGGATTAATAAAAGGGTTGAAATCTAGTCACACAATAAAAAAACTAAACAGGTAATGAATCTCAAACTCAAGCTATGTTTGTTTGGAAAATAATTCTACTTTACTACATTCAATTTAAATATGTGAAATAGAAGTATGATCAAAGAGATGTTAAAAATTACAGCTGGTACTGTTTTCTGGAAGGTCAAGAATTCAAGTGGGTAGCTGTATCCCACAGTGCATTCCACACACTTTGCCCTGTTTTGCACATTTAGCAGATCATCTGGATATTCCAGGCATGTGGAACATTTGCAAATTATGTGCAGTATATATACTGCAGAAGTAGTATGATGGTATGCTATTCTGAAAGTTATCATTGTTATTCCTGTACCTTTTACCTTTTTGACCTCAATTTCTACTCCTCAATAAAAACTGCACATGTATCCTTGCATGGTTGTTGTCCTGTTTTTATGTGTCCTGAATCGGTTATAGACAGTTCAGTGTAGATGTCCATACATTCAGAATAAACCCATAGCCACAGTGTTAGTCACATGATCTTTTTCCCTACTCCCATTGTAGTATAAGAGTGTCTCTCTTTAGGTTCAGGTTCTATATGAAGAGTTCAGATGCAAAAGCCTCCAAGTGCCATCTGAAATTTTCTTCTATTGTTCAGTAATTGTTCAGTAATTTCACTTAAAGTACAATTAATAGGTAATTTGCATTGCCATTTAAGTGAAATTATTGAACTTAAATATACGAGCTTGATAAAAAATGATCATTCTAGAAGAAAATTTCAGATGGCACTTAGAGGTTTTTGCATCTGAACTCTTCAACTAACCCAAAGGTTCTTGGCTTGATTTTAAAGAACGCTTTATGCAAAAAAAAAAAAAAAAAAATATTGCATACAGGTGTGTTTATGAGCTGTTTAGTTGATAAAATGTAATTAAAATTAAGAATAAAAAAAATTAATGAATTAAAACTAAATCCATAAAAAGATGCCAAAAGTTTCTGTATGAACTTGTATGAACTGTATGAACTGAAGCGCCTGATTAATCCCTTTAAGGTTTGATATAGGATCTTTTTTTCTAGTGACATAGCAATATCGGGTAACACAAATACATGCAGACTTTGTTGAGAAAGGATCCAAAAAGATTAATATCCAGAATTAACAGCAAACAACACTGCTTTAAAACTGAGAATTATTTCTGACATTGTAATTGTGTAAAACTGTAGTGAGAAAGAGCATTCTGTATATGTAGCATAGACCTCAACAAGACCTGTACGCGATCATGTCCAAACACCTGCTGTAGCTCCTGGTATATTTTAATACTACATTTTTATAGGCTTATCTGTTGAGAACACTACTGTTCTCTGCCAGGTCAGAAAGTTGTCAGACAGCCTGTTGTCAAGGCCATAATAAAGGTAAATAGATAAGCTAATGCACACACATGGAGTTGGAGACAAATCTTTTTATACTTCAAATTGAGCAGAGACATGTAATTTAATTGGTCAGAGTCATGACATCCACTGAATAAGAGTGTGGTTAACCAACAGCTGAAGTATTGCTGAAGTATGATATCATAGGCAGCTACGCTTGTGATTTCCTTGCCTTGAGAATGGGACTATTGTTATTTTGGTTTAGAAAATAGCACCGGCAAGAAGATGGATCCTGTTCCCGGACCAGCTGTATAAAATCATGTAGACTCTCCTTCCTCTCCTGCTTGAAGCTCAGTATCATGTTCTGCACCAACATCCATTTAATGTCAAACTACTTCATTCTGCTTTTAAAGATTAGGTATATTATATTTTTTATAAGCCTTTAAATTATGTTTTAAAATTTCTCTCTAAAAAAGCCAATTGCACATTTTTGTTCTCAGACAGTGTCCTTCTGAAAGCCAGGTGGCTGTTTTTGCAGTAGTGTGTACCCAGTGTAACCATGGCATCAGGATCCTATAACACTGTAACACTGACAGTCAGAGTTCCTCTGGTGAAGAGAGGCATGCAGCAGAACTTGTGACAGGACTCAGTGACAGCAGCAGCAGTACTGGCAGAAACCTTTTGGCTGGAGCCAGCAGTACACTGCACGCAATTATTCACCAGAGATAAAGAGCTCAGTTTTCACAATTCACCTTGGTTGATTTATTATGTGGTCAAATAATTGTCATTGGAACAGATTTACAGACTCTGCTGATCATCATAGTCAAACAAAGGCCTTATTATGACTTGCATTATGACTTCTCATGAATTATAGCGTGCACTGAAGGGAATTAGCATTGTCATGTATGTGATAGTGAGATTAAGGGATTTTATGTCTAAAGCTCCACCCAGGTTAGTTTTTCTTTTTTAGTTTTTTCACCACATTTTCTTTTTAAAGTGTAAATTCTGTTCAGTGTAGAGATCTAAATAAAGTTTTGTATTACTATTTTGTAAGATGACTTATTGTCTGGACAATTAAGTAATAATTTGTCATTTTTTTCTTTCTTTTGGAAAACAACATTGTGATTGTATGTGATTCAATACAATTTGTGTTCATTAAAATGTTTTTATTGAACACAAATTTTGTTGAACAAACCTTGCAGGTTTCATAATCTTCAATATCACCACATAAATTAATAACTCCAACCTACAACTTTACCCACCCATATACAGTACACTCTTGTAATACTGTATATAGCATTATCGCCTAGCTATATCAAGTAGGATTTGGATATATAAATCCAACTGTATACTCATGTAAAGTGATAAAAATCTGTAGATGTATGCCATATATTGCTGCAAATATCAGTTTCACCCCTACCTTTGTTCTGAACAGGTTTACTTCAATTCAGTCAATATAGCAGATAAATAATAAGCAATATCCTCCACATGCAGTTGAGGTAGGGTTGACAGGGAAAGAGTGGTTAAACAGAACAGTGTGTCCTTTCACTTATCAATGTCTCTCAGTCTGTTTCATTCATTTCCAACAGTGACCTCATCATCTGTAGTCCTTAACCAGAAAAAAAGGAAAGAAAATAAGCCATTCTAGCAGCAATCGTCTCTATGACAACAGTTAAAACAAAAGCTGAAATATGAAGTGAGTGCTGTTTGATGCCATTAGTTTGACCCTCCAGGGCTCCCTCACATCTCTCCGAATTTCCCACTGTGTGTGTGTTCATTAACCAGTGGTCATTGTAAAAGAGGCTACTTTATTTTCTAATGGTCACACATACATGCAGGCTTCGAAAACACAGTACACACTTCATATTCTGTAATGCAAAAAAAGCTACCTTAATGAATGGTGGTTGGTGGAATAAGAGTTGATTCTTTTCATCATACATCAAACACGCAAAGACACACATGCCGAAACCCACAGCCACAGACCTTTTGTTCTGAGGTGCACATCTGTTTCCTGTTGGCTATGGGTTTCTCTGCTTTCACAGCACTAAATGAGCTGAAAATGAAGAAACATTAGTTTACATAGAAAAGCAGCTAAGTAAATAAAGCAAATGAGAATAGGAAGAGAAGGAAGAGTAGGTTACATGATATTTTTGGACTGCAGCAGCCCAGCAATCCTCCATCTGCTGACCATTTCCTTGCATGCACATTGATTCATGCAACGAGAGTAAAGATGATAAAATATTCCAAATGGATGGCGCGTATTTAAAACCAACAGTGACGACAGACTTGAAAAACGTTCCTGTTTTCAATTTGTATGTGTGGATAAAATGTATTTGTTGTGTGTAGGCCTATATATCTTTTTATGGGTGATAAAGAGGTGCTGAAAATGAGAGTAAAACAGTAAAACAACAATGTGGTAAACGCATGTCACGTCCCATCTGATGCGTTGAAATGCTGTAGTGCAAGTGTTCAGTTTGTTTGGCATGTTGTGCACAGTAAATGTCACACTATGAAAGCTACTGCCGTTCACTTTCTGCACACCATTTTGCTATGTGAAGTTTGATATCACAACAAAGTGTTTCCATGACAACTCGCATACACCCACTAAATGTGTCAATCATCAAAAGGTCATACAGATTTTTAGATTTACAGTGTGTGCCTTAGCCGCTCAATGTGTAACAGACATCACTCAACACTTTATTGAAACATAAAAGTTCAGTTAATAGGGCTATAAGTGCATGTTACACATCTGTAGGTTCGAAATCATTGTTTTTACAGAAAGAAATAATACAATCCAGCATGTTTCCATATTAAATGATAATGTCTATAACAGAGTGTGCGTCTGAGATTTTTTATTTATATATTTCAGGATGTGAACGGTTTTCGTGGCCAGAAAACCGTAGGATGGTCAGGTGTTTATTGGCTAGGCATTTTAAGCTCATGCTGTGGATGAGCTATTGTTCTCAAAGCCAAAATACAAGCATAATGTGTGCCACTCTCATAAATGTGGCGTGAATGCAGTGGCTTTCCACTTTCAATGGGGGGCACCACCAAAAAAGCATTTTCTAAATCAGTGTTTCTCAGCTTTATTGACTTGATAAGAGTGCTTTGTTTGCGCAAAAAAACCCACAATTTACCACTTTATTTACAAAATATTCATCTCCAACGCATTCACGAAAGCACCACAACGCAGGTGTGTGTTGACTTGAGAGCAGACGTTGTTGCGTGAACATGCGTTGGAAATTAATATTTTGTAAATAAACTGGTAAATTATGTTTTTTTTTTACACAAACAGAGCACTCGCTTCACTTTATAAAACTGAGGTTTAACCACTGGAGTCACATGGATTACAGTCTTTTATAATGTCTTTACTGCCTTTATGGGGCTTAAACGTGGTAGTTGCGTAGGCTGTCAATGGAGGAACAGGAAGCTCTCAGATTTCATTAAAAAAAATCTTCATTTGTGTTCCGAAGATGAACAAAAGTCTTACGACTTTAGAACATGAAGGCGAGTAATTCATGACAGAATTTTCATTTTCTGAAAAAATTAACCCTTTAAAATAATTACCTGTCATTTTGTGATTACAGAAGATTCAGGATTCTGAATCTGTTTGTTTTCCTTCATAAAGGAGACTATAAAATGAAAATAAAGACGACTGGAGACTCTTGAAATGTCTATATTTTAACGCTGACAAAGATATTCTTAGTTTTTAATGGCTTTAATCACAGTTATATGGACACATCTAAATCCCTTTCTCTTAAATACACACCACACATCCTATGTATTACCATGGTATGCAGATTTCCTTTCTCGTAGCAAGCCTCAATGCTGTTTCTGGTGGAGGCAACTGTAATGTAATCTGGGTGTGTGTGTGGGTGTGTGTGTGTGTGTGTGTGTGTGTGTGTGTGTGTGTGTGTGTGTGTGTGTGTGTGTGTGTGTGTGTGTGTGTGTGAGATGAAATATCATCAGATCACTATTTGGAATGGCAATGCTCCAAAGTTCCTTTAGAAATTTTCTTAGTATACACACACATAAACTCTCAAAATATTTGCATTATCACACATTATACCCACAATGTATTTGATGAACCTAGGACATTTTAAGAAAGAAATCATTTACCTGTTGAGAGTATGTTGACAGTCTCTGTGTAGTAACAGTAGTTAGCTGAGCTCCAGAAAATCAGTAATGAGGAGGCTTTGAAAGTTTCACGGGAATAAAGAACCCTAAACTCAAACACAAAGAACCATTTCGGGGTTCTTCAGGACAATACGGTACTAAATAGAACTGCTACTACGTGTAAAAAACCTTTAAAGAACCATCTTTTTTAGCAGTGTAGCTTTCGATGCTAATCGAATTGTCATGATGAAAAATAAAACACCCAAAATAAAAAAAATACAATAACAAAATGATAAATATTGAAATTACTCAAATATTTTTTAAATATAGGCCTACATGTTTTGTTTTTTCTTCATATTTTTGTTTTTTCTATACTGTATTTCTTTTTTTTAAATCAGTAAACCTAGCATATTTATTGAGATGATAGTATTACACGGTAAAAAAAAAAAAAAAAAAAAACCCAGCTGTGTGCAGCGATGAGAATGCCAGGGCTTCAAAAACACAGTGGCACAGCTGTGGAAAGATGAATGCAAAGCAGTTTAAACAAACTTCTCTGTCCAAAAATCTGAATGTAAAGCTAATCATAGAGCGTAACTGTAAATCTTTCCACACCATGATTCAGCAAATGAACAAAAGTGCTCTTTGTATGTATAAGGAGTTAAAGTCAGCGTTTGGCAAACAGTTTGGTTTACTATAATAGAACTGGAAAGGCACATTATCCATCACACTCCTATATATATATGAGCCTGAATTATTCAGTTCATTTAAACTGATGTTGTATGTTATTGCCATGAAATTTTACAAGCTCCAAATATTTGTCATGTATTTATGTTGATCAATGGTTCAACCATAATGTACTGGTACAAACTGTTTTAAAGGCTCAAATATATTCTGGTCATGCATTATGTATCACTCATAAAAAGTGCTTCCAAATGGCAAACATCGTTTAAATCTTTTTTTATATATTTTTTTATTAAAATAACAAAATTAAAAATACATTTCTCAGTGAAATGTGACTCTACTGTAACACCTTTGGCTCCAGGCTGTTGCTGAATTGTGATTCTGGTTTTGTATGTCCTGTTCTTTGGACAAAAAGAGGAAAGAGACCTTGGAACCATGGAAAATATTAACTCAGTGGATGAAGGAGAGGAGCCAAACGAGAAAGAAAGACAGAAAGAGAAGAGCAGGGAGAGAGAGAGAGAGAGACAGACAAAATGTGTAAAAAAAATAAATAAATACCTGTCTGGCCATCTTCAGAATGGCCTTCTGTGAGATTCAGCTGCACCTGAGATAAACTACATGGAAGGGATAATGTAGAGTCAGTTATTGTAAATTTATCCCAACAGGCCGATCAGGGTCTCATATCACCCTGACGGGTTTATTATGAGATAATGGCCTTCTGATTGTACATTATTATACTTATCACGGCTACCTAAATAAATAAATACTTGGACATAAACTATTGATTTGAGCTGAAATTATTTTTATGATTTTAATTAAAATGGTAATTATTTTAAAATGTTTGAATGATGAATGCTCCTATTGACCAGTCAGAATAAATTATTCCAGAGTATTGTGTTAAAGTATGCTTGAAATGAGAATTCACCTATTTTCTAAATGCATGTTATTGATCTTACTATAAAAAATAAAATAAAATAAAAAATAAATATTTATATATTCTGTGCATCCCTGGTGAAATGACAGACTTCCCTCTGGTGACAAATGCCAGATTTCTCCAATCATTAAGTCCTCTTACAACATTAAGTCCTTCTTACAATCGACTTCAAGCATTGCAAATATGCCTCCATCCAATGAACAGCTGATGGATAGAACCAGGTCCCCACCCGATATTTTTTTTCTTTTTCACTATTATTGTAGACTGAGATATGTCACAATACAAAAGAAAAGACAGAGATAAAAAAGATAAAAAATATGCCACTACACCTATTCCATTGCAACTTTTAAAAGGTTTACTTCTTTTAAATATTTTTACAAATTAAGAATTTCCTGAATGTCCCCAAATAGAGGTTTTGTCAGATTTGGCTTGAACACTTCTGGGGACGAATCTCGTTCCAAAGTGTAGCTATATGGACACACACACACACACACACACACAGGCAGTATTGGATGAACATTCTCACATACGGACACTAACGCATGTCGTGCTGGATGAATCGCATTCCTTGCTCTCTTCTTTCACTTTTACATACAAGCACAACACAGCAAAACAGAGGATAAACACAAACCACAAATAAACCACAAATGCTTAAGTCTTTTCCTGGTTTCTCTATGTTGCAATGCTCAAGCTTCCAGTTTACCCCGACTGATAAATGACACTGGTCACTACAACCTGAGTAGGCTCTCTTTCTCTCTCTCTCTATTTCCCACACACGTACACACACACACACACACACACACACACACACACACACAACTGCTCTCTCGCTCTCTCTCTCTCTCTCTCTCTCTCTCTCTCTCTCTCTCTCTCTCTCTCTCTCTCTCTCTCTCTCTTTTATAGCCATCCCTTGATGTTAAACAGGACGTCTCCATGGATACAGGAATAAACAGATGATAACAAGCCCTCAGCCTTTTAAAGCCCATTTCAGAAGGGAGTAACATGACAGACAGAGAAAGAGAAAGAGAGGACAGAAGTTGTGCAGACCAGGGAGTGTGTGTGCATGTGTGTGGATTGCCAGCAGCTGGAAGTCAGTAGCACAGGTAAGAGTGATTTCACTGCTACTAATGTGATAGAATGCTCTTCATAAGCAAATGCACTCCACACCTGTGAACATGCATACAGTACATGCACTCATCTTATTCTCTATATGCTTGCACTCATTACATCATACAGACCCATAATATTCCATGCATTGGTACACAGCATCTGTGGTTTACATACTGAAACTGTTAATGGCATGCTGCATATGGGTATTGCTGCACTGTGGAGTGTGACTTTAGTGAGTAAATTGACATAAATTCAAAGTGGTGGTATTTCAAGAATTTTTATTTTTATTTTGAACCCCTGAACAAACATACATAGCCTACATTTGAAGTTGCAACACTTGCATTCGTTGCTATAATGAATTTTTTAAATGTTGCTATTTTTTCTCCTTCTACTGGTCATAAATATATAACACACAAGTGAAATGGACAGAAAATAACGTTTTAATTGCAATAAACTGATTTAAATGAACAGAAAGTAACATGTTCTAACTGCAACATCTGCAGTGTGACTAAGGGCTATCAAGTGCCAGAAGATGAAATCATGTTTGGATAATTACAATTGTCACTGACTAAAATGATTTAGATTGCAATTATATATAGGCTGTATTTACTGCATGAAGTTTTCCCGGTGGCAAATTGGCACAAACTGATGCTATTCATATAATTGTCATATAATTGTGACATCATCAGGTTCATTATAGGGTTGCTGTCTGTCTGATCAAAAAGTAAACACTCATTAAGTTGTCTATATCAGTTATATTTCATATATATCAGCTGGTTTATGAAGTGCGTATCACATATTATGTCTATTATATGCCAGTATGAAATACAGAATAAGTGCGAAAAAACATGTTGTATGGGGAATACAGGTATCTTGCAGGCAGGACCACAAAGAAGGATTAGCTATAAAACCCCAGGGCTGAAGCAGAGAAAGATTGAGATCTGTTCAGAAAGTCTTCAGGAAATGCCTTTGTTATTTTGATGAGTCTACTGTATGTTTGTGTGTTTTGTCTGGATGGGTGGGTAAGTGTCTCTGTTTCCCTCTTTAATACAATGGTAATTTTCCATAGACACTTCCACAAAGTCTTGTCCTGTGTGAGGGGATCTCTTGGGAGGAGGGCAATGTGTGTTTATGCGGACGGCTGCCTTTGCATGTGTGTTACAAGGGTGAGGCTCATACAATGATGTCTTTATTCAGCTGCCTGTGTGGGAATAACCTCAGCAGCAGCTTGTACATGATCCCTCACACATGTATTAGGGAAAAACACAGCACACACGTGCAACATGTTAAGCATGACGACATATAAAATGCGATGACTTCGATGGTTCAATGACTGTGAATTGTTTGCCAAACCACTGATGATTACAATATTATGCAACAATTTGGGGTTAATTATCCTTAACAAATACTAAAATAACAAATTTACCACTATTCAAAAGTCAGTAAGATTTTTTTTGTGATAGAAATGTATATTTTTATTCAGCAAGGACACATTAAATTGATCGAAATTGACAGTAAAGACATTTGTAATATTACCAAAGATTTCGAATTAAACTTTCTATCCATCAAAGAATCCAGAACATTTTTATCCCACCAAAAATATTAAGCATCATAACTGTTTTCAACATTAAGAACAATAAGAAATATTTCTTACCAAATCAGCATATTTGGGATATCTCATGTGATGAGACTGGAGTAATGGCTGCCGAAAATTCAGCTTTGTCATCACAGGAATAAATCACATTTTAAAATCTATTAAAGGGTTAGTTTACCCCAAAATGAAAATTCTGTCATTAATTACTCACGCTTATGTCGTTCCAAACCCGTAAGACTTTTGTTTGTCTTCGGAACACAAATGAAGATCTTTTTTTATTAAATTTGAGTGATTTCTGTCCCTCTATTGACAGTCTACACAACTACCACTTTGGTGCAAAAGGTTCATAAAGAGATGGTAAAACTAATCCATATGAATTGAGCGGTTTAGTCCAAATTTTCTGAAGAGATGCAATATACAGTATGATGAACAAATTTAATTTAGGCTTGTATTTACATATAAACATTCATCAACTCACTCATCAGTTATAATGATAAACGGAAGCTCAAGCCAGTTTGCTTGACGTGCGAGAACCAATGAGGTTCATTATCATGTTAGCACGTTTGAGCTTCAGCAAGAGGTTTGTTCTTATGCGTCCAGCAGGTTCGGTTCAGCTTCTGTTTATGTTCGCTGATCAATCTTTAAACGTGAATAAAAGCCTAAATTAAATGTGTTCATCATATAAAGCGATCGTGTCTCTTCAAAAAATTTGGTCTAAACCGCTCAATTCATATGGATTAGTTTTACGATCTCTTTATGAACTTTTTGAAGCTTCAAAGTGGTAGTCGTGTACCTGTCAATGGAGAGCTCTCAGATTTCATCAAAAAGATCTTTGTGTGTGCCGAAGATGAACGACACGAGGGTGAGTAATTAATGACATAATAAAAATTTTGGGGAGAACTAACCCTTTAATATAAAAAAACCCTCATATTAAATTATAGTATTTCACAATATTACTGTTTTTACTGTATTTTTGGCCAAATAAATCTAGCCGTGGTGAGCATAAGAGACTATTTTATGTAACACTTAAGTCATTGTGTGTGAGCTGAGAGGAGACTACAGAAGGCTGAAGGAGTTGGAGTTGAAGCCAGGGCAAGCCCACCCACCGCTGCTGTACACTCATCACCTCTCCATGAGGCCATCAGTTGCCAAACTTCTGACATCCATCTGAAACATTCCACAATAACTCCAAGACACATCAGACCATCCACATACTCTCGCCTCCATTGACAATGGCTGGGCTGTGCAGACACACCAAGAAATTCTGGAATCGGCCTCACTCATGCACTCGAAAGAAAGAAAATAGAAGAATACAGAATTATGAAGGAAGGAAAGAGGGAAGCAAAGAGGCTGTCTGAAAATGTGTTTAGGAAATTCTAACATCCATGTTATTTGTGTTGAATGAATAATTAGCAGTCTGCCGAGTGCTGATAATCACCTCATTAGCTCAATCCTTATGGCCCTTAAATTTTACATCAGGCTCTATCGTTCCACATACACCTAATGTGTTACTTTTGGCTGGTGCTTTAGTTGGTATTTTATTCATTCAGGCCATTCAAAACGCAATGGAAAAGAGGGTGACCTGCTGAAGAAGTTTGCCAAAACTCTGCAACAAGAAGACAGTTAGTAAAATATCTCAAAGCTATAATGACAGGACAATTTAGATAATGCAGATAACTTGGATCATTTAGACGTGCTAAATCTGAGTTTAAGGTACTTAATTGTACAAATACATCTGTACAGACCGAGACTAGACGTTATCAGTACATACTGTATAATACACATCTGAGATTCTGAAGATTATTATACAGTGCAATAATTATTTTTAGTGTACCACATTAATCTGCCTTCTCTTTCATCTTTTTTTGTCTGTTTATCATGTCTATTGCAGATGACTTATATGGTCAGTTAAAACACCTCTTTTTCTAGAGAAATTGTTCCATTAGGTCATAGTCTTACTATTTGTTTAGCAGAATACCCAATATGGCAGAAAGCACAGACATGGACCAGCTTCTGAGCTCCTTTAAGAAGTTTGCTGTTCATGGTGACACCAAAGCCACTGGGAAGGAGCTGAATGGGAAAAACTGGGCTAAGCTGTGCAAAGACTGCAAAGTCACTGATGGCAAGAATGTCACCAGCACCGATGTAGATATTGTCTTCACTAAAGTCAAGTGAGTTTTTCATATTTTTTTTGTTCTGGAGACTATTTAAATTTTAACAAATTGTAATATATTTTTGTTATTGTGCACACAATATAACCACATAAAAAAAATAAAAAAAAAAGATATATATATATATATTGTAAATATAAAAAATATCTTCAGAGATGATGTTTTAAAAAACTGCACTGTCCGGGCAATGTAAATATTGAAAATGCTATATGTTTACCATATGATTCAGAGCAAAGACATCTCGGGTTATTACATATGAGGAGTTCCAGAAAGCTCTAGAAGAACTGGCCCCAAAGAGGTTCAAAGGTCAGAGCAAAGAGGAGGCATTGCAGTCTATATATAAGCTAATTGAAGGCAAAGATCCTACCAACGTTGGTGTAACGGTAAGGCAACCATTTAAAAACAATCATTTAAGGTATTTTTGTATGAAAACTTGGAAATTAATTTTGACATAAATTAGCGTGACTAAACTGTACACAAGGCGGCAATCAATGTTATCAATTCAATACATTACTGTTATTTACATTTACATTTATTCATTTAGCTGACGCTTTTATCCAAAGCGACTTACAATTGCTATATATGTCAGAGGTTGCACGCCTCTGGAGCAACTAGGGGTTAAGTGTCTTGCTCAGGGACACATTGGTGTCTCACAGTGGATTCGAACCCGGGTCTCTCACACCAAAGGCATGTGTCTTATCCATTGCGCCACACCACCCCTGTTATACACAATCATTTAAAAAAAAAAACTTTTATTCAACAGATTTCTATTTCAAATAAATGTTCTTTCTATTCATCAAAGCATCCTGGACAGATGTATCAGGGTTTCCAAAAAATGTTAAGCAGCACAACTGTTTTCAACATTGCTAATAATAAGAAATGTTTCTTGAGGAGCAAATCAGCATATTACAATGATTTCTGAAGGATCATGTGACACTGAAGACTTGAGCTGCTGAATATTTAGCGTTGGCATCACAGGAATAAATTACATTTTAGCATATATTCAAATGAAAACCATAATTTAAATTGTAAAAATATGTCACAATATTATTGTTTTTATCAAATAAATGCAGCCAATTTTTTTCCCCCAAAAATCTTACAGACCCCAAACTTTTGAATGGTAGTGTACATAAAACAAGAAAAAAAGCAAGAAAGAAAGAACAGTTATTGGTTTGCCATTTCATCACACTGCAAATCGATTCTAATCAACTTTGTTGTGACAGAAATGTGTGAGTGTATTACCTGAAATTTAAAAATGTTAGATAAACCAAGAAATGCCAAGCAGTTGTTGCTCAAGAAGGTCCCTCAACACTGCACATTTTGAATGTCTCCTGCATCTAACACATAATTCAACTCATCATCTCATTTGTAGAGCGCCCCATGAACTCGACTGGGCGTCAAATTAGTGAGACACCTAAAATGAGTAGTGTTGGTGGGCCTCCAAGAGCAAGATTGAGAAACACAAAAAAAGGTAATACCACATCATTCCTCAGTCGGTTCAACACTAGAGGGCAGTAACAAATCAAACAGCAATACATCAATTCTGGCAACTAGCTAAAAGTTCAAAAGGAGTTGCAGGAATATGTGATGCATATGCTATTGACGGAAAAGGTTCTGCTGGGGCAGGCTGAAACAGATTGGTACATATCATCTGATGAAACAACAATGCTAGCTTGATGAGGCACATTGTATGGGTTCCATTTTCAAAATTGATTTTTTATTTATGATATTACTTTCAAACGAATTATGCTATTATTATTTCTCTCTCTCTCTCTCTCTCTCTCGCTCTCTCTCTCTTATTCATTTGTGTGTTTCTTTTTTTTAACCATTCTAGAAAGTGGCAAAAACTGCTGCAGTGGATAGGTTAACCGACACATCTAAATATACGGGATCACACAAGGAGCGCTTTGATGAGAGTGGGAAAGGCAGAGGAAAAGGTGGGCGGGAGGAGATTGTGGAGCACACAGGCTACGTAGGGGCCTACAAGAACGCCGGGACTTACGAGGAGAAGACAAAGGCCAAGTAAGGCCCCACTGTCTCCATGTCAACATGTTCTAAGCTCTGAGCTCCATCTTCATCAGCACTTATCTGGACCAAAGCCAAACTTGAACTTTGACCTGTAAAATCACACAGCCAATATGCAGTGTAACACAGGAAGTGTTGTAAATGTTCGTCTTTAAGGATAAAGAACATAGTATTACAGTCAGTTTTCGTTAGAAAGTTGACAGAAGTGTAAGAGGGGAATAGGATTTCAGGTGAAAATCTCAAAGAACAAGTATAAAGACTCTATAAAGAAGTAGCTCTGTTGAAGGGAAACAGATAAGTAGTGCACTTGTTTGAATTATGTTGCTGTTTAATAGCTATGATGCACAAGCTATGATGCTATGATGCTTCAGATGCACAAATGTGCATCTGAACATCACTATTCTTTAGAGAGAGATAAGTGAACAAGAACCTTTTTAAGAGATTTATTTCTTCTAACATACTATGTATAGACCTTAGTTAGAGTAGTGCCACATTTAATTTTTGATTGGAATGAAAACGAGGCTGGGAGGTTCAATGTTGTCTATTCAGCTGATGAAACATCTTAAAAAAAAAAAAAAACTTGCAGTAGACAAAAACAGTTTTAAAAGTTGTGAGTTGTGAAAAAATTACATGATCCAGAACCTTTACAGTGCATGCCATTGTAAAGTCTGTACGCCTATCCCTTACAGCCTCGTTTTCATCCGCATTAAATTCAGTATGTCTATCCTGACTAAGGTCTGCTGATGTTCTTACTTAACTGCAGTCATCTAAATTCTAACATTATTCATTGCTAAAAGTTAAATGTCAATCTTCAAATGAAATGGTGAACCAGCTTTATGTGTATATTACCCTTCTGTTGTTTGCTAAAATTATTTCCAAAAATTCAATGCCATATCTTTGTTTTAGTTAGCTTACTGTGTTACTGAAACTGGAAACTGCCTTTGTATAAACCATTACTAAATATCTTTGGTGTGTTTTATTTTAAGTTTTATTTGTGTACTTTGGTCTAAAAAACAAATAAAATACACAAACTTTATTGCAGCAAAGCCTTACTGCCGATGTACACGACTGAAACAGACAACACACAACATATTGTGTCGATATAATTACTATTATGCATCATTACTAGTACAGAAATAAAGAGATAAATTATTGTTTCACATTCATGCTTAAACACATCCATCATGTTATCGTGTAAACATGAATCCCATGAAGTTGTTAATGAAATTATGTTTAATTAAAATTAAGCTATTGTAGGCTACATTGGTCAAATAAATCCATCATACTGGAGCCTGCTGGCACTCAGCATTCGGGGGTAAAATTAAGTTCTCAGTACCTGCAGGTATATAAAAAAAAGTTTAAGGATATATTTAACGTTTCAGTTCACATTACTTAATGTTATTATAAGAGTTATATTTATATCATAAAACTGCTGGTTATAAACTAAAAATAACTCAACGACATAAAAAAAAAAAAAAAAAAAAAAAAAAACGACCCAACAAATTTTAAGATAACCCAACCTAGTGACCCATATGTTTAACCCAGCGTTTTTTTTTTGTTTTTTTTTTTGTTATTTCCCTTCCAAAAAAGTGCCACTGTAACCATGGTAACGTCCAAAAATAACATAGGCTGTAGTATAAAACAAGAAAAATAACCGTAGTTACTGCAATTCTTATTGCTGTAAACGGTGGTACAAAATAAAATAAAACCAAATACTTAATAACAGGGACAAAACACGACCTTTTGCTGAACGCTGTTTACTGTCATATTCCGCATTAGATCAGCGTGTGTACAGAACAGCGGTCCATTTGTCCGAAGTCACCCCTAGGGGACAGGCAGGACGCCGACGCCGGTCCCTCTGTTGCCGTGGCAACCGTCCCATACACAAACACAACAGCCCGGCCCGGCACCTGGCTCCGGCAGCCTTCCCCTGCCCTCTGTGTGTTTGTATCCAAACACACTCGTTCATGGCAACGTTTGTTTGGTTCATCTCCTTGGAAGCGTTTAATCAAAAACATCTCGCTTCATTCCAGCTCGAGCCTTTGTTGCTGCTGTCACTCGTTGATGAATGGCATCGCACAGCAGCGTCGCAATCGCCTTTAGTCAACTTCTGTGCTCGCCGCGCGCTGTAATCAACCGGCTGATTAATTGCCTGTTAACATGAATTGCAGACACCGACAGGCTTGACTGGCGCTGTCGACATAATATGCCGCGCACTTATGAATAAACTCGAGTCCCATAAGCACGCACGGACTGCCCAGGGAGAGCTACGAGACACAGTTCTGTAGCCTTAGTCCACTAGCCTATCTGATTAGTCTAAAGTGACTTTTTTAAAGTTAACTTCTTGCAATTCGTTCAATCCACCTGTTAAATATTTAGTATGTTCAGGCTGCATATGTCGCATTTTTACATTTACATTTATATGTAAATATGTCTTGTCACATAGGCTATATTATTTTTAAATTAGCTTAGCATACAACAATTAGCAAGTAACAACATGCTGCAATGATAATCACGTGTGTCATTACGCTTGCTGTATACTTGAGTGAAATATTAAAATATGTGAAAATAAAAGCAAATATATACACATGATTTAAAGTGAAGGTATTACAAACACAATTTTCAATGCATCCAGGAAACCTCTCTAAGTCTCTGAATAATTGTTGACTCGATTGTACCACCTTGTGGCGCTTTGCAGAACATTCTCTAATAAATGTAAACACTTTATTTCACATGGTTTGTAGAATATATTTCACGAAGAGTTATGCTACACTACTGTTCAAAGTGTCACTAAGAATGTAATTTTTAAAGAACTCAATACATTAAATTGATCAAAGTTGACAGTAAAACTTGTACATTGTTACAAATTCTGTTTCAAATGTTGTTCTTTTTTAACTTTCTGTTCATCAAAGAATCCTGACAAAAAAATTCCACAAAAATATTAAGCAGCACAACTGTTTCAACAATGATAATAAAAACAAATGTTTCTTGAGCTGCAAATCAGCATATTAGAATGATTTCTGAATGATCATGTGACACTGGAGACTGGAGTAATGAAGCTGAAAATTCATCTTTACCATCACAGGAATAAATTACAATTTAAAATATATTAAAAATAGAAAACCATTATTTCAAATTGTAATACTATTACAGTATTACTGTTTTGCTTTAATTTGTTTCAGTAAATAAATGCAGCCTTGATGAGCATAAGAGACATATTTTAAAAACATAAAAAATGTCTTACCAACCACAAACTTTTGTATATAATACTCAGACAGTACATGTGCATGGGGAAAAAAAAAACAAGGAAAAAATACTCACTTTAAAAAATATCCTGTTAAATTTACAGTAAAAACATGGCAGCTGTAGCAGCAAAAAATTCACTGTAAAAAAAAAAAAAAACATACTGTAGCAGGATGTCTGTATATTTTACAATTTATTACTGTTTATTTCATTAAACAGGGCTTGACTTGGCTTGTCCGGGACAAGTGGATTTCATGAAGGGGAAAGTGAAAGAGAATCTTACTTGCCCGACTGGACAAGTGGCTTGATTAAAACTTCAGTGAAAAAAAAAAAGGGAAGCATAAATATGCGATACTCAATATTGACTTTGTTCTATTTCAACAACTACAATTTTGCTTCAGAATAAATTAGGTTTACACCACCAAAAATCCTTTCCCCCCAGGGCAAGTAACATTTTGACTTGGACAAGTGAATGATCAATATACTTATACAGATGATAAAACAGTTCACCACTTGATGAATCAGAATTTCTTTTTTACATGGAAATTTGAAATGTGAAGTAAAAACAAAATAAGTGAATAAAAAAACGAGTTCTGAAAAAGTAAAAGATGAGCAGGAAACTGGTCTCCAGAGAAAAAGAGAGGTGAGCGCTCTGCAATGAATTGTGATTTGTTCATCTTCTGTAAGTTCTTTAACAGTGAACGTATACATCACCATATCTATATGTTATTGTGTGTGATCATGTATTCATTTTAGCAGCAAGCACTTTATGGACTTCACAGATCAAGTATACAACTATGTTGTGTATGTCCTGCAAAACAGTCAAATATATAGGTACTAAATTATTAAAGCATTTAATAGTACAAAATATTTACCTTGTATGTATTTATTCTTCATGAAGATCCAAAATTTGGCGTATTTCAAAGTCCAAATCTTCTCCCTCTCTGATCAGCTTTGCAAAGTCCTCAAAGGAAAAACTAAGAGTGACCATCGTAAATGATTACCCTGAAAGCAAAAGCTTCTCTATTCACATCAGCCATGAACAGACAAAAGTTACTCCTCACTGCAAAGGCCCCACCTGAACAGGAACCTCAACATAGACAATATGATTTTAGCAGATAATTTTTTCTTATCACTTGCCCTCATACACACCAAACATGTGTTCAGAGAGTAAACACCTGCCACAAAGGGGTTTGAATATGACTTAAACAGCCTATTCCAGCTCATTTTAGGTACTGAAACATAATGCAAAAATACACTGATCTTGAAGCCAGCTCTGTAAATATCCACAGCATCCAGCTGCACCTTTATCATAACCTAAATTCTTAAAATTAAAAAGCAAAATGTATTGTTTTGAGGGAAAAGGGAGCTAGAATATGTTTATTTCTCTCTAGACCTATGTACACATATCTGATGCTCCTGTACTTGAGGACACATCTTTTTAGATGCGTGTACATGAGTAATCACAATGTTGTCATTTCTCCTACAGTATTTCAAATATCATGTTATCTTTTTTCTTAAATACTGGTTTGATCCTCTGTCATAACTATCATATTTCTACTATTTTGGTGGCTCTTCTGGACCTTGCAGACCAGCACAGGAATAGACACTATATTCACTCCACCTAAACTATAGGTTTATGTATTACTTGGATTCTGTTGTTTGAATTCAAGTGAACTGTAAAAAGTACATTAGTAGAAAGAGCAGAAAAACATAAAATGCACAATACAAATGTTTATATACAAATTAATGCTTTAATAAAAGCAGTTGGCAATGTTAATTATTTCCTGCTCTTATGTTAACAGCCTGATGTTTCTCTTTACTCGCAGAAAATGCTATCAAACTTTTGTCATGGCTGTCGATTCCCAGTCCTTTCTCAAAGTAGATCAATGACACTTGAGAGTCAAGATATTGGAAAACAAAACGAATTACTGACTCCTCAAAACTTAATTAGCCTACTTAATTACAATATTTGTTTGCAAAAACAATAATTTGATATTTTTTGCACATATATCCTTAAATGTTTATAAACTGATGAAAGCAGTTACGACCATCTGTCCCCTACTCCCTCATTTACGCCCTCTTCAGTGCAAGTGTGCAGCATGAAATAAAGTGACACACCACTGAAGGCTTGCCTTAAGACAGATTCGTTTATCCTGTTTATGACGGCCGAAAGTAAATATTTTTGTCTTTAAGTATCCGACTTACTGACAGTGACTTATTTTGTGTATTGTTGTGTATCGGTGATCGAATGGCGCTCGGTGTTGTGAATGTTTTGTCCTGGCCTTGGACTAAAGTGTACACAGCATCCAGTGTGTGTTTACTGACAAGATGCATCTACAAAATGTATGAAGAGGCGAAAGATCCACTCATACAGACCGCTTTAGTGAACAAACTCTCTCAGAACTCACCCGATGGCAGGACAAGCGATGACAATGAAGAATTAAATTCTGTTTTGTGGTATCAGGACACGGATAGCTTCTGTTTATGGGTAAGTGGTCCAAATCCTAACAAGCCTATGGGTTAGTGAATGACTGTTACACTTTCCCCCCCCCGGTTTCATATAGGCTTTTAAAACTGCAATTCGTGTAGGCTAAAACTGTCTTGAACTACTATGAAGAACGTTTTCCATTCCTGAATTTAAAATAATTTAGTTTTTTATAATATAGGCCTATAATATAATTTATAAGTAGCCTACAAATGGCTGTGCAAACTGGATTCGTTTAGCATAATATTTTGTTATTAGGCTATTTCTTTAAAATTATTTTATATTCACAAATAGCTTTCCCTTAATAGGCTATATTTTGAAAACGTTTTTGAATATAATGAAAATTGTGTGTATTCATGTATTTTTTTTTCAAGGTTCAAAGCCATTTTTAGTGCTTTTTTTAACGTTCATTTTTAACTCTTTCCCCGCCAGCATTTTTTTTTCTTTTTTTTTCTTTTTTTTTAATGAAGTTGCCAGCCACCGTCAATATCTGAACATGCAATAGGCCTATATCAAAAGAAGGAAAGACCCTCTGCTTTAAAAACCCCATCAAAAAACGTTTTATTCTAGCGTCATGCTTTTTTTTTTTTTTTTATCAACACATGAATATGTGTAAGTTTCATAAAAAAAGAAATAAATAAAAACAATCTGAGAAAAAAGATGAGAAAATCACGTTTTTGTCTGGGTGGGATGATGATCTAAACATGTGGAGTAAATCAAGTCCAACACCTCTAATGCTTGCACAAGTCCTGTAACTCATCCTGGGTCGACATTTAATTCAGCAACATTAGGCAGTTTTGATTTATGCTGTTATAATGTTGATGATCACGTAATTTGTTTCTGTTTTGATGATCAGGAGATTCAGTCAGAGATGGTGGTCTTATATTAGGGAGATGAGAGGGTGCATCTCTTACCATTGGAGAAAGTGTAACGGCTAACTTGGGTCACGTGACGTGAGGCACCTCAACCGAGATGGTGCTCGATGCAGAGCCAAATGGGACGAGCTAGAGCTCGAGCTCCACCTTTTCTGGAGCTCCAGCTCCACCTCGCTAGATAGGTGGTAACGCTATCCGTCGCCACGGTTACTTCGACAGTGAGGCAGAGAGAAATGTGGTGCGTCCCAATTCGCATACTATCCGTCCTAAATAGCATTCGAAAATAGAATTAGTACGTCCCAAATTGTAGTATGTTAAAATGAGTGTTCCAAAGATACCCGGATGGTCTACTATTTCCGGTCAGAATCCGAAGTGCAGATTGATCATTGGCTGAGTCCCAATTCGCCTACTTATACTACGACCTAAAAGTATGTACACTGGGCTTTGACCGGTGGCGATCAGCCATCGGATTCCAGACTAGGAAAAACAGGTGGCTGGTAACCTACGCTACACTCAAGCGGAGATAGGCCCGTGGATGACACTGAATTGTGAGCGTACTTCACCATTGAGAGCTGCTGACTCCAGGCGGAAGGATTCTTGGATACCAAACATCGCAGCACTCTCTCCAAATCTTGGCTGGCTCTCTCGGTTTGGCCATTGCTTTGGGGATGAAACCCTGAAGACAGACTGACACTCGCTCCCAGTAATTTACAAAACTCTCGCCAAAATTTGGACACAAACTGTCAGAGACCACGTCCATCGGGAGGCCATGTAAGCGGAAAACGTGATCCACAACTGCTACCGCTGTCTCCTTGGCGGAGGGTAATTTAGGCAAGGGAATAAAGGGAGCCGCCTTCGAGAACCGGTCCACTACGGTCAAAACGACTGTCTTGCCCTGAGAGGGCGGGAAGGCGGGAGGGCGGTGATAAAATCTAGCGCGATGTGGGACCAGGGTCTCGAAGGGACAGACAGCGGTTGGAGTAACCCATCTGGGGGTCGATTGGAAGTCTTCCCAGTGGCACAAACCGAGCAAGCCAAAACAAAACTGTGAATGTCGCGAGCCATTAATGGCCACCAGAATCATTGCTTGACCAAAAAACTGGTGCGATTGACTCCTGGATGACAATCCCTCCGGCACAAACAATCGATTCGGTGGGCAACTGGGCGGAGGCGTTACCCCTTCTAAGGCCGTCTTGACCTTCGATTCGACCTCCCATGTGAGTGTAGAGACAAATAGGGTCTCGGGTAAAATGCACTCGGGAGTAGACGGGCGTTCAGAATGGTCAAAAATACGCCATAAAGAATCGGGTTTGATGTTTTTAGAACCCGGGCGGTACGAGAGAGAAAAATCTAAACGACCGAAAAAAAGTGCCCACCGAGCCTGCCTGGAGTTGAGTCTTTTGGCGGTTCTGGTATATTCCAAGTTCTTGTGATCGGTCCAGACGATAAAAGGTACCCCTGACCCTTCTAACCAATGACGCCATTCCTCCAACGCTAATTTGACTGCCAACAACTCTCTGTTACCAATGCCATAGTTGCGTTTGGCAGGTGACAAACGATGGGACAAAAACGCGCAAGGATGCATCTTGTCGTCTGTGGAAGAGCGTTGGGAAAGTACTGCGCCTACCCCCACCTCTGACGCGTCGACCTCCACCACGAACTGACGTGATGGATCAGGGGCTATAAGGATGGGAGCTGAAACAAAGCAGCCTTTCAGTTTGGTGAATACAGCCTCAGCTGTATCCGACCACCTGAACGTAGTTCTGGGGGAGGTCAAGGCAGTCAGAGGAGCGGCTAATTGGCTGAAATTGCAAATGAAACGCCGATAGAAATTGGCGAACCCCAGAAACCTCTGTAGGGCATTACGGGAATCTGGACTTGGCCAATCTACCACAGCCTTAACCTTCTCAGGATCCATACGCACTCCCTCAGACGAGATGATGTAACCTAAGAAAGGAACAGACTGTGCATGAAAAGCGCATTTCTCCGCCTTGACAAAAATACCATTTTCTAGCAATCTCTGAAGCACTCGCCAGACGTGCTGCACATGTTCCTGGAGAGAAGATGAAAAAATCATCTTGTCAGATGATCATCCAGGTAGACATATATGCATATAAAGAGGCGTAGATAGGGATCAACTGGCGCTGATAATCAGTGGGCGCTGATGCGTGGCTGGCGCTGATGAACAGCGGTAACGGCAGGACATATACACACACACACGTACACACACACATACACACATGAGACAAGGAAGAGACAGAGAATTCAT
Organism: Rutilus rutilus; assembly: GCF_951802725.1. Lineage (NCBI taxonomy): Eukaryota > Metazoa > Chordata > Actinopteri > Cypriniformes > Leuciscidae > Rutilus > Rutilus rutilus. Next base: position 24,677,353 of record NC_140211.1, read on the forward strand.
GAACCGTGACAGTGTCAGGTAAAACCTGAAAGCCAAAGAAAACATCTGTATTTTTTTCTTTCTTTAGACAATATACAATATCACTCAATATTACTATTAAATACTATGGTAATGCAGTTAATGAGTCCTGCCTTTTGCAACATTACCTTCTCTGCCTTCCCTTATAAAATAACCTTTTTATCATAGTAAAATCTACATATCGTTCCCAACAAAATTCTTATTTAGTGCAAAACATGTTGAAGATTAGCGTACAGGCTGTCGATTACTTAAATGATAAGCTGTTTCCTCACAAAAGCAGTTTATGTGTAGTGAAGCCTCCTCTCCATTGACATCCATTCATAAAAAACAGCCTCTGCTCTCCTTTCCTGCGTTAGCATTAGCCATTACACTTTTTTGGCTAAAGGTCGCAGGCTTGTCATCTAGTGGCTTTGATTCAGTTCTCTTTTAGAAGATAGCGCTCCCTAGCGTGTAACAGTTAAAACATGGAAACACGGAAAATTCGAGAAGGGTCTTTCTGCGTCCCTCCCGCAGTACTACAAACCACGCCTCTCCAAGTTACACCTACTACACCTAGTTGCGCCTCCCATGAAGAAACAAGCGTGGATGTCATTGACTAAAACAATCTTTTGAAGTAAATTATTTTATGTTTTATGTATGAAATGCATGTAAGGCTAACTTATTTTGGTTTTGAATCTTATGACGTATGAAATAACAGCTTAGTAAAACATAAAATAAATGATATAGTCAGATTAATATACTCATGGTAATTATAGCTAAAAACCTAAACCTACCCTTTCATAAAATTCACGAGTTCACACGTACATGAAATCAGATGTAGTATTTTAAGCGTATTTGGCATGCTGTCCGGGGGAGGGCTCCGAGCTTGGTATTTGGCCCGAACCCAGAGTACTCCCCCTTTTTACTGGGATAGAAACCAGCCGAGAGTTAAGTGATGGGGTGGCGGAGGGATGCTGTGAAACTTGTCATGAGACAGAGGTGAGGAAAGGCTTCATTTATACCGGCTTCCTCTTGTGCTGATTGGTTGATTACCTGAACGTACTCATCCCGAACTTTGTTACATAAAACTTCATTTAAAATTTACTGTTGAGTTTCATACTTAAAAACTGAGGAAAACAAACATGACGACTTAAGGCGTCTGGTGATAAGTTATACAATCTGTATGCCTTATCACTAGGTGGCGATAGTGAAACTTTAAACTGAAGAAAGTGAAGCAGAGGAAGAGCAGTACTAGTGACGCAATCAGCGAATCCAGAGGGAGGGGCTCTGATGACATCGCGAATGGCTGTTTTATTACATTCATTACATTATTCGTAACTTGAGGTAGGGGGTGTGATTTTAAGGGGCGTGGTTTCTAGTACTGCGGGACGCAGTCGGACACACTTGGAGAATTCCGTGTGTTTGCGGGGAAGTGTTTGCCTGATTTCCCCCCAAACCAGTCCAGCAGAAATCCCACCCTGCAGCCAATTCTAAAGATTTCATTGGTGACTGTACTGATTGCCTACACCAAACACTCATACCTAAACAAAAAAAAAAACACGCAAAGCGTTTTCTCACAAATAACGCAAAATTCTGTGTTTGGCAGGGAAAGAGTTAAATGGTTACACCACTTGACATTTTTAGCATGATTAATTGCTATTGCTGAAAATTTTCTTTTTTTGATGTATGAAACCAGCATGAATACAAAATATATATTTCTAAGAACTTGCCACTTTAAACTTGATTTTTCTAAATTATTTTTTAAACTATATTTTTTCTAAATTATTTTTTAAACTATATTTTTTCTAAATTATTATTATTATTATTATTTTCATTCAAACAATTAATATGGCCATGCCTATTCTTCAGACCTGATGTTTTAATATTTTATATAGACTACTGTATTAGGTTTTAGGGTTTTGGGAATTAGTGTCATTAGAGGAAATGTACATTAGTGCAGCTCGTAGGTCTGTCTCTGTATCTTGACCAAACGATACACGGACCCTAGTAGTATCCTATATTACATTATTCATTTCCTCAGGTCCTTGTGAACACACTGTGCTGTTTTCTCCTGCTGATGGCAAAATGTATCCAGTTTATTGTGTTCGGTGATCTCAGAATGAATGAAAAACAGGTAATCCACGTGGCACGTGTCCAGTCGAGATTAAGCATAACAGTGAAATAACTATGTTTGTTTAATTACTGTGTTTCTCCATATCCATACATTGTACTGTATGACTAATGAACCCTTCTGCTTGTTCTGTTACATTTTTGTGTCCTTGACATTCCTGCTATAAGAACCTCAAGGGCAAAATCTGGAACTTTCTACTCTACAAGTTCATCTTTCTCTTTGGTGTGCTGAATGTGCAGACAGAGAGGGAGCTGGCCATGTGGTGTCTTTGGTGCTCTGCACTTCTCTTTCTCCAGCTCTTTACCCAGCTCTGCAAAGTTCGTTTTGAGTATGTAAGTAAATATATTTTCAGTTGATATCCAGAAACCCAATACTCAGAGAGAGAAATCCAGTGCCTGGAAACTGTTGAAAACAAAGATGACCGACCATGTGACTACCCAAGTCCATATCAATTTCAGGTTGAACATTATAAATAGCATTAGAGTCCTTGAATCCTAGTGTGTTTACTAAGATAATTTTTAGTTTAGTCTTTGCATTAGAGAAGATTATGCTTTTAAATCAGTATCATTCCCCCATGTAAGTGCTCTCACCTGCACAGCAACAGTGAGACTAATGAGGTCACCATAACACAAGATTCTGTTGAGCATCTATATTATTTTGGCATAACCATCTCCATGCTATGTATTCAATGTAACTTTGTGTTCAATGTGACTTGAGAATGATATTGTGTGTTTTGTATTTCATAGCTCTCTTCATCCTCCGTCACGACTCTGGGCAGCCATATGCGCGTGTTGTCAGTGTTGATGTGTTTGTTTGTGTTCTCTGGGGGGCTCACTGTCATATGTGGCCTGGTGGGGTTTTCCCATGAAATGCGCACTCTCTCCTTTATGGCAGTTGAAGTAAGTTTCTATTTGTGTGCATGTGAACCTGTTTGTATGTGTATCTGAGTCTGTATGCATGTGGAAGCAAGTACTGTATACATTTGTTTTTAAGTGTACAGATTCTTAAAAATCATTGTTTTTCTACAGTGCCTTATGGTAACTCTATATATGAGCCATGTAATTATACGGTAAGTATTTGTAAAAGTGAGCTTCACCATCCACATTCAAACAAACAAACATGTATCAGCATTAACTAATTACACCACAGGAAGTCCTGCTAAAGCTATCAGGTCCATGGGGCTATATATATATATATATATATATACAGTGCTATGCATAAGTGAATACACCCATGCTAAAGTTGACTAAAAAGAGGAATAAAAAATCATATTTTGGAAATTGAACTTAATGCCTTAATTAAAAAAATTAGGAAAAATCCAACCTTTAAGGACACCAATTTTCTTTGTGAATGAATAATGTATCGTAAATAAATAAATGTTCTTCCTTAAAATACATGGTGCATAAGTGAGTACACCCCTATGTTAAATTCCCATAGAGGCAGGCAGATTTTTTTTTTTTTTTTTTTTTTTTTTAGGATACTATGCATCCTGATAAAGTTTCCTTGGCCTTTGGAATTAAAATAGCCCCACATCATCACATAGCATTCACCATACCTAGAGATTGGCATGGGGTACTTTCCATAAGATCATCTCTCAATGCAAATCAAACTAGCTTTTAGGCTAACTGAAATAAAACCATGCCAATCTCTAGGTATGGTGAAGGCTATGTGATGATGTGGGGCTATTTTAATTCCAAAGGCCAAGGGAACTTTATCAGGATGCATAGTATCCTAAAAAAAAAAAAAAAAAAAAACTTAAAAATAAAAATCTGCCTGCCTCTATGGGAATTTAACATAGGGGTGTACTCACTTATGCACCATGTATTTTAAGGAAGAACATTTATTTATTTACGATACATTATTCATTCACAAAGAAAATTGGTGTCCTTAAAGGTTGGATTTTTCCTAATTTTTTAAATTAAGGCATTAAGTTCAATTTCCAAAATATGATTTTTTATTCCTCTTTTTAGTCAACTTTAGCATGGGTGTATTCACTTATGCATTGCACTGTATATATATATATATATATATATATATATATATATATACAGTATATATATATATTAGTAATATATAATATATATATTAGTGCTGTCAAAATTTAAATATACGCACACAATATTTTTTTTCTGTTTAACACTTTAAAAATATTTAATGCAATTAACGCAGTATATGTTTTTTTCGTCATCCTTTGGCTAGCATTACAATATATGATCACGCTCTTATTCAAGAAAATGCTTTTAAACCATTCACACGCGATAAGACAAAAAAGAGAAGGTAGTGCGTTACTGCCGCACGTGTCTGTGAATCTCCTGTCTGTGTGACACACACACACCCGTGCGCACAGGCAGCGCTTGCACAGACAAAATCACACGAAATTATGCCAAAAATGCCGCTTTGTTGAGTATCCTCACAAGCACAGTTAAATAAAGTCTTAAATGAACACAAAGAGTTATGAGAGAATAGGATGTGTGTCAGATCGGCGTGTGCGTCAGGTCTTAAAGTGACAGCAGCCTATGAAACCTGCTGCTGTGAAGTCGGTCATTAATGTTAATCAAAGAACAAATGACAGATAAAAATCACTCACTGCTCTTGACTGAAGGATTAATTTATATTTAATTTATAATTTATGCAGTGAAGACTGTGATGCTTGATAACTTTATTGAATTTCTGTATATATCCTACCTGTTAGACTTACCTAAACATTTTAAAGCACTGTTTACAAGGTTACATGGTGCAGAAACAATGAAAACAATAACTTTTTGTGCATTTTGACAGGGCAAGCAGACTGGGCCAAAAGAAAAAATTGAGCCCTGATATATTAAAGGGCAGGCAAATGTGGCATTTATTATAATGGGTTTATGTGAAGATTGTTTTAAGTTCACTTAAATTAAAAGTTGTTATATTGTTTAAGGCCTAATACATGTTACAAAATGATAGCTTTCAATTATACTGTAATGGTGAATGCCTATAATTAATGGCTAAAATTGAGAAAAAAAGTCAATTTCATAGAGACATCAGTAGCAGTATTGGTATTGGTGATACCTTCTTTCATAAAAAGATGCCATTAAACAAATATTTAAAATATAGGCTACTGTCTTTATGTTGTTTCTACGTTAATTTGGAGATTAAATGTGAAATTATTACTATATCAAAATATATTAAAAACTTTAATATTAGGTTTTATTAATCGTGATTAATCGAGATTAATTACAGAAAAAATGTGCAATTAATTACAGAAAATTTTTTGATTAAAGGTGTTTGAAAAACACTTCTGAAACCTGTGTCGGACAGAGTACCAAAACACACATGTAACCAATCAGCAATATGGCAACATTCCAACCTCCAGCCTCTACCTCTACCTCCTCATGTGCCGGGTGTTGAGCGTCGTCTTCCACGTGAAATGGGGCTGAACCATTGATGCGTTAAAACACACATTACTACCAAAACACATTCGACATGGATTACCATATAACACATTGTTTTATTGATGACATCATACCCTCTGGTACAGCAGATTCCACCATAGCCGTTGCCTGGGTTACGGTTGCGTACATAAGTGTGGGGCGGAGCTATCAAAATAGGGGTGAGATCTTTTTGGGGTAGTTTGTTTTGGATATTTCAAATATCAACATTGGCCAAAAGTGTTTTTCAAAAACTACTGATCCCACCTTTAATTAGTTTATTACAGTCATCTGTCACTTTATTAGGTACACCTGTTGAACTGCTTGCGAATGCAAATATCTAATCATTCAATCACAATCAATGAATTTAGGCATGTAGACATGGTCAAGATGATCTGCTGAAGTTCAAACTGAGCATCAAAATGGGGAAGAATTGTGATTTAAGTGACTTTGAGCTTGACATGTTTGTTGGTGCCATACGGGCTGGTCTGAGTATTTAAGAAACCACTGATCTACTGGAATTTTCATGCACAACCATCTCTAGGGTTTACAGAGAATGGTCCGAAAATTTCCAGTGAGCTGCAGTTCTGTAGGCGACTATGCCTTGTTGATGCCAGTGGTCAGAGGAGAACGGCCAGACTGGTTCACCCTGATAGAAAGGCAACAGTTACTTAAATAACCACTTGTTAAAACCAAGGTCTGCTGAAGAGCATCTCTGAACGCACAACACGTCAAACCTTGAAGCAAATGGGCTACAGCAGCAGAAGACACAATGTGGCACTCCTGTTAGCTAAGAACAGGAAACAGCCTACAATTCACACAGGCTCACCAAAATTCGGCAATAGAAGATTGGAAAAACGTTGCCTCGTCTGATGAGTCTCAATTTCTGCTGCAACATTCAGATAGGGTCAGAATTTGGAGTAAACAACATGAAAGCATGGATCCATTATGTCTTGTATCAACGGTTCAGGCTGGTGGTGGTAGTGTAATGGTGTGGAGGGTATTTTCTTGGCACACTTTAGGCTCCTTAATACCAAATGAGCAGAATTTAAACACCACAGCCTTCCTTAGTATTGCTGCTGACCATGTCCATCCCTTTTTGACCACAATGACATATTCTGATGGCTATTTTCAGCAGGATAACATGCCATGTCACAAAGTTCAATTCATCTCAAACTGGCTTAGTGAACATGACAATGAGTTCACATGGCCTCCACAGTCACCAGATCTCAATCCAATACAGCACGTTTGGGATGTGGTGGAACAGGAACAGGATATTCGCATTATGGATGTGCAGCCAACAAATCTACAGCTTCTACGTAATGCTATCATGTCAATATGGACCAAAATCTCTGAGGAATGTTTTCAGTACCATCCATCCATCCATCCATCTTCTTCCGCTTATCCGGGGCCGGGTCGCGGGGGCAGCAGTCTAAGCAGAGATGCCCAGACTTCCCTCTCCCTAGACACTTCCTCCAGCTCTTCCGGGGGGACACCGAGGCGTTCCCAGGCCAGCCGGGAGACATAGTCAGATGCCCGAGCCACCTCAGCTGACCCCTCTCGATGTGGAGGAGCAGCGGCTCTACTCTGAGCTCCTCCCGAGTGACCGAGCTTCTCACCCTATCTCTAAGGGATCGCCCAGCCACCCTGCGGAGAAAGCTAATTTCGGCTGCCTGTATCCGGGATCTTGTCCTTTCGGTCATGACCCAAAGCTCATGACCATAGGTGAGAGTAGGAACGTAGATTGACCGGTAAATCGAGAGCTTCGCCTTGCGGCTCAGCTCTTTCTTCACTACGACAGACCGGTACATCGACCGCATTACTGCAGAAGCTGCACCGATCCGTCTGTCAATCTCCCGTTCCATCCTTCCCTCACTCGTGAACAAAACCCCAAGATACTTAAACTCCTCCACTTGAGGCAGGAACTCTCCACCAACCTGAAGTGGGCAAGCCACCCTTTTCCGACTGAGGACCATGGCCTTGGATTTGGAGGTGCTGATTCTCATCCCAGCCGCTTCACACTCGGCTGCAAACCGTCCCAGTGCATGCTGAAGGTCCTGGCTTGATGAGGCCAACACAACAACATCATCTGCAAAGAGCAGAGACGAAATCGTGTTGTCACCAAACCTGACACCCTCCGGCCCCTGGCTCCTGCTTCGGTCGTACAGGGACCGGACAGCCCTTAGTAAAGGACCCCGGACCCCATACTCCCGGAGCACCCTTCACAGGCCGCCGCGAGGAACACAGTCGAATGCCTTCTCCAAATCCACAAAGCACATGTGGACTGGTTGGGCAAACTCCCATGAACCCTCCAGCACCCTGTAGAGGGTATAGAGCTGGTCCAGTGTTCCACGGCCTGGACGAAAACCACACTGTTCCTCCTGAATCCGAGGTTCTACTATCGGCCGTATTCTCCTCTCCAGTACCCTGGCATAGACTTTCCCAGGGAGGCTGAGAAGTGTGATCCCCCTGTAGTTGGAACACACCCTCCGGTCCCCCTTCTTAAAAAGAGGGACCACCACCCCGGTCTGCCATCCCAGAGGCACTGCCCCCAACCGCCACGCGATGCTGCAGAGGCGTGTCAGCCAAGACAGCCCCACAACATCCAGAGACTTGAGGTACTCAGGGCGGATCTCATCCACCCCTGGTGCCTTGCCACCGAGGAGCTTCTTGACAACCTCTGTGACTTCAGCTTGGGTGATGGACGAGTCCACCTCTGAGCCCTCAGCCTCTGCTTCCTCAATGGAAGACGTGACGGCGGGATTGAGGAGATCCTCGAAGTATTCCTTCCACCGTCCAACAACATCACCAGTTGAGGTCAACAGCTCCCCACTTCTACTGTAGACAGCATTGGTAGGGCACTGCTTCCCCCTCCTGAGGCGCCGGACGGTTTGCCAGAATCTCTTCGAGGCCAGCCGATAGTCCTTCTCCATGGCCTCACCGAACTGCTCCCAGGCCCGAGTTTTTGCCTCCACAACCACCCGGGCTGCAGTTCGCTCTGCCTGCCGGTACCCGTCAGCTGCCTCAGGAGTCCCGCAAGCCAACCAGGCCCGATAGGACTCCTTCAGCTTGACGGCATCCCTTACTTCCGGTGTCCACCACCGGGTTCAGGGATTGCCGCCTCGACAGGCACTGGAGACCTTACGGCCACAGCTCCGAGCGGCCGCTTCGACAATGGAGGTGGAGAACATGGTCCACTTGGACTCAATATCTCCAGCCTCCCTCGGGATCCGGTCGAAGCTCCGCCGGAGGTGGGAGTTGAAGATCTCTCTGACAGGAGACTCGGCCAAACGTTCCCAGCAGACCCTCACAGTACGCTTGGGTCTGCCGAGTCTGTCCAGCTTCCTCCCCCGCCATCGGATCCAACTCACCACCAGGTGGTGATCAGTTGACAGCTCCGCCCCTCTCTTTACCCGAGTGTCCAAGACATACGGCCGCAGGTCAGATGAAACGACCACAAAGTCGATCATCGACCTACGGCCTAGGGTGTCCTGGTGCCACGTGCACTGATGGACACCCTTTTGCTTGAACATGGTGTTCGTTATGGACAAACTGTAACTAGCACAGAAGTCCAATAACTGAACACCGCTCGGGTTCAGATCAGGGGGGCCGTTCCTCCCAATCACGCCCCTCCAGGTGTCACTGTCGCTGCCCACGTGGGCATTGAAGTCCCCCAGTAGAACGACGGAGTCCCCAGTTGGAGCACTTTCCAGAACCCCTCCCAGAGACCCCAAGAAGGCTGGGTACTCTGCACTGCCGTTTGGTCCGTAGGCACACACGACAGTGAGAGACCTATCCCCGACCCGTAGGCGCAGGAAAAACGACCCTCTCGTTCACTGGGGTGAACTCCAACACATGGCGGCTGAGCTGGGGGGCTATAAGCAAACCCACACCAGCCTGCCGCCTCTCACCATGGGCAACTCCAGAGTGGTGAAGAGTCCATCCTCTCTCGAGGAGTGTGGTTCCAGAGCCCAAGACGTGCGTAGAGGTGATCCCGACTATCTCTAGTCGGAACCTCTCAACCTCACACACAATCTCAGGCTCCTTCCCCGCCAGCGAGGTGGCGTTCCACGTCCCTAGAGCTAGCTTCCGTGTCCAGGGATCGGGTTGTCGAGGCCCCCGCCTTCGACTGCCGCCCGATCCTCTCAGCACCGGCCCCTTACGGTCCCTCCTGCAGGTGGTGAGCCCACGGGAAGGCGGCCCCACGTCGCTCCTTCGGGCTGAGCCCGGCCGGACCCCGTGGGGTGAGGCCCGGCCACCAGGCTCTCGCATACGAGCCCCAACCCTGGGACTGGCTCCAGGGTGGGGCCCCGGCTGCGCCATACCGGGCGACGTCACGGTCCTCGGTAAAATTTTTCTCATAAGGGTTTTTTGAACCGCTCTTAGTCTGACCCGTCGCCTAGGACCTGTTTGCCTTGGGAGACCCTACCAGGGGCATATAGCCCCGGACAACATAGCTCCTAGGGTCATTCGGGTACTCAAACCCCTCCACCACGTTAAGGTGGCAGTTCAAGGAGGGACTGTTTTCAGTACCTTGTTGAATATATGGCACAAAGATGTTCAGAAAAAAAAAAAAAAGGTATTCAGAAGGCAAAAATGAGTCCAACCGGTACTAGCAAGGTGTACCTAATAAAGTGGCCAGTGCTTGTATTATATATTACTCATACACATATGTACACACATACACATCTGTGAACTTCATTTACATGGTGGTCGGGAAAAGCATGAACTTTCTTCATAACTTTTCCTGTTGCGATCCACTGTCAGTTTTATATATAATGATGGTGGGAAAATTATGACATTTATTTTTTTAGTGCACTATTCTTCTGAAAATAAAAATGCTGTTTAAATTAAAGGAATGTTAAACTTGTATGATTGTTTGGCTTATTAGTCACATTAGGATAAAGAATAATAATAAAAAGTATTCGGTTTTATCAGACCTCAAGTAAAGTACAAGTATAATAGTGGAGAATTACTCAAGTACTTTACACCTCTGGTGAATATAGACCCATAAGATGTGATTTTGAATTCTCTTGTTATATGCATTTATAGGAGATAAATCTTTATATGTCCTAGGCCAGTGGTTTGCAAACTTTTTCAAGAGCGACCCTTTTTTTTTTTTTTTTTTGACGCGACCCATAGGCCTATAGGCCTATTCTTAAGCCAAGCATACAGAATACAATGGGGCTAAGGGCGCATTAGACATTTATGCATTTGACTTTTAGCATTTAAAAGTGCTATGTTGTGCACAGCTGGCACAAAAATTCAGCTCAGCACTTTTCTTAACAACCGCTTTTGATGATGCACGTGCAGTGGCGCCGCGCCTCACAAAAATGAACCAAACTCAGCAGCATGCTGTCAGTTTTTTTCTTTCGTTTTATTAATCTATTAATTGTTTAAATAGCCCTATTTCGTGTGTTTCTTTTATATAGGCCTATAGACTATGATTTTATGAAAACAAATTTTGTTTTTTAATTTAATTATATTTTCCTTAAATCATCCTGGCGACCCATTTTTTAAAGGGGTCATATAATGCCATTTTTGTACAAGCTAATATGATTCTTTAGGGTCTAAATTAAAAGTTTGTAATATACTTTAATTAAAAATTCTCATTAGTATTGTAAGAAAACACTAATTTTACCTGGTCTAAAACAGCTCTGTTTTCAGCCGTTTAAGCGCTTTGCTCACCGCTTTGAAGCGTGCTAGCGATTTGCAAAGATTAATATAAATATTAATATAAAGGTTAATAAAACGTTACACTCACTTCAGTTCTTCTGGAGGTGCAGCAGGAACACGGATAGTTGGTACCAATCCTATTTTCAGGAGCAGCTTCTTAGCAAAACCAGCTTTATACTGACCCTCCTTTATAAAGCAGTCTGGTGTGTGAAATGATTTGTGCAAACATGAAAGCATTGACATTGATCGTGGGGAATATTCCCTTCGAAAACAAAACTCAGCCACTGCTTCTTCAGCGGTTCGGATTTAGGAACATCAAAATGACTGCTGTGTTCCTTATTACACCCAAGAACAGAACACCACAATCGCTTAGACGCCATTCTGCTCATAGACAGTGCTCCAGCGTATCAACAATGACCGCGCGGACTATAATTGACAGCTCGCTCACGAGAGAGGGCGGGTCTGTGTTGAAACGCTGCTGTCAATCAACAATCGTGGGAGGGGCGTCGATTTTGTGCCGTCACAAAATCGAAGGGCTTGATTTGAGACGGGAAAACATATAATACGATTTTTTTTTAAAAACACTGGATGGATTTTTATCATTATATGATGGTTGTGTACAGGCACTGCCAACACACATTTCAGTACAATCAACTTGTAAAAGTGCATGTACCATTATATGAAGTCTCAGGGTTTGAAAACCGCTGTCCTAGGCTGTGTGCCTGCTAATTGAAATCTCATTTTGTTCAGGTACACAATTTACCTGTATGACCTGATCTGTCAAGATTCCTGGGAAGATAAAGAGGTCTGCATTTATTACACAGACTTTGTCATGGAGATGGGTATTCTTTTCCTAGATATGATGCATCATATCCACATGCTGGTGAGACAATAATCTTTTTTTCACTTTTATGTTAAAAACAATTAATTTAACGAATCATTTAAACAGAGGTTTTTTATTATTTTTTATTTTTTATTATTACTATTAAATAATAGAATCATTCGCATATTTTCTTGTCTTTTGCCTTTTCCAGCTCTATGGGAATATTTGGTTCTCTGTGGCTGATTTGATTATATTGACAGACTTACGGTTCTTGTCTCAGGAAATGCAACACAAGTTACTTCAACACAAAAACTACCTGCATATTTATGATGTTATGGACATGAGGTAGGTGTTATGGGACCTTTAAGCCTTGCAGCATAGTTACTTAAATGTCTATAGTGGTGAACTATAGTAGTGAAAAATAGGATTTTTGTGTTCCCATTTGCTCCAACAGCAAGATAATTTTTTTTATAGCATTTTCAGAACTTTCCAAAAGATGAAAAAAGTATTTTGTTTTATCTTTTACTTTTTTTTTTTTTTTTTTGTAATTTGGTGGCAAGGTATTATAACTAAAAAGTATAGTGTTATAAATGTACATACATTTTTTTTTATTATTATTATTATTAAAAACATTGCTAGATTTACTATGTTAATTACTGTGGGAATGTGTTTGAATAATAGTTAATATTTCTATTATTTTTTCAAACTCTGTTTTTCCCTGTAATGTATTATTATGCTGCATGCTGGTTTAATTTATGTACATACGTAAGGTAACAGCTGTTGTATGTGCACTCTGTTTTGGTAATTTGCTGTAATGAAGTGAGAAAAGACAGTCCTCCTAAATCATAATATCTCTTGGAAGGTTTTCTATGGCTACAATGGAAGAGCTGGCATCTCATGATGACAGATGTGCTGTTTGCTGGGAAAAGATGTACACAGCATACAAACTGCCCTGCGGGCACCTTTTCCACAAGTATGAAAATTACCACAATTCAGATAGAGAAGGGTTTATTATTCATCCACCCTGGGTACTGAATGTGAATGTAATCTCCCATGCAGCACTAAGTTGAATGGGTGACTATAAAGTATTCAGTATTTGGAAATAAATAGACAATTTGCTAGGAAACCTTTTTACATGGTCTCTAAGATACTGGTGTCTGTGTGTGTTCTCAGGTCATGCTTGCGTTCCTGGCTAGAGCAGGATATGTCATGTCCCACATGTAGGATGTCTGTAAATATGAGTGGCAGTGATACCAGAAATGAACAGGAGGGGGCATCATTGTCAGTCAGTTTGGGCCCAGCTGCTGTGGCAAATCCAAACAGAGCTCCAATCAATTACCAAAGTCACTTCTTCCATTTTGACGGTACAGCTAATAATTGTTTTACACATTGAAAAATATACACTTCTCAAAGTAATTGCTCATATTGCCCTATCTGAAGACTCAAAAGTGAACCCTCCAAAATGCATTAAGTCAGCTTTAAACTCCTAACTGCTGACTCAATGGGTTGTTAATGTACACAGTATAGGCACATTTGCTTTTTATTATGCTTTTTAACAGAGTTTGATCATTGCTTCAAAGAATCTTAGACTTTTCCTCTGCAGTCACTCTTAAATAATATTTTAGGTGTTTATTGAAATATCCCTTTTTCTTCTTACAGGTTCCCAAATTGCTAATTGGCTGCCTGGCATTTCAGTTGAATTTGTGCACTCTCCTAATATGATTGTTCTATTGCAGACAGACTCACAGGTGTGAGAATCTACATTGTCCTTATAAGTTGTTTTCTGTTTAAATAGTTGCATTTTTATCCCATAACCTTTGTTCATTTACTGTTTTGCAGGCACACCAGGAGGAATTAATGTTTCCTCAGGTAGACCTACCTGAATGACCATTTATAGAGGTTTCGAAACCAACGAATTAAGAAGAATGTGCCACTGACTGCATTTCTCTGTGCCTCTCTTGACAGATGTAAATTGCTCTCCTGAGCAGATGTAAAAATAATGAAACACTGAGTTGATTGATGACACCTATATTAGGCAAGGCAAGTTTATTTGTATAGCACATTTCATACACAATAGTAATTCAAAGTGCTTTACATAAAAAGGATTAAAAAAAATAATCATAAAATAATCACAACTAATGTGTAAAAAAAATATTAAAAATGTATATATTAGAAGGAAGTCAGTGAAACTGTGGAAATGTGCATATAGACAGAAATAAGTGTGTTTGTTCAACACTAATGGGCATATTCTGCCTATCCCTTCAAATTTCTTGATGATACTGTCAAAAACAAGTCCATGGTTAACAGTTCCAAGTGCTAAGAAGAGGATGCTACTCTGAAAGTAAAATAAGCACATGGTTTATTATATTTCTTTATATAAATAAGGTGCTGTGTTATATATATATATATATATATATATATATATATATATATATATATATATATAGGCTGTGTGTGTGTGTGTGTGTGTGTGTGTGTGTGTGTGTGTGTGTGTGTGTGTGTGTGTGTGTTTGCGTGCGTGCGTGTGTGTGTGTGTGTATTATTTATTTTATTTTTATTTTTAAATTTGAGATATAAACCTATTATGACGATATATTCTTTGTTTTCTGAGATCAGTAATGACATCTTTTCATTTTTTTTGTATCTTTTTACATTGCCTGTATATAACTAATGAATTTGTTTTGCCAAATAAGGCTAGTGTTTGTGTGGCAACTAAGAAATACGTGGAAGGGGCGACATTGCACAATGACCAAAGCACAAAGATTTTTAAAATTTTTTTACCGGGGTACCCCCGGAACGCGATTGGGCTAGTTTGGGTCGTGCTTGGGAGGGTTTTGAATAAAATTGGGCTGGTTTTGTTACACAAACCTGGCAACCCTGCTTATAGGGAAACACGTGCAAGTTCCGCACAAAAAAAAAAAAAAAAAAAAAAACCTGATTACACCACTCAGCATGTAACATCTCTTCACGTCCATGAGTACATTTAAGCAAGCCTCCTGACTCGGTGAGTAGCAAGTGTTATTTATAACAAACTGTGTAGCCTATTATACGAATGGTCATTTCAGGCGTGTTTAATTCAGTTTGACATAACGGAGTGGGGGAGATCTGAGCCGTTTCACCTTTTAGCGTTCACTGCTTTTTACTTAAAGATTACAGACCTGTTGAACATCTTCGCCGCAGGTAAAACTATAGTTCATTAGCCTACTCGTAGCGAGGCGTGTTATCACACTACATTAGGCTATATGGGGCTAATGTTTTGACACAAAGGTTTGATATAAAGTAGCTATCTAGTTTTGGTAAGCTGTTTCATAACATGTTTCAATGCTAGTGAAACATGAAAAGCACATATCGTTGTTAGGGCCAACAGACATTTCAGTGAATTATTCAAAATGACAATTCCTAATTTAATTTTACATTAGGCCTACATTTTACCCTGTCTCTCACCTTTTTAATCATTGTTTTTATTATTACTATTATTTCGTTTATTTTTTTATTTTTATGGATTTATATGTAAATGGGTATTGTGTATTTGGCCTGCGGGTTTGCTGGGGAAAGTTGAGTCATTTTTTTATTGTAATTATATGATCCGGGGAGGAGTCTAATGCTAACGATTATAGATTTCTGGAGTCTGAAAGTTACAGTATGTTTAATAACGATAAAACTATTTTAAAAATAAAATTAATAAATAAAACAATGTAAATAAATAAAGAACACTTTTGAAATTAGCACGAGCAACCAAAAAAAAAAAAAAAAAAAAAAGCTTTAAAAATGGATTTTATAATCGAGCTGAAATATAGCACTTGTGACAAACTCCCTATGTGACAACTAGCCCAGGTCTCCCCTTTATCTATTTCTTTTTTGAATTTTTATAAATGCATGCTCTTTTGAACAGTTTTGACACTTGTTACTGTGCATGTCAGTTTGTTGCAAATTCTGAATTATTTTTAATGTAGCAAATCCTTTATGACTTTTTATTATCAGCACCATAGGATGTTAATGTATAAAGAAGCAGGCATCAGAGGCGCATGGAAACAGTGGTTTATATGCAGCCTTCTCTCACTTCTTCATGGAGTAATATCTGAAACCACTAGAGCACTGGATATAATGACAAAATATCCACTAATTGATGGGTAGGACTCACTTTTTCACTCACTTCTATTTTTAATCTGCACTTTAAACATAGCTGGTTTATGATATACAGCCTATAACTGAGAATTCTGAATGGCATGGGCGATTCAATATTAAGGGGGCTCAGCCCACATTGAGGTTATGATTTAAAAAATCATATATATATATAATATGTATGTTTGTTTGTTTGTTTGTTTGTATGTATGTAGGGTAGACATGAACAATACTGTAACAATACATTATGATTTCATTAACTTTTTTGTTTTGTTTTAATAACCAGCTAGTAGCCTATTCATTTATATTTATTAAGAATATAGACAAACCTTATTTAATGTAATAGTCTAGATTGGCCATATTAAATCATTTCCTTTTTGTTTTCTATTTATAAAAAAAAAAAAAAAAACAGCACATGAATCTATAATTCAAAGTTTCATCAGAAACCACAAATGCGTTTACTCTAATGCTAATAAATGTATGTCACAATCAGCTGTTGGGTCATTATTTAGTAGAACGAAATAACTCCACACATGATGTTTCTCTGTCTCTGTCATTCACTCAATCAGTTAAAATGCAGAGATGCAAAAGCATCGGGTTAAAAAGGTAAAATCTTGTAAAACATGTAGTTTTAAACACTATTTTAACTGCATTTGTGCAGTATAATTAACTTAAAAGAAGATCTACAGTTTTCATTTTCATTCATGTAGATAACATGTAAAATGTGCCATACTTTATTACACGACACTGTTTTCGACTAAAATCGGAAGACTTTTGAAAACGACACGTTTATCTCATTGTAAACTAAAAGACAAAGTCTGTCTGTGAAAACGGTGATGTCATGCACATGCGTAAGCTATTATGTGTTTAGTCTGTAGGTTTTATTTTTTATTTATTTATTTTTTATTTTTATTTTTTTTGACAAATGAAGGAATACTACGGAGCCCGGGAAGTCACCCGAAAAAAAAACAAAAAACAATCCGTGGCAACGGTTTTCCAATCCGTCCCCTCAGTTTATAAACCGTAGGCTACTCACAAATTGTCAAATTAGTGTTTTCTTACAATACTAATGAGAATTTTTTATTAAAGTATATTACAAACTTTTAATTTAGACCCTAAAGAATCATATTAGCTTGTACAAAAATGGCATTATATGACCCCTTTAACAAATCGTGCCCACGAGCTCCTAATCCGCGCCCTTAGATTTGTAAACCGTGCCTTCGGTTTTGGCAATCTGTACCCACAAATTCATAAACTGTGCCCACGCTTTCGCAGTCCGTTCCCACAGGTTTGTAAACTGTACTCACGAGGTGGTCCCTCCCCCAGTCTGTGTCGGCTGATTCAACCAGGCCACCTGTTTAGGTGCGGGATGCATTGCATTGTGTTTAAACTTTATTTTTCAAAATGGATAATTTCCTGAATTTTTGACATACGGACATCATCACAAGTGGTTATAAGAATGAATCAACACAATATAACATTTTGTCATCATGAAAAATTAAAGGTTTCTTACAACAGACTCAAGGATGATATGTTTTTGAAGCCTTTGTGTTCAAAGGTTTTGACATTTTCTCAAAGGAAGTAAAAAGGGACTTTATATCAGAGGAGAACATTCTGAAATTGGGATTACAGTGTGTTGTGCATTTATGAAATGCAAATGGACCTTTCTGTGTTTCCTTATACCCTCCTATGTTACGTTCTCTGTAAACACCGTCGAGTTTGAGTGTATCATTCGTTGAAATAAAACGGCAAGCACTGGTATGTGGAGTGTAGATGCACGGCGAATCCGAAAACAGCCGTGACTGTCGGAACAGAACGAGTTGTCTTCAGAGTGACAGACAGAAAAAGAAGTTGACGGAACACGGATCAAGAAAAAGGGGGAGGAATCACAACAGCTGACAAACTGAAACAAAGAGGGGAGTGAGTAAAAAAAAAAAAAAGAATAATTTGGCTGGATTAATTGGTTGTATTGGACTGTTTGATTAATCAGTAAAGCAGTGGAGTGCTAGCACCGAACGTTTTGACTACTTTGTGTTGGCAAACGAAATAAAAGATGAAACAAATGTGCCAACATTTCTAAGTGTCATGGGTATGAAAACGTTTAATCTGCTGCACAGTTTAACTCAGCCACAGAAACCAGGTGACAAATCATATGTGATATATGTATCACATATGTGGTACCGACCACTGTACATTTAAGGCAATCACCCAGCTTTGCCAGGACTTGGATGGAGAGGATTAAGTTGGATTGGCAAATGGTCCATCTGGTCAGTGAAAACACAAAACTCCAAGGGATTCTAATAAGTATTTGGATGTGTTCAGTGACGAACTAGGAAGTATGAAGGACATTACAGTAAAACTGACGGTAAAACCAGACAGTCAGCCAAAGTGTTTAAAAGCCAGACTGTTGGCCTATGCAATTAAACCCAAGGTTGAAGCTGAATTAGAGAGACTAGTAAAGGCTGGAGTTCTGCGACCAGTACACACGAGTGAGTGGGCCAAGCCAATTGTGCCGGACATAAAAAAAGACGGGTCCCTTCGACTATGTGGAGATTTTAAGGTGATCGTGAATCCAGTTCTGACCCCAGAGCAGTATCCCCTGCCTCGTATTGAGGATCTTTTTATCTGGTCTCGCTGGGGGCCAACGGTTCAGTTAAATTGACTTGTGCCAGGCATACTTGCAGATCCACATGGACCCGAACTCACAAGAACTTCTTACCATTGTGACCCATAAGGGGATGTACCAATTTCAGCGGCTTCCCTTTGGGATTACCTCGGCGCCGGCAATGTTTCAAAGAGCAATGGACCAGATTATCAGTGTGCTGACCGGGGTGCAGTGTTACCTTGATGATTTGCTTATCACCGGAAAGGATGAGGCAGAGCATATAAGCAGAGTAATCTATAAGCCACCTTGCAGAGACTGCAAAGTTTTGGACTGAAAGTCAGGAAGGACAAGTGTGAGTTTTTCTGCCCTTCTGTTGAGTATTTGGGCCACGTGATCGATAGTTCGGGACTTCAAAAGGCACCCTCGAAAATGAAGGCAATAGTGGAGGCGCCAGCTCTACAAAACGTCAGTCAGCTTCTGTCTTTTTTGTGGTTGTTGACTTTATGCGGAATTTGTGCCAAATCTAGCTAACAGGCTGAAACCGTTGCACAAACTACTGAACAAATCCAAAAAGTGGGAATGGACTAAACAATGTGAAGAATCTTTTAATGAGGTGAACACAGCCTTATCCCAGTCTGAAGCTCTCACTCTCCCTATGGCGTCGGGGCTGTGGTGTCACACATCATGCCATCGGGTGAGGGAAAAACCCATCGCTTTTGCATCACAAACTTTGAGCAAGGCAGAATGTAACGATGCCCAAATTGAACGTGAAGGCACTTGCTATTGTCTTTTGGGTGAAGAAATTTAATCGATTCTTGTTTGGTAGAAGATTTACGCTCCTATCTGATCACAGAGCTCTCACCTCCATCTTTGGGCCACATTCAGGTATTCCTTCACTTGCTGCCACTAGAATGCAGCGTTGGGCCCTTCTTCTGTCTGCGCATCAGTATGATATGAAGTACAGAAGATCGGAACATCATGCTAATGCTGACTGGCTCTCCCGACTGCCATTGCCCACTACACATCCAGAACCAGCAAAAGCATACATTTTCTACTTCAAAGAGGTAGACAATTCCCCTGTAACGGCAGCTCAGGTAAAAAAAGCACACACGTACTGCCCAGTGATGTCCAAGGTTTTGGATCTCGTGCTCAGAGGGGAAGTGGGAGAAATGTCTCCGTTCCTAAGGCCTTATGTGATCAGGAGAAATGAGCTTACAGTTGAATCTGGATGTCTACTGTGGAGTTCAATGGTCATTATTCCACCACCATTGAGATAATGATTACTGGAGGAACTTCATTCTGGACACTGTGGAGTTGTTCGTATGAAGGAGATTCCCCATAGCTACCTTTGGAAAAGAAAAAGCAAAAATGTGCAGTGCATGTCAAAAGCTGAGACATACCCCTCAACCAGCCTCGTTACACCCCTGGCAATGGCCCGAGGAACCGTGGATGAGAGTCCATATTGATTTTGCAGGGCCATTGGAATACCATATGTTTTTAGTTCTTCTTGATGCCCACAGCAAATGGCCAGAAGTTGAGGTAATGAAATGCACGTCATCAATGAAAACTGTGGAAGCCTTTCGTTAAATTTTTGGTCGGTTTGGCTTGCCACAGCAACTTGTCAGTGACAATGGGCCTCAGCTGGTCTCGGAGGAGTTCAAGGCTTTTATGATCATCACCTTATCACCCGTCCACTAACGGTCTTGCTGATCGGTTTGTCCAGACAATGAAGCAAGGTCTTAAGTCGACACAGGGTAAAGGATCACTGAATCAACGCCTCAACACTTCTCTACTTTCTTACAGAAACACCCCCCATGCCACCACCAAAGTGTCTCCTGCCGCCGCTATGTTCAAAAGACAACTTTGCACACGTCTGTATTTGTTGAAACCCCTGAAAACAAAACAGACTGTTCAAGCGCAACAACACCTTCAGATGGAACGACGTCTAAAAGCAAAACGTTGTTTCAGACCTGGAGACAAAGTGCTAGCTTACCTGGAAATTGCTCCAGAATACCATGATCTGTCTGAGAATTCTTCCACACCAACCCTCTAGAATGCACAGACTGAGACTCTACCAAGTCAGGCGAAAGAGACTGTTTCAGGTACAAGTCAGTCAGTGCCCTTGTCAACCCATACCCCTGCGAAAGAGTGTGTAACTGTGAATGTACCTACTGTTCGGCCATATCCTAAAAGAGAACGTTGACCTCCAAATAGACTGACACTCTAGTTAGTGACAAACCCACAACTATGAGGCAGAATAATCCCCAGGGTTACGTCTGGGAATAGAGGTAGTCTACCCTCTTTCCTTAGTTAAAAAAAAACGTCAACAAAAAAAAAAAAAAGAAAAGGGGAAAAAAAGGGTTATCTTCTGGATATTGTATGCATCTGAAGCTAAAAGAAAATGTGACTGTTGAATAGGGGTTGCACGACTACTGATTTTTGCTAGTCGATTTCTTATCAAAACAATACTCGAGTTACTCGACTACTCGTGGTTCATGCTACTGTAAATGAGAAGACATGAAATAGTTCTTATCAATAAATGTTTAATTCATAGCCTAATGCAACAATTACATAAGAAAACTCTCAAAACATTATAATTATGACTTTTACATATTTTAATTTTCATGTAACAGAGTGAATCCAAATAAATAACCGTTTTTGCCTTTCATTTCAGACGCAATGTCCGCTTTTAGGGGCCGTTCACATATCGCGTCTTTTGTGCGCTCAAGTTTGTTATTTCAAATGTAAGCGCGGCCGAACAGCTGATCATAGCTGTACAGGGCGGGTTTTTATTTCTCAACTCCATAAATGTATCTAATAGTAAAGGTAATGCAAGGGCTGGAAATCATTAATCCTTTGCTGATACTTCCTCATCATCGCAGTTCATGGTTGCATAGCAACGACAGACGCCATGGGAGCGCAAGCACTTGTGGAAAGAAGGAGAGCGTTTTTAGACGCGATATGTGAACGGCCCCTTACAGAGTTGGCAAATTACGATATTTTGGTCATCCTTGATGAAATACTTCCACACATCTGATGTGTGGTGTCTGTTGGTGACGTACGCCATTTTGAATTCATTTATGGTTAATGGGCGCTCGAGTAGTCGATTGTTTTTGACAGCGCCAACTAGTGGTTGAAGTTGTCAATCTCTCGACTACTCGACTAGTATGTGCAAGCCCTACTATTGAAGTAATGTTTTTGGTTTTTTTTACTACAAATTTAGGAGGGAGGAATATGTTGTGCATTTACGAAATGCAAATTTACCTTTCTGTGTTTCCTTATACCCTCCCATGTTACGTGATTGTTCTACATAAACACTGTAGAGTTTGAGTGTATCATTTGTTGAAATAAAACGGCAAGCACTGGTTTATGCTTACTCCTGCCTCTCGTGTATTTATCTAGAAAATATAAGAAATATTTAACACTTTAACATTGAATGTTTCTGGCTTTGTGAAAATTAAATTTACCTAGAAGACAAAGTAATAATACAGTATTATCAAGATTAACATCCTTAGAATGAAAATCGAACAAAAAATGTGTGCAGGTAAGTAGTCTTTCTTTACTAAGTGACATCGCCAACCACTTTTCTGGCATGACTAATACAGCGTTATTAGTTGTTTTCACGGATCTGTGTGAATGGGGATCGTTTTGATAACGTTGTCATCTGTACAAAGAAGAAACGCTACAGTTTTTAGCACATCGTACATCATTGTGGAGGATTCCTGTAACCTGGTGGAAAACAAACACTTTTAACATGAAAATTACATGAAATTACCAATATAACCAGTAGATGGCTGCAGAGGACCACTCATTATCCATTTCCACTCCCTTTTATAGTTTTGTATTTTGCTTTTGAATTTATCATCAAATGAACATTATGACAAATTTTAGCTATTTCATTGTACTGAAGTATGAAGTATATATGTGTGTTATATTTATATATATATACACTCACCTAAAGGATTATTAGGAACACCTGTTCAATTTCTCATTAATGCAATTATCTAATCAACCAATCACATGGCAGTTGCTTCAATGCATTTAGGGGTGTGGTCCTGGTCAAGACAATCTCCTGAACTCCAAACTGAATGTCAGAATGGGAAAGAAAGGTGATTTAAGCAATTTTGAGCGTGGCATGGTTGTTGGTGCCAGACGGGCCGGTCTGAGTATTTCACAATCTGCTCAGTTACTGGGATTTTCACGCACAACCATTTCTAGGGTTTACAAAGAATGGTGTGAAAAGGGAAAAACATCCAGTATGCGGCAGTCCTGTGGGCGAAAATGCCTTGTTGATGCTAGAGGTCAGAGGAGAATGGGCCGACTGATTCAAGCTGATAGAAGAGCAACTTTGACTGATATAACCACTCGTTACAACCGAGCTATGCAGCAAAGTATTTGTGAAGCCACAACACACACAACCTTGAGGCAGATGGGCTACAACAGCAGAAGACCCCACCGGGTACCACTCATCTCCACTACAAATAGGAAAAAGAGGCTACAATTTGCACAAGCTCATCAAAATTGGACAGTTGAAGACTGGAAAAATGTTGCCTGGTCTGATGAGTCTCGATTTCTGTTGAGACATTCAGATGGTAGAGTCAGAATTTGGCGTAAACAGAATGAGAACATGGATCCATCATGCCTTGTTACCACTGTGCAGGCTGGTGGTGGTGGTGTAATGGTGTGGGGGATGTTTTCTTGGCACACTTTAGGCCCCTTAGTGCCAATTGGGCATCGTTTAAATGCCACGGCCTACCTGAGCATTGTTTCTGACCATGTCCATCCCTTTATGACCACCATGTACCCATCCTCTGAAGGCTACTTCCAGCAGGATAATGCACCATGTCACAAAGCTCGAATCATTTCAAATTGGTTTCTTGAACATGACAATGAGTTCACTGTACTAAAATGGCCCCCACAGTCACCAGATCTCAACCCAATAGAGCATCTTTGGGATGTGGTGGAATGGGAGCTTCGTGCCCTGGATGTGCATCCCACAAATCTCCATCAACTGCAAGATGCTATCCTATCAATATGGGCCAACATTTCTAAAGAATGCTTTCAGCACCTTGTTGAATCAATGCCACGTAGAATTAAGGCAGTTCTGAAGGCGAAAGGGGGTCAAACACAGTATTAGTATGGTGTTCCTAATAATCCTTTAGGTGAGTGTGTGTGTGTATATATATATATAACTTTTTTTTTTTTTTTTTTTTTGCCAATTAAAAAACGTGAACTTAATTTTCAAATGAATATAGCATCATGATACATTTAAGTATGCCTTCATGGGTGTGAAGTGCTCCATTTTTGCTGGAGGAAAACAGCAGTGATGTGGGGTTAACGCAGTGGATAGGAAATCATCTTTTTTCATATTAGTTTAAAGGGGGCTGAGGCGATCACAAATTAATTTACAGATTACGGAGTTAATAGCAAATTTTTATTGCTAAAGCCCTCCCAAAATGGGCCTGGTGACACCCTTAGGGTTTTCACAGTTAGGGTTGTAGTTATCAAACAAATAAGTACACCCCCTGCTATTAAAATGGTGTTGTGGTGTATTTTGATTTCACACTGCTTCTCTTTCTTTTTACTCAGACACAATGACCTTGCACTACGTCTAAGAATAATTTATAACAACAAACTGAGCCGGATCAATATGCGCAACATTCCTCATGTGGCTACAGATATCAGTCGCCTCACTGCTGGTCATGTTGGAGGGCAGGTAATTTCTGTTCCCGACTTTAATTTATATCTTTAAATATCCTTTACTTAGATTTGCTACTTGCAATTTGTAAATTTAAAGTCACAAACCTATATTTGTGTGTACTGCCTTGTTACACAGATCAAGTGCTGGGCCTGATGCTCAAAGTTGTTCTACCACAAACTCCCCAAATTCACACACATCTTCTAAATTTTACCATTGCATAAGAAATATATAATTATTAGGCTGGTAGAAAAGTAGAGTATGAAAATAGTTAAAAGTCAAGATGAGCCAAGCTGATAGACACCTATCCTAACATAATAAGTGCTGTAATAGTCAAAGGTTGCTTCAACTAAGTATTTGTTCAGGGGTGTGCACACTTATGCAGTTAGTTATTCCAAGTGTTTTTTTTTTTTTTTTTTTTTTTTTACTCTGAAATGTGCCATTTTGGTTATCATTGGCATTCCAGATGTTGTAATTTTTATATTAAAGGAACAAAAGTTCTAATATGATTTCTGTGTTTGTTTTTGTTTTTTTACATCACAAAAATCAGCTGTTTTTAATAGCGGTGCATAGATGTACACTGTAGAATGTCTTTAATATGTTATTATTTTCACTGAACCACCAATTGTTCAAATTGTTCACCCACAAGTGAGTGTCAAGATTGCCTTTTTTGGTAACTTTGTTCCAGAGAAATAAGCCCTTGATATTTGTCAGGTTTTTTCAGCGTACGTGTTGTGTACGGCTCAGGATAAGGATGCTGTCAGGCTGACCTTGGAACAGATTGATGTAATTCGTCGTGTATGTACTGAAAACCCAGAGCTGGAACTGGTCACTACAGCTGAAGGTACTATCACCCTCAACCTGACAAAAAAATATTTTCACTTTGCTGTGACTGAACATTCTGAAGTTTTCAACTTTATATACTAAACAGTTTAGATAATTTAAGTAATATTCTATTAGAAATGCTTACTGTAATATTAACGTTTATAGATTGGTATGTCATCTAAAACAAGTAATAAAAACTCAGTGAGTGTTTTAGCGCAATTTTCTCACGTCATGGGATCACAACACTAAGAGATAGTAAATGAAAGAGAAAATAAGTTGCTCGAGAATATAACTTTCTCTTGAAATTCAAATTAACTTTCTGAAATCAAATCAGCAATGGATAATAAAAAAGGCACAATCACTTGACTAGTTGAACATCATTTTTTTTTATTAGCTCATTATTTTTTACATCTTGTGTTCACTCAATATCCTCGATTTTCTCTGTATCAGCTTCCTTTTCTGCTTTGTCCTCTTCAGATTCTTCCTTCTTTTCTGCTTGACTTGTGACTTTGTAAACTCTTCTTCTGCTTTCGAGATATTTGCCAAAACATCCTCTGAAAGCCACGAGATATCTTGATCGATACCTTCATTGATTTCTTGCCGTAATTCAGTGGAATTAATTGTGCTCATGACTCTTGTGAATACCTTCCTTACGTATTTCTGTGGAACAATAGTTTTATAGGTGAAAAGGCAATATTTTTCTTATTTCCCTTCATATAAAGTTTTAATTAATTTTTGAAGCATAAAGGAAAGATTTTTGATCAATTCTTTTTTTCTAATATTATTGTAAATTTCAGAAGCTATCGATTGCAATTTGTTTCAACTCGATAGCTATTATGGTTGCCGAGAAATTAGCAAAAAACTGTTTTTTTTTCTGGAATTTCCAGGAAATCCAAAATCTTTTCCTGGATTTTTTTTTTTGTGTGTTCCCGAGATTAGACCTTCCTTAACATAATGCCGAAAACCCGAAGTCTCTAGGTGGTCTGGTTGAGGAGTAGATAGAAGTGCAAGATTGGTGCGCACAGACAGAACAGAAATCATGAGTTAACAATCGCAATTTTGTCCGGTGGAAAATTGCGCTAAAAAGTTATAAAATTAGAATTGCAAGTTTACCAATTCTGACTATAACACGTATTTGCGAGTTATAAAGTCAGAATTGTGAGATATAAAGTATTTTTTCCCCCTCAGAAAGGCTTAGTTCACCCCCTTGGGTGAACTATGCCTTTAAGTTTCTTTGGTTTGCACATAGATAGTATCTCCAGGGAAACTCTAAGAATAGAAATCTTAATGAGATAAGTCCTTTCATTTTTACAAAAGACAACGGAAGTCCGGAGAGGATGTTGCAAATTATCTCCGGGGCAT
Organism: Rutilus rutilus; assembly: GCF_951802725.1. Lineage (NCBI taxonomy): Eukaryota > Metazoa > Chordata > Actinopteri > Cypriniformes > Leuciscidae > Rutilus > Rutilus rutilus. Next base: position 24,703,996 of record NC_140211.1, read on the forward strand.
TCCAATTAACAATAATCTTTCCTATACTTGCAGTGTAAGTGAAATGAGAAGAGACTCTATGCAATCTCATAGCTACCTGCCTGAGGATATCCTCACTCAACATGTTTGGACCAATGCATGCCATATGTAACACTGTATAACATCTGGACTGCATTTCACATATACTACTGTTCAAAGGTTTGTGGTCAGTAAAATATGAAAACAGATTTTTTGAAATAAGTCTCTTATGCTCACAAATGCTCCATTTATTTGATCAAATGCAGTAAAAACAGTAATATTATGATGTATTAATACAGTTTAAACAACTGTTTTCTATTTAAATATTTTTTCAAATGTAATTTATTAATTTGATGGCAAAGCTGAATTTTCAGCAGGAATTACTCAATGTTACAAAAGATTGACTGTCACTTTTGATCAATTCAAAGCATAATTTCTGAATAAAAGTATTAATTTCTACTGACTCTAAACTTTTGAATGGTAGTATATAGAAGTGTCTGCAAGAGTTTTGTGTGAAATATGTGTAGTACTCGGAGTGTCAGATAGTTTCAGAAAATGTATATTCTTAATGTTTATACACGATGAGGTTAAATTGAGGAGTAAGAAGTAACTCATTCTTAATGTCTGATTATAGTCAAAATATACTGTAACAAAATGGACTCTGAGGTTCACCTTTCAAACAACCATCAATTCAAGACACACACGTGTTTTGTTTTTATGAAAACTTGTTTTATCCATAGACATGATTTTTATACTCTACAAACTTTACATTCTATCCCCTAACCCTTACAGAAAATTTCAGAAAAAAAAATAAAAAAAATAAATTTAATATGGTTTGTGTCAATAATTTCAGGTTTTACTATCCTTGTGAGGACTTTTGTTCTCCACAATGTAGGGAATACTTGGGCCACACACACCAAAGCTAATACTGTATTAACAAGCCATATGGATTAATAGATGTTGTTTAATATAATGTAGTAAGACCTAAGACCATGACAACATGATAATGGACATAGTTTTTTGCAGACTGAACAGCATCAGATGGCAAGTGCTTGGTTTAGCAACAGCTATAATAGCTGTACTCAGCCATGATCGCAGCACATAATCTGTTCACCTCATTTTACAATGGACACTCCTGTCCATTGAGCTCAGATTATTATTGATGTGGAGAGAAGATACAAATAAAAGGATTACACATGGTTTAAAATATTTGTCTTTCAATTGTTCAGTATTTAAGTATTTTTGTGTGTGTGTATGTTTTAAGGAATGAGGAAAAGTACAAAAATCACATGTCTCATCAGTGTGGAGGGAGGCCACTCCATCGACAGCAGTTTACCAGCACTACGCATGTTCTACCAGCTTGGAGTAAGATCCATGGCCCTCACACACACCTGCAACACGCCATGGTAAATACTCACCATACATGTACAACACATGCTAATAATAATAATAATGACGTGTACAGTCATAAAAACAAGTTTATTTATAGTGAATTGAGAGAGGAACACAAATGTAACACATTCTGCATACTGCCCCAGACATACTGTCCCAGAATTTTTATTTTATTTATTTTTGGTCTGTTTAATTATTCAACTTTCTTCTATAATGTCACTTGTAGGGCTGAGAGCTCATCTAGGTTTCACACATTTTACCAGCAGAAGAGCAACAGCTTGACCGAATTTGGCAAGGTAAGGTTTTCTTATTGATGGATATGAGTAAATGAATCAATATAAAATGAAATCGATGTGGATCAAGGTAAAATTCGAAGATGAAGTTTAATTTGAGATAGTTACTGTTGAAAGTTAGATAGATTATAGAAAGTTACAGTTGTATTTAGTGGGGAATATGAAACTGTATTAAAGGCCTCTTTTGACTTCTGTATTTGGAAATCCCTTTCTTGTGTCCTCTTTTTGAACCCAAAGACTAGAGACAGTTCAAAGACTTGTTTTCTTTTCTTTTTTTTTTTGCTAAAAAATGCCTTAGATCTTGGAGAAAATATTCATGATCATGATTTTTATATCCTGTTTGTACAGTAGGTCATTGTTCTTAAAAAAATATTGTGAGCATATGTGTACTTTTTTTTTTTTTTTTTTTTTAACCTAGGAGAAATGAAAGACTAAACATCATTATGTTGTTGTGGACAATTAACCTATTATTTGATATGATTCAAGTACATTAGAAAAACTTCAGCATGCTCTTCAAAATCTGAATCTACTGTTTTCATAATTATGATGCATATACTTGTTTATAAGTGTAACAACAATTATCAGCACATATTTTGCAGTGGAATTCACTGATTATGTTTGATGTACATCATACAAATTTACCCTACCTAACTTGACTTGAATTGAACTTAATGGATCAGAACTAACTGCTTTGTTTTAGTAATTAATGAATTTAAACATTTCCTAATGTCTATCTTTACCTGCTCACCCCAGGCAGTGGTGAATGAGATGAACAGGTTGGGAATGCTGGTTGATCTGTCCCATAGCTCCTGGGAGACAGCCAGAGCAGTGTTAAACCATTCTACCGCTCCAGTTATTTTCAGCCACTCATCAGCCTATGCTATCTGTAACAATACTCGCAATGTACCTGACGACCTGCTACTGCGTCTGGTGAGACTGTTATTTGGTTTGCTACATTAAAGGAGTAGTTCACTTTAAAATGAAAATTACCCCATGATTTATTTACCCTCAAGCCATCCTAAGTGTATATGACTTTCTTCTTTCAGACGAATACAGTCGGAGTTATATTAAAAAATATCCTGGCTCTTCCAAGCTTGATAATAGCAGTGAATTGCTTGAAGCTCAAAAAAGTAAATCCATCCATCATAAATTAACTCCACATGGCTCCGGGGGGTTAACAAAGCCCTTCTGAAGCAAATCAATGAGCTTGTGTAAGAAAAATATTCATATTTAACATGTTACAAAGTAGAATTCTTGCTTCTGGCCATACGCAGTCTACTTTCGTCCAAAGCGCAACTTACGTGTGACGTCGGAAGTAGCGTAGTGCGTCATGGCGTAGCGTAAATATCAGCAGTACGTCGCATTATTCGCATAAGATGTGCTTTACACTTAAGTCGAATCCGTATGTTTGTTTGGCCGGAGGATATTTATTTTACTTTATATGTTTTTCTTACACAAACTCATCGCTTTGCTTCAGAAGGGCTTTATTAACCCCCCGGAGCCGTGTGGAGTTTGTTTATGATGCATGGATTAACTTGTTTGAGCTTCAAGCAATTCACTGCCATTATCAAGCTTGGAAGAGCCAGAATATATTTTTTAAATAATTCCGATTGTATTCGTCTGAAAAAAGAAAGTCATATACACCTAGGATGGCTTGAGGGTGAGTAAATCATGGGGTAATTTTCATTTTAAAGTGAACTAATGTAATGTACTAATGAACTAACTAATTAAGCCCAATGTGGACAGGACTAGATTTCCTGGAGGACGTTAGATAATTTACGCACCAGTCTTCTGCATGCTTTCATTTCAATATATTCCAACAACAACAACAACAAAAATTACAAAATTGATAAATCGAGATCTCCCTGCTCACTTACAGGTATGTGTGTTTATTATAAACAGCCACTTCTATATTTATGTAGGGTTTTTATAATAAATTAAAATTATATCTAATAATATATATATATATATATATATATATATATATATATATATATATATATATATATATATATATAAATATATATTAATTAAAAGACAAATATGTCATACGTGATACATCCAATCACAGCAGATGAACTTATGTAATGCCCACATCTAGAAATAAACAGAGATGTTAGTTCCGCCGAATCGGTACATGAATTCCGACATCGGGTGATAAGAATTGTAACTCAAATGTCATTTAGAAAACGTAATCGGTTACCTAATGTAACCTCTGTTCTCTCTAGAAGAGGGAACGAGTATTGCGTAAGTTGCTTACGCTACGGGTAAAGTCATCTTTTCTCGAGATATGAAGCCAAAAAATTATCCTTAATTTTGATAATCTTGTCAACGCAGTGCAACGCAACGCAGACCTAGAGCAGGCTATCTAGCGTGCTCATTGGCTGCCCTGCGGCAACTGCAGCAGCCTACCACTGAGCCTGGCGTGACGTCGCGCCCTCACGCATCACAGCCCGCAGAAGGGGCGTGGTTTAGCGTATATCAGGAAGGGCTCGGAGGCTGCTCCCCTGGTTTTCGTTGACTGAAGTGAAATGAGCGCGTGGCGCGAGCACGGCGGGTTACGCAATACTCGTTCCCTCTTCTAGAGAGAACAGAGGTTACATTAGATAACCGATTACGTTCTCTTACGAGAGGTTCTCTCGTATTGCGTAAGTTGCTTACGCTACGGGAACCTCCTTGTCAACGCTGTGCGCGCCCAGCATCCACTGTATGAGTCCCAGGGAAAGCCCGGGGAACACGATGAGTGGGAAACAGGCGGCCAACAGAGTGGCTAGCGCATGTACATAAGCACACAGTAGGGAGTGCAGAGCGGCCCAGCCGGTCTGTACAGAACTGACACAACCCTTATAGTGCAGCTCAACCAGGAGAGCTAAATCGAGTAGAAGTAGCCCGCGCACAAAAAATTGTGGCCAGGGCATAAACGCGACTTAGACTGATAAAAGTTTAGCCTGCAGGGCGGGAACTTCCAGGTTGTAAAACCTAACAAATGTAGAGGGGGAGGCCCAGCCTGCCGCCATACAAATGTCATGAATAGAAATCCCGCTGGACCGAGCCCACGATGAGGCTTTGCCTCTAATGGAGTGAGCTCTGATGCCCAAAGGGCACTGCAGGTTTTCAGACGCGTATGCAGCTGCAATAGCGTCCACTATCCATCTGGACAGACTGTGTTTCGAGGCGGCGAGACCCTTGGTGCGCCTACCAAACGAAACGAAAAGCTGCTCTGAGCGCCTGACAGCGGCAGAGCGCGTGATGTAATTTCTCAGTGCTCTGACAGGGCAGAGGAGGTTATTATCGACCTTGCTGCCGGATGCCGGCAAGGCTGAGAGAGAAATGACCTGCGCTCTGAAAGGAGTGCCCATCACTTTGGGGACGTAACCGTGCCTCGGTTTGAGAATGACTTTTGAGTCATAAGGTCCGAACTCGAGGCACGCAGCGTTAACTGATAACGCATATAAGTCACCCACACGTTTGACTGACGACAGAGCTATCAGAAAAACGTTTTTTGAGCATGAGGTATTTCAAATCCACAGTTTCTATAGGTTCGAAGGGATGCGCTTTCAAGGCCTCCAAGACTAGAAAAAGATCCCAAATAGGACCGACGGGGGCCGCGGGGGATTCATCCTCCTGGCTCCTCTGAGGAAGCGGATGATGAACTCGTTCCTTCCTAATGTGCGGCCATGCGTCGAGTCAGCGAACGCTGAAATGGCCGCAACATACTCTTTGAGCGTGGAGGGGGACCTGCCCATGTCCAGCAGCTCTTGAAGGAAGCAAGCACCCACGAGACCCCACACGTTTGTGGGTCTAAATTTTTGACGTTGTACCATTTATTAAACACAGACCATTTAGACGTGTAGAGCCGTCTCGTAGAGGGAGCTCTAGACTGCATGATCGTGTTCACAACCCCTTTTGGCAGGTCAACGGGTATCCGTTGAGTATCCATGCATACAGAGACTAGTGCTCTGGATGAGGATGCCAGATCGAGCCGCGTTAACTCCGGGAACCACGTTTGGTTCTCCCAGTGCGGGCTATGAGGAGCACCGAGTGGCGCGTTTCCCTGATTCTCCCGATGACCTGTGGCAACAGTGAGACCGGGGGGAAAGCGTACAGCGGGCCGCTGGGCCCGGCTTGGGCCAGCGCATCCTAGCTCTTTGGAAAGAACCTTGGGCAGTGAGCGTTGTCTTTTGACGCAAAGAGGTCGACTTTCGCTTTGCCGAAAAGGCGCCATAGTAACTGGACTGTCTGGGGATGCAAAGACCATTCCCCCGGGGGAACATTGCCTCTGGACAGTCTGTCTGGACCATCGTTCAGGTGACGGGGCACGTGCGCGGCTCTCAGCGAGCGCAGTGGGTGCTGAGCCCAAACGAGGAGGCGTTCCGCCAGGGCGCAGAGAATTTTGGGTCTGACACCGCCCTGATGGTTCACGTAGGACACCATTGATGTATTGTCCATCCGGACTAGTACATGGTGATCCCGCAGGTATGGGAGGAAGTGCTTCAGCGCATTCTCGACCACCAGCATCTCTAGACAGTTTATGTGAAGGCGTTTCTCCCGGTCTGACCAGAGGCCATAGACCGGTCTGCCCTCGAGGAGAGCCCCCCCAACCTAGGTTGGAGGCGTCTGTTGAGACCACTTTCCGGTGCGAGACAACTCCCATTGTCACTCCCGTGTGGTACCATTCGGCCGCCAGCCAGGGCTGCAGGGCTGAAACACAGCCCTGATTCACACTGATTCGCGAGCCGCCGGCAGTCCAGGCTCGGTGAGGCACTCGCGCTTTCAGCCAGCGTTGTAGCGGGTGCATGCGCAGTAAACCCAGCTGGAGCACAGCTGCAGCTGAGGCCATGTGGCCCAACATTTTCTGAGACGTTCTCAGTGGAACCCGACTGCCCGTCTGGAAAGACGTGGCGAGATGTCGAATGCGGCGTGCTCGCTGCGTTGACAGTCTGGCCGTCATAGCCACCGAATCCAGTTCTATTCCCAGAAAGAAATTGACTGATGGGGCAGTAATGAGCTCTTGGTCCAGTTGACCGAGAGACCCAGGCTTTCCAGATGAGAAGCGCTGTTCTGTGAGACATAAGCTCTGTCCCTGACTGCGCTAGTATCAGCCATTCATCCAGATAGTTCAAGATCCGCATACCCTGTCTTCTCAGGGGAGCGAGGGCCGCGTCCATGCACTTCGTGAATGTACGGGGTGCTAAAGACAGGCCGAACGGCAGGACGGTGTATTAATATACCTGACCGTCGAAGGTGAATCTCAAGAATGGCCTGTGACGGGGTATAATCTGAATCTGAAAATATGCATCTTTCAGATCGAGAGAAATAAACCAGTCCCTCGGACGAAATTGCGCGAGGATCTGTCTGGTTGTGATCATTTTGAACGGTCGTCTCATGAGAGCTTTGTTCAAATATCTCAGATCTATGATAGGTCTGAGAGCTCCGTCCTTCTTGGGCACGAGGAAATAACGGCTGTAAAAGCCTGTCTCGCTCAGAGAAGGATGCACCTGTTCTATCGCCCCCTTGCACAGCAGCTTTGCTATTCCTGCTTGAAGTAGGTGAGCTACTTCTGTATTCACTCTCGTCTCGGTCCGTGCTCGAAGCGCGGGGAACGGCGAGCGAATTGTAGCGGATAGCCCTGCTTTATAGTATTCAGCACCCATTCTGACACGCCCGGGATCGCTTCCCATGTTTTCGCATGCATAGCTAGGGGTCGAATGGTCTCTGGGTTCAGATCACCGCACTGCGCGGGATGGGGAACCTGTATCAGAGGAGATGGGGCGGCGCGCGCGCCTCCGGTGCTCGAATACGGAGGCTCGCTGATAACGGTGACTGGCTGGGCAGCACTTAATGGCTCGGTCGCTGTGGACGGAGAACATTTTGTGGCGAGAAACCCGTGACGCGAAAGCAGCGTCGAGGGTAGCGTATTTATTGGTAAGTGAGCGGGCACAGGGCTTACGTTCGCAACACGGCCAGTGTTTGGAGTTTTAGAGGATCTGAACCCCGGGACAACCGTGTGACAGAGCGGGCAGTGGGTAGGTGTGGGCACGGGATCGTGGGCACATTTCCTACGCTTAACACTCGAGCGGCGCGTGCCCGCTTTATGAGAGTGAGCTCTGTGAGAGACACCGGGGAGATCGTGCTTGTGTGTAGGGGTGAACACTGGGACGTGGGCACATTTTCTACACTCATAACACCATCGGCGTGAGCCGGATAACCAGACATTATACTCTTTTGAGATTTCTCTGCTTATGAGATTTCTCTGGGGTGCCGTAAAAACGGTGTTTGGGTGCAGGCGAGCGAGTTGTACAACGCGCTCGTTGGCTGCAAAATACACATCTGCAGTCGCCTTTTTTGAGGGGACTGACAGAGCGAAATGCTTTGAAGACTCATATGTTTAGACGCTCATAATACTCAAGAACCATCATGCTAGCGGGAGGGTGCGAGAGGCGGGTTCGCTTTCTGTATGTAAGAAAGCTGGCCGCGAGCTCGGAGAAGGAAACAGCATCATTTTATCTGTCGCTCGAGCTGGGATTCGAACACTGGTCTCTGGCGCGAAAGCATAAGATTCCACCACTGAACCACAGGGGGAAATACATAAGCTTTCGGTTAGCGCGAGCATATAAGAGAGCGTCATCATGTTTTGTGTCGGCGTTTGTTTGCAGGCGTGCGTGTATTATAACAGGCTCGTTTACTGCAATATAAATTTTTCCAGCCGCCTGAACTTAAGAGGGGACTGAGAAATGTGTGAGAATTTGAGGTTGGTCCGGCCTCGGCAGGACTAAAAACACTTTCTCTTCCTTTCGCCGGTGAGTGAGACACGCGGGGTGCTGAACATCGCTCGTGACCGTCCGCTCTGAAATCCCTTGTGAGCGGCGCAGTTTGCTTGGCTCAAACAAAAGGAGAGAGAGAGAGCGGGAGAGGGGTCGTAATAGGCGAATAGCCAGAGAGCGTCGTTATGTCTTGTGACGGCGTTTGTTTGCAGGTGTGCATGTATTGTAACAGGCTCGTTTACTGCAATATTGATAATTCCAGTCGCCTGAACTTAGGAGGGGACTGAGAAATGTGTGAGAAATGGAGGTTGGTCCGGCCTCAGCGGGACTAAAAACACTCTCTTCCTTCTTTTCGCCGGTGAGTGACGCACGCGAACGGGGCACGAGGGGCGGGGTAGCTTTCTTGTAAAGAAAGGTAGCACCGAGACCGTCCATTTCTGACATCGCCTGTGAACGGCGCAGTTTGCGTGGCACAAGCAAAGGGAGAGAGAGCGGGAAGAGGGGCGAGTAGCCAGAGAGCGTCATCATGTTTGTATCGGCGTTAGTTTGCAGGCGTGCATGTATTGTAACAGGCTCGTTTACTGCAATATTGATATTTCCAGTCGCCTGAACTTAGGAGGGGACTGAGAAATGTGTAAGAAATGGAGGTTGGTCCAGCCTCGGCGGGACTAAAACACTTGTTTCCTTTCGCCGGTGAGTGACGCGCGCGAACGGGGCGGGGTAGCTTTCTTATAACGTAAAGAAAAACTAGCCTCGTGACCGTCCGCTTCTGACATCCCTTGTGGGCGGCGCAGTTTGCGCGGCTCGAACAGAGGGAGCGCGAGGAAGCTAGCCCTGTGACCATCCGCTCTGACATCCCTTGTGAACGGCGCAGTTGCACGGCTCGAACAGAGGGAGAGAGAGCGGGAGTGGTGCAAGGCATTTGAAACAACGCCTCGTTGGAAATTTCTCTTTTAGAAGAAGAGAGAGTGTGTGTCGCAGCGGCGAACACACACAGCAGAAAAAGGATATGACGCCGGATAGCGTAGCAGGCACGGATGGCTGAAGGCGGCGAAGACGACCGGCTTCCTCTGACTCTTTCTTCGGCCTGCTGGTCGCTTGCTTCAACGGCGGCGGTTTCTCTCAGAGTCCAGCGATGCGAAGAGCTTCGCTGAAGAGACGAAAATCAGGGGAGCAGCCTCCGAGCCCTTCCTGATATACGCTAAACGCCAGGCTCAGTGGTAGGCTGCTGCAGTTGCCGCAGGGCAGCCAATGAGCACGCTAGATAGCCTGCTCTAGGTCTGCGTGCTGCTGCACTGCGTTGACAAGATTATAAAAATGAAGGATCATTTTTTGGCTTCATATCTCGAGAAAAGATGACTTTACCCGTAGCGTAAGCAACTTACGCAATACGAGAGAACCTCTCGTAAGAGAACTAGTCCTGTCCGAATAGGGCTTTAGACATAGTTTTCAAAAAAACAAACTGCCAGTTTCCAAATCTCTAAAATGCAGATTTTACTCACTAAAAAAGACAATAGTGTAAATTGTACACTCTTTTCTACTTTTACCTACATAACTTGTACGATATTATGAAAAGGACAAACTTTGTTTTCTTTCTAGAAAGAGAATGGTGGGCTTATCATGGTGAATTTCTACAGAAGTTTTGTAGCATGTTCAAATGCCACAAACGTGTCTGTTGTGGCTGGTAAGACAACAGACACAATTTTATTTAAATTTCTTTAATTTTTTATTCTGTTTTCATTAGAAACTTTCTTTTTTTTTTAGATCATTTTGATCATATAAAACATGTGATTGGCACTGAGAGCATTGGGATTGGAGCAGACTTTGATGGAGCACAAGGGCAAGTAAACTTTTTATCTATGTTTACGTTACAGAAATCTCATGCGTTAAATGCACACTTCTTGGCTAATGTGCCTCTACGGAGTCCATGCTTGCAGTATTATGCAGAAAATTGTATTTAAACAAAACTGTTTTACATTATGCTACACCCCTTGCGTGCCCATTTATAGATATTTGACTGATTCGATAATGTTTTCAACTAATAATAAGACTGTAGTACTCTCAGCACCATTAAACACCTTTTACAATATTTAAATTCATTCCAAAGATTTCCACACATATCCCTAAGAATCACAAAGATAAGCATACAGATTCTGCGTGGCTAGTGCCCCTTAACTAAATGTTTGTTTGTGTTAAAGTGTGCCTGTGTTTTCACAGATTCCCTCAAGGGCTTGAGGATGTCTCCAAATATCCAGCGCTAATTGAGGAGCTGATATCAAGGAACTGGAGTGAGGAAGAGCTGGCAGGAGTGCTTAGACTGAACTTCCTTAGAGTGTTCCAAAAGGTTGAGAAGGTCAGGAAATAAATTATTGTGTTCAGTTCCCATTTCAATTAGGTCAGTAAAAGTAGCAATTAATCATGGCATCTTTAAGGTTAGTACAAATATATACTGTAGCGCACACATAGTAAACGATTCACCCTTGCAATACACATTAGTGAACATAACATACACTCTTAAAAATAAAGGTTCCACTTCCAAAAGGTCTTGTTGTGTTATTTTTTTATTTAATTTTTTTGTGATTCCATATAATACATTTTTTTTGGTCCCCTTAAGAACCTTTTAGTGAACAGTTCTTAAAAAAAAAATATATATATATATATATATATATATATATATATATATATATATAATTTTTTCTTCTTTTTTTTTTCCTTTTTTTTTCTTAGTGTGAAGAACATTTTAATTATCTGAAGAACCCTTTTCCACTATAAAGAACCTTTTGTGAAATGGAAAGTTTTCCATGAATGTAAAAGGTTATTCATGGAACCATCAATGCCAGTAAAGAAACTTTATTTTTAAGAGCGTAGTATACTTATGTACTTAAAAATATACTTAATGTCCATATGTTTGTTGTAGACTGTTCTCTGATGTAACAGGCCTTCCTGACTACTGATTATTTTATCTTTGGTCACAGTCAGCACTTGTGAATCTCCTTTTGGTTTCCTGTGAATATAGCTAAGTTTAACTCTTTAAAGGTCTTCTCTTCTTGAACTCTTTCTTTTTGGCACTGGGCAACTTCAAAAGACAGTCCTGCCAAATCACTGCTTAAGCTTTTTTTGTACACATTCTTAGATCATCTTATTCCTCTGCCTCTTCCTTTCTTCTACTACAATGGTGATCTTTACACTCCTAGTGTAACTCCTTGTACCTCTCTGTCCTGCACACAATGATCCCCATTAATTTATCTAAACACTTTAAACTTAAGACCTTCACTCATTACAACCACGTACAAAAAAACAACAAAAAAACCCTTTATATTTTCTCATCGTCCACCGTCAGCTGACCCCTTCTGTGAAATTACAGTTGTTATTACAACTCCCTCTTCAAAAGAGCATTACATCTCAAATCTGTCTCTCCGATTACCCCTTATCCCTGGTTATCAGTGAACCACTCCAAAACCAAACAGACCATATGCCATGATGGAAATAATATGCATATACATATCACGCCTTACCATGCTCTTCTAGATAAGGTGTGATAAGCTTCCACCAAATGTCACTGCACTGGTTCTGCACATTCAGTCTGAAGAGATGTAATCTAGCTGCACTTAGTTTGGACCGCAACCAATGCAAAAAGTTTTCTCCATTAGCCTTACGTATCACTTCCACAAGCTGCAGAAAACCCTGTGTTCTTGTGACTTAAATTTGCTTTGTTGTAGATTGCAATCTTTTTATATTATTTGGAAATTTCAAAACACCTTAAAAAAAAAAAAAATCAACATTATTTTAATCCACTTTAAGGATGTGTGTACCGAGATAAAAGACACATTCTTATAGTTTCAAGTATATTAAAACTATGTCATTCAGTGTGGTCATAGCACATCTCTCTCTCTCTCTCTCTCTCTCTCTCTATCTCTCTCCATATGTTCAGGTACGTGATGATATGCAATACACTTTACCCAGCGAAGTTGAAATCCCATTTTTGGAAGCAAACAACAGCTGTCGTGTGATACTGTCTAATCCAGTCAGGGTCGACAGTAGCTATCGAAATGGTGAAGCTTCATTGATGCCTGTAAGAGCTATCGCCTGGTTTATCATACTTTTGGTCCAGTTACTGTAATATACATTAAGACAGTGAATCTTCCAGAGACAGTATACAAATCAAATGTTCTACGACACACCGCCTTGAGATTGCCTTGTCAACACCACTTTGGAATTTTGGAAACTTATGTTTGGTAACAGTTTCTGAAGAAGACCATACTTTAGCTATGCATATTAATAAACCATTATAGTGTACAGATGACATTTCTGTAAATGAATGAAGAATAGAGTTTTGTGTTCAGCTCATGAGATAGCAAAATTAAGTAACAAACAAACTGCATTGTTGCATTATCTCATACTGCCATAGTATATCAGTAAGAGGCATCTGTTTCTTTTGTTCTGTTTCTTTTCTGTGGCAGTAGTAGCGTTAAATATAAGAAATTATTGTTTTTTATTAATAATAATAATAATAATAATAATAATAATTATTATTATTATTATGATTATTATTACTATTATTATTTATTGTTGTTATTTGTTTCCAAACACATTTCTCAAACACTCCTTTTACCCCTTACCTTGGACCAATAAGTAAACACACACCACTGAGCAAGTAGACATGTTGAACTGCTCAAACTTAGAAATTAATCTTTTGAAAGCACCAGAGAGCCCATAGTGTATGCTTATATTTATCTGCATATGATAAATAATACTTAATATGATACGATAATACTATATTAAATGTAAATAATACAATTATTAAATGAGGAAAAAAATACTCATCACGTTTACAATGCAATACCACTTGTTTTTAGCTACCTTCTTTTAGTTAAACCATGAGGTTTGCAGTTAAAGGTTGTCTTTTTTTTTTTTTTTTTTGGCAAAAATAAAATTATACAATACAAATATCATATTCTGCAATTCATTGTGCACTTTATTGTAACTTTCATATTTTATAGTTTTTAAAATATATTTATCTTAATACTATACATAAGTCAACTGCATGTTTCACTGAAGTGTTTAATCTTTCTCTTCAACATGGAACACTATACAGATGTAACACTATACAACCAGTAAAAGATCATTGCCTTTATATTTCAGATATAAATGTTGTTAGTCAAGTCTTTCATATTTTCTATTTGTATAACAAATGTATATTGTCTGTACAGTTATCATGCCCTAAAAAAGAATAAAGACTTTGTATCAGTATCCAAAATGTCTCCTCCTCAATTACTAAAATTCATTTCACTGAAAATAACAAAACTGTTCATTTACATTCTCTTAAAAATAAGTGAAAAAATGCAGTTATAAATTACAAAATCTACAGAGCTATTCATATCCAATATTTATCCCATTCCAGCTCCTTTGGTTATTTTCTAAAGCTAATACATCCAATACAATGGGAAGTTTCTACAAATAAATAATAAAGACAAAATAAATAAAAAATAGAAGCACTCAAATGGAAATTTAAGTTCAGCACTTGCTATATTTTAAGTTCAGCAATATAATGGCAGTCTTGAATGTACTAGGAAGCACTAGATCTGTTACATGGCCAGTGAAAGTCATGAGAATAATTGCGTGTATTTCGTCCTATTAAAAAAAAAAATGTATGCGTGTAATTTTATATATTAAAAGGATATGTAAAGTTTTATTTTTTATTTTTAAATTAGTCACTGTTAACGGTTGTGAAATATTTTTCTTGGTTCTTGCTCAAACCACAATTTTCTCTAATTGATTGTTAGCATGCTTGAAAGTGCATGTTGCTACACCAGAGATATGTAGTGTAGTGGTGGAAAAAGCTCAAATGTTTTAAAGGGATTGTCTATTTAATGTTTTATGCCTACATTCCAATGTGATTCCAAAAGTTATGTCATGATTGTGGAATGAGTTCAGTTGAAAAGGTACACATCTAAAAACCGTTCTAACATGCTATTGAAATATTTTAAGTGAAATGAATGTATTGAATAGTTCCATTCAGTTTATCATTGATTATAAATTTAGGCTGGCATAAGATGTTCAGTATGCATATACCACTTTTTTGACTTGCACTAAATATAGTTTACAGTAACACAGTAACAGTGGTCTATGAATTGATCTTTGGCCTTTCACGAATAGATGGTGATGACCTCACGACCTCCACCTCTCACAAGCAACACTCTTTCTAGACCCTCAGTCAACACCTCAAGAAATTCCATATCTGAAACCTACGAGTTAAAGAAACAGCCTGAGAAATATTGATAAATTAATACAATAGATAATAGGGCAGTTTTACCCAAATGAGCAATTCTTTTATGGCCGGTTTATCCATATTCTGCTAAAACTAAGCACACAAGCAATAGAAAGCTTTACAGTTTTTTTTTAACCATCACTAGGACACATTTCTCAATATGTAGGTCACTTTTTCATAACTCTTCACACAGTTGTGTGTGTGGGCTAAACTCTGGATCATTTATCATTGCTTTGGCACACGTTTAACATACACAGGATAAGATGTTGCTATCCTTTGTGCTAGCATGTACCTGATATCTGCTGTTGGTGGTTGAAGCGGCTCCACGGAGACTAGTTAGTGAGGAAAGGATGACAGAGGAGTTCTCCTCCTCCTTCAACGTTTCATTGATAAGCCCACAACGCCTTCAGAGGGCTCAATGGCGAGTTCTGGTATCTCAGAATCACCCCCCTCTGTCTCCTTCCTTGCCACTAAATTATTTTGGGGCCCAGCTAGGATCTTGCTTTTTCATCCATAGCCATTGGCTACTTCTTTCTGCTACCTCTGACAAGGCTTTGATGACAAGGCGTAAACTCCGGCCTCTAATCTCCATGTCCCTGAGGAGTCTTGTAGTTGACGCCGCCACAAAGCCTCTACATCCCACTTTCACAGGGTACACTTTGGTGCTCCAGCTGCCATGCTGTGGCTGAGCTGCTAGCTCTGCATAGTGCAAATGTTTGTGTTCAAATGACTCCTCCACCCCATCCTCCCAGGGCAAAGTAAGTTCGACAATGTAAACCTTCTTGGGTGACGAGGACCAAAGTACCAAATTAGGTCTTAAGGTGGTATCAGCAATCTCTAAAGGTCAGCAGTCTCAGTCACTTGCTGTGTAGAGCTGGCTTTGTTCTGATGGTGGGGAGACACTTTTGGTTGCCTTGACCCCCTCTCGGACAAAAGCAATTGCCTGTGCAGGTTTTATTATATGTGGTGGAAGGGAATTTGCAGCAGTTCGTTTAGTTTCCAGGATGGAGGCGAGCCTCTTAAGGACTTGGTTGTGCTGCCAGGTATATCGTCCCTGAGTGAGACTCGCCTTACAGGCTATAAGTATATGTTTGAGGGAAGCTGGCAAGGAACAAAGGGCAAACTCTGGATCGTCACTCAGCCACTGATGAAGATTGACGGGTGTCGGAAGGACGTCATATGTAGCTCTGATTGTAAAACTCAGCCGACTTGCTTCCTCTTGCCGGTAAACTTCCTCTTCTCAACACCTTCACACTCCCTCCACTGCCCCTGCTTGCCAAGAGAGACTGACTTGGCCCATCAGCCTCTTCCTGATGGCGTACTTCTTCCACCACCATTTTCCTTCGCCCCAAGGCTGTGGACTTACTCCAGCTGGTTAAGCTGTTACAAGCCCAAAGCTTCCCCTTCCTTATCGGAAATGTCCCACAATGTCTGTATGTCTTAAGGATGCCATTGCCCCTTCTATTGCTTTCGCTGGACCCCACTTGTGCCCAGATCTCAAGGTTGGTGCGTTGCTGCTTACTACCCCATCTCTGGATTCCTTCAACATAATTTGTAAATCTAACTTTCACACACTTGAATTCCTCTTTTAGACTGGTAAAGAGCAGTTTGAGGACCCCCATCCCCATTCAGACCAATGCTGGTGAGACACTGTTGGACTCCAATCCACTTCTTAATATAACGTGTAACCCTTCTTTCCATCGTCTCCACCGCTGAGCTTGGAACCTCATAGATTGAAAGGGGCCATAGCACTCGGGGTAGCAGCCCAAACTGTAAACACCAGCTCTTTCGTTTTCCAGGCAATTGAGTGTTATCAGTTGCTTGTAAACCACTGCTGATCTCCTTCTGCAGTTGTTAAACCTCGACTTTGTCCACCAGGCTTGCACCATGCTACCTTCCAAGACTTTTAACTGGTTGCTCAGAAACTATTGGGTCACCCCTGATGAAGAACCTATGGTCCGTAAGCACCCCCTTGACAATAGAGATGCTATGTGATTTGTATGGTTTTATCCTCATACAAGCCCACTTGATGGTCTCTTGCAATTTTCCAAATAATCTCCTAGAACATGGAACAGTGGTAGTCAAGAGTTGAGATGACATCCATGAAAGCTCTGAGAAGCTCTCCCACAACCCATTTTGAGGCTCAAATTATGAACTCCATGGCCATGGTGAATGCCAGAGGTGAGATCATACATCCTGCCATTATACATACTTCCAGGTGCTGCCAAGTGGTAGTAAAATCTTTAGTGGTAAAACAGAACTGCACATCTTGGAAAGTATGCTTTTACCAAGCCTGTGATGGTATCTGGAATGTGGAAGAAGCTGAAGGCAGCCCAGAGAAGATTGTGAGGTGCTGAACCAAAGGCATTGGTGAGATCCAAAAAACCTACATGGAGATCCCTCTTCCCTGCTTTTGCCATTTGGATCTGGTGCCAAATCATGCTTGTGTGTTCTAGGCATCCTGGGAAGCCTGATATCTCTGCCTTCTGTACAGATGTATTAATGTACCAATTCCTCTGCATCTACTCAGACACCCTCCTTGCAATAACGCCAAAGAAGGTTTTACCTTCCACATTCAGCAGAGAGATTGATATGAACTGACTGATGTTTACAGCATCATTTCCCTTTGGTATTAGGACCCCACCTGCCCTGTGCCATGCTTTTGGTACTATTCTCTTCTGCCATGCTGTTCTCATGAGTCTTCATAAAAGCCTTAAGACATCTGCTGCTCTACCTAAGAAAAACCACAAAGTGCTTTCTGGAAGTACTAAAAATGGAGTGTCTAAAGCATCTTCCACATCATCCTGCTCTCAATCAACGACCATCAGACACAGCATGTGTGTCCACGGTTTTCTGTGTGTGTGTGTGTTCAATACTCCTCCTAATGTGTGTGCACTAACTTGGATGGGTTAAATGCAGAGGACATATTCCAAGTGTGGGTTACCGTACTTGACCTTTACATGTCACTTTCACTTCACATTCCCAGAAAGAGGTACTTCTATGGCGATTAAAAAACATTCCTTTCTCCAATTGCTCCATTACTGAAAGACTTGCTAATGGTCTCTCATTTCTATGGTTCCTGCAAGGAGACGTTGGATTACCTCTGGCCAAAGTATTGGCAGAGAAGAGAGTTGGTCACAATGGCGACGATGTCCACATTCTACCACTATGTCCACACTACCAGCCCCGTTCCGGCATGATCAGAATCTTTTAAAAGATTGGCCTGGTAGACCTGCAGCACCACCATGGTATCACAGTGAGCATAGCCCCTCCACTTCTAAACAGATGACACACAAATCATGTGTATCATCTGGTGTGATAAACCACACGCAGCGTTACACATCTCATAAATCTACCAGTTATGGTTTATTTTATTCTGACATATTCACAGACATATTCACAAGCACACACAAACCGCAACCTGAAGTCAAAGAAACTGATGTTTTCTCTAGTCTTGCGAATGCATAATTGCATTTCCTTTTGTAGCTGATCTGTGACATCATCTGACTGCAGTAACCAATTAAAATTGGCATATATTCACAAGCGCTTCAGACACCGGATCATGCAAAGTGTTCCCATAGTTTCAACTCAAAGAAGCAGCGTTGAGTTCCACTTTGAAAGATAACTTTGTGTGTTTAAAAAAAGTGACCCAAGTATTAAGAAATGTGTCCAAGCTATTAAAAAAAAAAAAAAAAACCTGTAGTACTTAGAGCATATAATTCTCTGTGAAGGATACAGTTTTCATCTCCCTCTGTGTTGCGTGGAGGTCCTGGCATGTTGAGCAGCACGAGTCTAGCATCATGGGATTTATTAACAATAACCTCATTCAGCTTCACAGCTGTGTGCATCCGCCGAACATTTGATTGGTCACTGTAACAGACACAGACACAGAGTTTTGATTTAAACTTAGGTAGATCAATATATTTAGTAAATGTGTAAAATTAAATAGAAGTACTATGGCTCTAATTTGCTTTTGGGGAAAATAGGCAGTGCTGCATTGAAAGTAAGCAAGCATGCACACCTGCATAGTTTATTTATGTAAAAAAGGAAGAACAACAAGGAACACGTTTCAGTGATCCTCTTTATGCTTACTAATAAAAAACAAATAGGTCTACAGTTCAAAGATAAAAAGTAAAATTTATAAACTTGATTTCAGATACTGTGCAGTGGTGCATTCCAGTTCTTGTTCCTGCTTGCCTACTCACGGTTTAATGCTGATTAGTTCTCTGAAGTTTTCTGGTGCATTGCTTCGGTTTCGTCTTTCTGCTTCTATTTTTTCACTAGTCCAGGTCATCTGGTTTTTCTCTGGTAATACTTCAATGGTTTCCTCTTCTTCATCTGAGTATAAACTGCCCATTCTGATCAGCGAGTGTCTATCCTTCACTAGTTGGGCCTACATTGAAGAGTAATGAGACCACATTTTAAAGAGCTGCTACTGCATATATTTGGCTTTTACAGTAAACAAGACATTAAATGTGTCAGTACTAGTATGGGTCACCAAGTATGACCTGCCCTATTTTGTGACATGAAATGCTGCATTTCATGAAATTTGGTTACACTTCAATGCATTATATACACAAAAACAAAAGCCAGTTGTTGTTTTTTCAGCCGAAATGTAGTCATCACATTTGGTGAACAAAATTCTAAATTACAAAATTGATTTCCATGGACATAATTGTGAATGCACTTTGAATTTTGTGGATAACAGAAAACAAAATACACCCAAAATGTCACAAAATGCCTTTTGTCCTCAAATTAGTAATTTTATACTGTATTAAATATGCATTGTGTCCACAAAACAATATGGAAAAAACTTTAAGACAGAGGCATGTTTACCACTGTGTCACATCACCTTTCCTTTTAATTACACTTTTTTAAATGTTTTTTGAATTGAGGATACTAATGGTTGAAGTTTTGCTAGAGGAATTTTTGCCCAATCTCGCCTGATAAAAGACAGCTGATAAACAGTCTGTGGTCATGGTTGTCTGATTCTCCTTTTTGTGATGGGCCACACATTTTCAATAAGAGACAGATCTGGACTGCTGCAGTCAAGGCAGTCAAGCACATCCCTACTATGGTGTAGAGTGTCTAGAAACCCCTCTGTTTTAGCATGTGCAGATTCTGCAGAATGAGGCCTGGCATTGTCTCTGTACAATCCTAATATATTCCTCCACGTCAGTGGTACCTTCACCCACATGCAAGTCACCCGTTTGTACTGATGCACACCCATACCATGGCAGATGTTTGCTCTTTGTTCCTGTCGCTGATAAAGGTCTGTATGGTTCCTTTAGTCCTTGGGACTGTATTTAACACAGTAGCATGACAGTTTCTCATGCAATGCCATCTTAGGGCTCAAAGGTCATACACATTCAAAAGAGGTATCCTGCCTTGCCCTACACAGAATGAGATTTCTCTGGATTCCTTGAATCTTTTCACAATACTATGTATGGTAGAAGGTGAAAGACCTAAATTAATTGCAACCTTGCATTAAGAAATGTGATTTTTGAATTGTTTGTCAATTCTCTCATGATATTTGGCACAAAGTGATGAGACATGACCCATCTTTGCTGGCAAAGACTGAGAAGCTCTTTTACACCCAAACATGATACCCTTACCTATTACCAATTCACCTTCATATTGTGGACGGTTTCAAAAGAGTTTAACTTGGAAATTATAGAAGCTTCTTTTTTTTTTCACAATTATTATAATAATTTTTTTGCCTCTCACAAATTTTTTGGAGTGTGTTGCAGCCATCAAAATTTGTTTATATTTACAAAATACACTTAAGCTGGTCAGTGAAAACTTTGAAAATCTTTTCTTTGTATACTCTTTTCAGTTAAATAAAGGTTAAAGAGAATTACAGATTCTTGATTTTATTGCATTTTACAAAATGTCCCAAATTTTCTGGATTTGGGATCATATCGTTTGTCAATTCACAATATACTTCAATGACTTCTGTATTATTCTTCTGTTGGTAAAAGACAATGTTAGTGCAGAGCAGACATAATGAATGTGAGGGATGCAGTACCTCTCTGTCTCTCTCTGCACAGGAGAGCCTCATTTGTTTTAGCATCTGTGACCTCTGTTCCATCATCAGTGTCCGTTCATACGTATATGCTGAGATGTCGCTGTCGTGCTGCAAATAAGAACATTTGACAGCATGAAATTATAATTGCATAAATGTTTTTGATGTGTGGGATGTATTAATAGTGAAGAAAGTGTTATGTATACCATCTCAACCACTTCCACCTCTGCTTCTAATCTCAGCTGGTACAGGAAGGTTGCCAGGTCCTTCTTCATCTGAATACTGTTATCGTCCATTTGAGCCACAGTGAAGATTCGCATCTTACATTTACGCCAGACCTGAAGTACAAGAAGAAAACCAAATATATATAAACATAGCAAAACCACAAAGTACTTATAAACACTCCCACAATAATTGTCCAACAATAATACAATGAGGGGATAACTGCATAATTACAATTATACAGTTATGCACTTTCAAGAGCTTGTACAACATACAAGGTTGAATATGTAAACTTCACATTCCATAATCTATCTATCATTACAGAAGGCATAATACATTGCAGGTTCATTAGGGGGGTAGAATTCTGTATTTTTGTATATCAAAAATGGTTGGTGGATCCTGAAAACCTGAAAAACAAGAAAACCCTAATGAAGGCCTGTTTGGGCTGATACTGTACACGTTAGTGTTTTTTAAGATGTAGCCCTGTCTTACAATAAAGGCTTTTTACCTTTTTAACTATGTGAGTGCCTGGACATGGATTTCCTTACAGGATCCACCTAGCATTTTTGATATTTTGTTCCCCTTCTAGAGCACCCTTTTGTTTGTGAGTACCAGATGTGGCCCTGGTTGAAATATTCTCTTTTTGTATTTTTAATGTTGGTACAGATATAATGCTTAAAACAATCTAACTATTACTCTTATCAACAGTATGTTTTTAAATACAAACTGTGAGCAATTTTATGTTACATTTGAATGTTAATGGCTTATTTTAAATTGCTAATTGTTCACCTTATGTTGTTTGAGAAGGAAAGGCAGGAGCATGAGCATTCCACCATCATGGACAATCCACCAGACATCAATATATCCATCAGTAAAGCGCTCATGGTTGCTGGGATAGAATGACACATTTTTTGGGACCATCAGAGCCAGGTGGGCAGCTGTAGTACAGCGGACTGTATCTACAGGTGAGAGAATATGAAAGGGGAGTAGATTAACATAAGCCTGTTGTGTTTCAGTGCAGACAATTATAAGTGCACATCATTCATATAAATCTTGTTCTTACTAATAAAGGTTTTCCAAGCCCGTGGATCTTCACTTTGTCTCCAGCCATATGGCCAACCCATAACAACTGTGTTGTGCTTCATGCCTCCCAGACCGCAGGACTGGATCAAATGTGCGATCCCCTCTCTCACTTTGGAGGCTACCACCACCTGACAGAAGCCCTTCACCCGCTCAATCTCCATCATGTTCTTTATTGCCTGGTGAAGGGTACAAACACAGCACAACCATGGAAACCTACTATAAAATCAATTTCCATTGCTTCTACTTTAATAAATAAATGTTGCCTCTTGTTATTTGCTGCAAAGTTATTAAGTACATATCGACTACAGTTAATTTATCTGGATAAAGATCATTGTGCAGTAGTGGCCAAAAGTGATGCCTGGAAGGGATAATTGTTTGTAATGACTCTACAAGTTTGATTAAACCATCAACATATGAGGAAAATATTTAAAATATTAGGGAAGAACAAAATGTCAATTTTCCTAAGCTGGACATCACTTTTGGCCACTATTGTATTTGCATCTGTAATTTAAGAGCACAGTGCACAACGTGATGATAAAAGTGCATGTAAATCTGGAAACTTCCTCACCTGTTCTGACGCTTGTGTTTCCCCATAGCATTCCAGGAAGTTTCCCTGTATCACAGAACCTACAATGGTTAGGCCTTTTCCTGCCTTCAGCTGTGAGGCAAAGGTAAGCATTCTGGGATACTTTACATGTAGATCCTCATCCAACTTGAGCAGAACCAGCAGCTGTGGCCTATTAAAATTATTTATATGTAATTAGTTATACATTAAAAAAAGTGACTGTGATGATGTTTATATTGTTCTAAAATATTTCTAATTAAAATAAAGGCTGTTTTTCTTTTGAACATTCTATTCATCAAAGAATGCTGAAAAAGTGCATCATGGTTTCCACAAAAATATTAAGCAGCACAACCTTTTTCAAAATAAATAAGGAAAAAAAAAGTTTCTTGAACACCAAATCAGCATATTAGACTGGAGTGATGGCTGCTGACAATTCAGCTTTGCAATCACAGGAATAATTTACATTTTTGTAATAGTAATAGCCTTGTTGAACACAAGAAACTTCTTTCAAAAATATAAAAAAATCTGACCAACCCCAAACTTTTGAACTGCAGTGTTACTGTCAGTACAAACACTGTTTGAAGTATGCAGGAGTATATTATTCAAACAATATCTTCCTGCTTCTTAAACATTATTTAAATATATTATTTGAAAGTGTTTCCAGGTCATTTCCAAATATGTTTTTTTTGGAAAGTATCTGCTGATAATATTTTTAAATTAGCTTCTCAACCTCCAGTTTTTGGTGTGGGGAGGTCCCGCTTCCAGGCGAAGAAGTGAGTAACGGGCGGCACTAAGAGACAACCCACGGATCCCATCCCCCCATTCCTTCTCTGCTCTAAAAGAGACAAACATATACAAGATTGAGATTTGTAAAGTAAAGATGGATAATTGGTGATTTCAGTTTAATTTCAGATGTCAGGTTAATGGATGTAATTAGGAATCACTTACCCCTGATACTCAATGTACTTGTAGATCATACCAGCAATGCCCATTGCTACAATGGCATAGTACCAAGAGGAGATAAACATAAGGGCTAAACACATACTCATGCCCAGAAAAGACAGAGCCCTGAAAGAAAGAGATAACAGAGAGCACATCATAAAAAGGCCTATTATTTTACTCTACACTTCAAAAGCGTGACCTGTTTTATCAAAGGTCATTTTTAAATAATTGCAGGAAGTGAATAACAGATATGAAGAGCTGAGTTCCAGTGAGTTTTGTGATCACAGTTTGAACTGAATTTAAATGTCACTACAAAAGAAGTTCTCAGAACATGCACAAATATGATCATCACATAAATGAATGCACACACAATCGAAATGCAAACTTACCAGTGGTAGTATCTAAACCGTGGTCTCCAGTTTGGCGTTCTTAAAAGTGTTTGTACTGCACATGCCAAGTTTACAAAAAGATAACACATCAGGAAAAACCTGTCAAGTGAACAAGCATTTATACATATTAGAATTAGTAACGTTAGAATTAGTAATGTAATACATGTAATGGTAATCCAGGTAAAAAACATCATGGTATGAAATGAAACGGGGAAAAAAAAGGTTTTATTTCTGAGAAGAACATGTAGCATCTGTGCTGAGCCCATACATTACTTTAAAATACACTTAATATTCATTAAAATGATCGATTTGACTGCACTGACACTATTAAGAACAAAACTTTAACTGAATTGAGCTGGATGATGACACAACTCTCCTGGTTCAACTTTGTTTTAAATTTACATATTTGCAACATCAACACCGTTATTGAACAGAATTGAATAAACTCGAGCTGAATAACTACACAATTGACTTTCATAGAACTGCTTATAGCTGAATTAAACTCATTTCATTATTAATGAACTTTACACAGCTATTGAACTGAACTGACACAAGCAGAATAATTACACTATTGTCTTCTGTAGAGCATTGTTACAGCATAATTTGAATTAGTCTCATTTGAAGTTTGCATCAGTAATCGTTAGTTTTCTGTTTATTACTGTGAAGTTGCTTTGAAACAATCTGTATTATATAAAGTGCTATATAAATAAAAAGGTGACAACTTGATAAGAATCATCTATAAATTGATATCTAGCCTTCATTTTACCAATAATATCTATTTGCAGAATTCAATTCAATATACATTTCAAAATATGCTTTCAAAAAAGACAACAATAATAAATAGATAAATAAAAACCCATTAACATTTGATGTTCAATATAAAAAGGACATCTTAAACCGTAGTTTAATTCATTTATTTTGTGTGAATTGAATCTGTATGTGTATATTTGTGGTGTGTCCTCACATGGAGAGAATAGGAGCGACCATATCCAGTGATGCAATGAGGATGCCGAGCTCTGCTATGAGTCCCGTCAGCAGCAGAGCCCACGTGGGCTCTCCATTAGCTTTTCCGTGTCCAAAGACCTGTGCATGTGCAAACACATGAACACACAGGGATGGAAAGTAACAGTCAGCTGTTAGTATCGCATATTTACATTTTAGGAACAACATTTTACATATGACATGCAAATGTTTGCTTTTATGGCATTTGTGGTTTGGCAAGGAAGTAACTATAATCCAGAAACTCACAACAATACGCACATTTACATTTCACTGGAATTCATGTCAACTTTATGTTTTGTTATAAGTTTTAAGACACAGTATATCTACAATATGTTTTGAACCACATAAAAAACTGCTGCTATTTTATTCTGTGTACTTGTTATTGTTATGAATAACATCAACATGATGAAACAGTGTGTTATTTAGATATTTTGTGATCATAAATCAGAAGATCTCTCACTCTAAGGAAAGGGATGATGTTATCTTTAGCAATGGCTTGCAGGAGGCGAGGAGCTCCGGTCAGGGACTGAAGTCCTGCACCCACTGTGGAGAAGAATGAGCCAATCACAATGACCCAAGGAGAGGGCCAAGACAGTGTGCCAACCACCAAGTTTTTTCTGACTGCATCTCCAAATCTAAAAGACATACGCAAGAATGCATAAGACACAACATGCTTGTTTCCATCTAAAAGTTTGTATTTGTACCCTCTAGATAGATAACTTACTTATCTCTCAGCACCGCACCTTCAATACAGGCCCCAAACAGAACCACAGAGCTGAAATCTGTCAAATGAGTCATGGAATTCTACGTAACTTTGAATGCAAAATAGGACTGCTCACACTTTGTATAACAGTTTGAAAAAAAAAAAAAACATACAGCTGATAGAAGTATTAGTTAATAATATAATATCAGTACCAACAGCAATAAAGGATACAGACAAGAGAGGTAGTTGTAATGGCCAGAATCGTCCCTATTGGTATAGACTTCTGTGCGTCTCTTAGATCTCCAGATCTGTTCGAGCCTGCCATAATGCCTGTCGCAGAGACAGAGAGGGACAAAAATAGTAAAATTAAAGTCATTTTCCATCAAGTTGTAATACTTAGATACTTAAAGGATAGTGCAGTCAGCTGACTATATATTATCCAGCGTATTACACAGGTACTTGCCAAATAAATAAATGAGTGGACATTAAATAATGATTGGACTTAGTTTCGGCTAAGCTTTTAAAACTTTCACTTAGAAAAAATAGTGCATTATAACATGTAACAGAGGGGATTGACAGGTTACAGCGTTGTCACTGACACTATGAAATAGCTGTTTACATCAACTGCACCTTTACAGATTGGCAAAATGTTGCGGCTTGCAGTCCAGCTAGAAAGGCGTATTTTCTCTTTAATTGCCAATTAAAAAATGTAAAAAATTACATTTTCAAATGAAAGTAGCATCATAATTGTTAATCGCAAATTTTTAGGGGGGCTGGGTGGAAATTTAGGGTGGGTAAAGCCTTTCTAAAATGGGTCTAGTGACGTCCGTGATATGGGTGCCAACCACAACAAGACAAATACGCAATTGTATTCTGGAAATAAGCCCAAAAAAGGAAACAACCCGCCACTGTCCAAATCTATAAACAAGTTATACTATATCTGGATTGGCAACTCTGCCTTCTTCCCATAGTGGCCCTCACATACAGAATTTTTTATTATTTTACATGCAGCAAACACTAATAATATTATTACACAGCATGATCCCTCGACTGACCAATCAGAATTAAGTATTTGAGGGTGTAATAAATATATATATGTTTCTTAACCAAAGAGGACATAAAAGTTTTACCTGTGGCAGAAGGAAAAAAGATTCCCACCAAGAGG
Source organism: Rutilus rutilus (assembly GCF_951802725.1). Classification (NCBI taxonomy): domain Eukaryota; kingdom Metazoa; phylum Chordata; class Actinopteri; order Cypriniformes; family Leuciscidae; genus Rutilus; species Rutilus rutilus. Next base: position 24,730,806 of record NC_140211.1, read on the forward strand.
GTGAAGGAAGTGGCAATGTCAGCCGACACATAGAAGCCAAAGGTCTCCATGGAGCCATGGACATCGACAGAGGACAGACTGGCCTTTTCAAGAATCTGCCCTTTCTCCATGTAATCCCCCCACATGTTTTCTGCACAAACATGCATAAAAATAAAATAAATAATACATATACAAATCCACATATACAGTAATACATGTCAAAGAGCAAGTGCCTGGAAAAGAAGAGCCTTTTTTCATCATCTGTTATAATTTTCAAATCTGTGTTTTCTTTTTTCTTTTTTTACCAGGATGACATGCTGTGGACCAGACAAGTGTGTCCTTACCTTTAATGATCCCACTGGCCAGCCCAGGAATGCCTGGAATCTCTGTAACATTGTTCTGAAAGAAGTACTCGTCACAATGAGCACTGCTGGAATTCTCAGAGCTGCAGAAGTTCTTCCAAAGCTTGCTGGTAACTGTCTCATTGCCGACAACTACTGTCTTTCCACAAACATCAAACAAATCACGAACCAATGTCCGGTTTCCTAACATACAGATCCTACACATGGTAAAAAGAAAAAATTAGGAATCAATTAATTGATCTAATTACATTTTCATTTAAATATTACATTTTGTGTTTTGTTTTGTCTAGCAACATAAAGACTTACGGAAACTCAGGAGGGTGGAAGATGGATTTGACAGCTCCAGCGTAGATAGAAACAATGGAGATTATGACACAGGCCAGGAACAGGGAGGCAAATTTGTTGACATACTTGACCCCCACAAAGACAACTACAGCCATAAGGCTCAAACATATTGTGCCATACACTCGCATGTTATTCAGCATTGCACCACTCCCTGCATGAATATCTGCGGGATGGAATATGGCAGCCTGGGGAATCAGATATTTCTGTAGACAAAAAGTTGATGAATGATTATTTTCAGAGCTGGATCGTTTTAGGTTTTGGATCATTGTGTGTGTGTGTGTGTGTGTGTGTTGTCATAATATAAGGAAACTGACCAGAAATATTTCAATTGCTCCCAGTATGTACATGGCAGCAGCAAAGGTTGTGCCTAAATAAAAACAGAGACCAACTGCACCACCGAACTCAGGGCCCAGAGACCGAGATATCATGAAATAGGCCCCACCAGCTGCCAATTAAAAATAAATAGATAAATACATTTGTGTGTGTTTGTACTGTGAAATATTACATAATACAAAGGAGTATAAACACTTCAAATTACCTGGAACTACACCATTGGTGGCTATGGCACTCATCGAGATTGCTGTTAACATTGTCTGTTAAAAATAAGATAAAATCATACATTTAAGCATTTAACCCTAAAGGGCTATCTTCTGCTTTCTGTATATCAAACTCACTGTGCAATGATTGCAGAGTTACAGAGCTCACATCCTATACTGCCTGCCATTAATAACAGCTGCAGGGGTAGATATTTTTCTGCAGTGAAAGTATCAACCTTTCTAATAATGTAATCCGGTTGATTCATGAAACCTCAAATTAACCTATCCAGCTAACAGGGAACATTCTCAGACCTTAGGATAACATTCTCTTATTCTCATATCTAATTCTCTTATCTAAGTTATGAACAAATTTTCTTCCAGTAACATTAACAGAACGTTCTTTTAAAGTTAACTGGTATTTAATAATGTTCTCAAAAACTTTTTTGAGACATTTTAGTTGGATGTTTTTTTTTGTTGTTTTTTTTTTATGAAAATGTTATACTTAAAACTTTTTGATGTTCTCTAAACATTATGATACGTTCCCATAGTGTTTGCAAAATGATCAAATGGAATGTTCCCTTAATGTCTGTAACCAAGAAAAAACAATAAAAAACTGGACGTTTTAAACGTTCAGAGAACATTCAAAAAGAGCATTCTCTCATTTTTAGAACATTCTTAGAACATATTTTTGTTAGCTGAGTAACATCGGATATACATTTTGTTCCAGGTGTCAAAATGTAGCATTTAAACGTACTATTTTGAAACTTGAATGCTTTAAAATGCTACTTATCAGTCACGCTGTCATAGAAAAGCATACAGATAAAGGACTGCACTCAACCTGTGATGTGACCTGTGAGTTACCAAAGTATTCAGTCATGCACAACCAGACTCGTCTATGTGAAATCTTGCATATGTGAATTTATTCAAATATATTTTTTTTATGAATGTTCTTTTTGTTCAATATATCTTTTGATATCAGATACTCATAGTTAATTTATCCTATTCAGACATAGTTAACCTTTGTTCTGAGGACGTAAGCCAACATGTCTAAATTTTGTTGCCACATCTCCAAAAGTTGAGACATAGTATCTTATATCTTTCTTATTTCCGTCTGGTATCCTGTCTCAAATCAAATGTGTTCGCATGAACTCATTATCTTACTTGGAATCAAAGTACAGTGTGTTAAAACTACTCTTGCAGGATGTAGAACCAAGCGGTCAAAGCTTAGAGTGGTACATTTTACCATTTCTTTATCTGACCTGAAGATATGTATTTGATAGTGTTTGCGAAGTCGTCTTTCTTAGAAATCAAATCAAGATACAAAGAGAAATACCAAGAATTGTATTAAGTTATTTCCCTAGTAGTCCCTTCCTGTTATGTAAGCACAGCATATCATTTTTTTTAGTTTCAGAAGACATTTTATTTGACATACTGACATACTTTTATATTATTTACTGTGTCTTGTTTTGCACAATTGTCCATTGCCAGTGACGAACTGCTTAAATGCAATGCAAGCTGTTTTTTTACAGGACAGATACACAGGCAAAAGTGTGGCAGAAAAGCCATGATAAACACAGCCTGATAGTGTACTTATGAGGGTGTGTCTGCAGTAACTCACGCATGAACAACACATGAGAACGATGAGAAAGGATTGGACGACACCTGCTGTTCCCACAATCCAGGTGAGACGCAGAAAAAGAATCACACCAAATATGTTCTGCAGACATGGCAGGTACACTCCCATCAGCGTGCCCATATTCGGAGACTACAGAGAAAAAAGCAGGAAAGAGAAAAGTCTCTCAGAATTTTTTATTTTTTATTTTGGTTAGAGTGAAAATAGCATTTTGACTTTTTAAATAACCTTGGGCACTTGTCTTCTGGATGCATCAGCACTTTCTGCCTCTTCATGTTCTTTGGCTCCCTGAGTAACATTTGTGTAATTGACCAGCCGGCTGAGGAGAGACGAGACCTTCGGCCGGATGTCCAGCTCTTCCTAAGGAAACATACCCCTCAGTACCACATATACTAAGATGTATAGCAGAATTCTACACAAAGCATTTTTCCACTATTCATGTGTTGTTATTGATATTAATGTTAAAGTTATTGAGATTTTAGATTATACATTTAGTGGGAACTAAGTACTGCAAAGAGAAGGAAAGGAAAATGAAAAATTAACCTCAAACAGAGCCAGGTTTCTGTCGTAGTAGTCATTCCTCTTAGATGCTGAATCTGAACTGCTGAGAAAGGGACTGTCTTCTTTATGATTGCCATGACCTGGAGGGGGAGGGCATTTACAATGTATTTGCTGGATTTTAACAGACATACAGGATCCTTGATATGAAGTTTGAGTCATTGAAAATATTCTTCTTTGTGTATATGTGTATGGTGTCCATTAGCGTTTAGATTTCTTTTTTTCCCCTCCATCCTTAATTTGCTTTACTGTTTTTATTATCCTTTTCCATTGTATCATCACACATATGGTATAATTTTTTTTAAATGTATAACATTTATTTCCCTTCAACTGATGAAGGATTTTTTTCACTTTTTTAGATCCAGACACTTTTAGGGTGGAGTTTATTTTCTCAGAATAACTTTTTTCGCCCACAATTATGTAATTTCCTGTCCCGCCTACTGAGTTAATGTCACTATGTGTCATTGTGCCATTGTGGAACAATTGAGTCAAATGAAATCATTGTAATTTTATATTTTTGGAATCATCTTCACATATGTACAAAATTTGTGGAGTGTGTGGATTAGGCTGATATTAGTGTATTAGGCTGATATTCCCAACCTTCAAAGACATTCAATGAGAAAATGGCATTTTGAATCATACGGTAAAGATACAGAGAAAACCACATAAAAACTCTTCAAAGGAAAAAGCAGTTTAACCTTTTTTTTGCACCAAATCTTTTACACGGCCTTATACATTTCATGATTTCTAATAGTAGTCAAATAATGAAGCTAAATTCATAGTCTTTTTTAATGATTTAGTTTAATAAGAACTGAATGAATCTAAATAAATAATGCCTTGCAGCTCCTCAAGAACTCTTTTCTAAGACTGGCATCAAGCATTAAACACATTTTGTGTATTTCTGCTTCCCTGAATCTTTCTCCCTCTCCATTTCTTTCGTTATGTCCTTTAATCAGGTCACTGAATCAGAACACTTAATCAGTTTGATTGTTTTGTGTCCTCACACTCGCTGCTTTCACAACAAATGTCAATACAAACACAAGCGAGGTACCCAAATACAGTACCAGTCTTAATATGCTTTCTGTGATAGATATCACTGCTAAATTAGTCAGGTTCATAACAATTAAGCAGTTTGGTCTGTATCGCCCTACTTAGACTTTTTTTGTTTGCACGACAACCACATTAAATACATTAGCCTGTCCATCTAACTGTTTTAAGTGGTTTGGATAGACAGGAGCCTCATTTAAGTGAGGGGAAAGAAGAATTTATATATTTTAGCGTGCAATTAATCAGTTCATAAGCTCAGAAAAGATTGTCACCAAATATACTTTCTCAAAAATATCTAAACTCAAGACAAATAATAAGAAAAAAAGTATGGTCTGAGGACAAGATTGTGTCTCTGATTGTTTCCTATAAGTCTCACTCACCTGTGTCCAGGGTTAATGTGCCATTATAGGTAGAGTTTGCATTAGCATTGTTGTGGTGGATCAGCATGTTTGTCTATGTACAACAAGGCAGGCAGCACTCTGAGCAGTGGTCATAGTCTATATCCAGGTCAATGTGATCTATTAACTGTTACTGAGAGAGCGAGGGGGATCAGTATTCACACACACACACACACACCGCTCAGATTCAGAGAACATCGACTGATCACAAACTATATGCTACAGTCTTACACACCAGATTCAGTATGCAAGCAGAATCACACGCTAAGTGTTTAGGAACACACAAAAAAATCACTATCTACCTTCCATAAAACTTCTAATCCAGAATGTTAACACATTATAAAGAGTCATTTAATTAATAAAATGCCTGAAAATTCAGAAAATGGAACAGCCATTCTGCAGTGGTGAAATCTTATATTGGAATATGTTCTTTATTATATCGTAACATGTTCTTTATTATATTGTAACATGTTCTTTATTAAATGAGAAAATGAGAATAGTAAAATGCTGCCATCTAGGGTTATACATTGTCAACTGTTCTTTCCTTAGTCTGTATTACAGAAATGATCAAATGTGGACCGATTTTAAACACTACAAAGATGTTTACAATTTGTATCCTGAGCGTTTTACCGAATTATTTATAAGAAAAGCTCAACAGAAATGACTTGACAGCCCCACACCCAGAATGTCTCTTGCTGTGTCTGCAGGAGGGGGAAGCAAGAGCTTTACGGTGGCGGGTCTGAACACGTTAACAGGAATATGCAAAAAGCTGTTGTTCAAAGCCAAAGCTATAACCACACAAATGTAGAGTTTAGTGTGAGCTGAAGTCTGAGAGACTTCACATGCTTACTATAACAACATTCATTCAATCTAGAGAACAAGAACTTTACTTGTTCACATTGAAGATTGTATAGTTACTTTTAACATGCTACACTGTCAGTTGTTTTCAACAGTCTTTAAACATCACACAAACAAGCTGTTGTTCCACATGTACGTGGGAAGACTCAGGCACATTTGGTAACCAGCTGTAGATTTAGTTCAAACATCTGCAAATTGTTGCTCAGGCAATAGCCTAAAGGTAGACCAGCTTCAGTGCAAACAGCCTCCAAAGTGGAACATATTGAAGAGACAAAATGTTTTTTTGTTTTTTTTTTATGCTGGAAAATGCAAAAGCTGATTAACCTCAGGAAGAAATTAACCAGCTGGTAAGGAGCTTATGTATGAAACTGGCAAAACATCCCATTTATTAAACATTTAAAGCCTTCATTATGAGTCAAAGTCATGCTGTTTAGTCCAATTTAGTCCTGTCTTTGTGTTATGGTGGCATACTTGGTTGCTTGACATGATTGTAATAATAATATCCGGTGTGTGACTACATTATTAACAATGTTAATACATTATTGTGTGCCTCTGTCTGTGATTTTTGTAGTGTTTTACATTTTGAGACTAATATGCTCATAAACTACATAATTGTATAACCCACTCTATTCACCCTGCAGACACCACTTTCCTGATCCTTCATTACAAGTCAACCAGCTCCAGTGAGTATCTTGAGAACAATGTCTTGAGAACAATTGTCAATTACACAGCCAAACTTTTACAATAGTGTTTCTTTTAACCTTAACAAACGATAGGGATGGATTGCCATTTTTTAAGTGTTTTTCCTGAGAAGAGAAGTTTGTTACACAATTAGCCCATCACTGGTAGACTGAATTAGATGAGTACAGTTGAATAAGCCTGTGGAATTGGACCCTGCTGGGAGAGCAGAACGTACAAAGGCTTTGATGTGCGTTAATGAGGGAGAAGAAGCTGTACTGTATGAAGCTCCAGTAATTAAAAACATTAGCAAAAGGCAAAAAATATATAGGCTACTATACTTACTCAAAAGTGCTATGAAAACAGTAAGTAAATAATGCCAATAAAACCCTGCAAATAATTAATTGATTATTATCAAATTTTAGCTTTTATATTACAATATACTTTAAGGCCTACACTGAAAATAGTCCAATTTGTGTTTTCCCAGCATGCACTTGGACATGCATAATTAATAGTATTGCATTGTTTTTCCATTTGCCAGTTTTTATTTACATTGCCGAATTTGTTGTTGTAACAGTAACCTGTCACCTATTGGGATGTCAGGATGAATTTGCTCCTCTACCTAAAATTATTATTTAGCTGATTGTTACTCTTGTCATGTTTCATGTTTCAACTATTGAGGTGTGTGTGTGTGGTGATTCAAATGATTCCCTTAGTGTTTTTCCCCCTTTTTTGTTGCTTGTGATTGTTAATGTGATGAGAGTTTATGTTATGCAGTCAATAGTTTCAGAGAAAACTGACACTTTCTCTCAGTTTCAGCTCTCCACAACATGTATATTTCTCTTTGTAAACATGAGATGATTGCATTCAAATATTGCACAATTTAAAACAAAATAAAGGGAACAATTTCTATAGAACTCCTTTATGTACATACAGCTTACAACATCTACAGTTACTTGATATAAACAGGTACGATACCGTTTAAAAGGTTTGGGTTTGGTACGTTTAAAAAAAAAGAAGCTTTTGACAGAAGTGTCTTGATAAAAAATACACTAAATACAGAAATATTATTACGATGTAAAATAACTGTTTTCTATTTTATTATATTTTAAAATGTAATTTATTTATATGACAGCATCAGCCATTACTCCAGTCTTCAGTGTCACATAGTCCTTCAGAAATCATAATAATATGCTGATTTGGTCCTTTCTTATTATTATCAATGTTGAAAACATTTGTGCTAATTAATATTGTTGTGGAAACCTGACACCTTTTTTCACGATTCTTTGATGAATAGAAAGTATAAACGAACAAAATTTGTTTTAAATAGAAATATTAACATTGTAAATGTCTTTACTGTCACTTTTGATCAATTTAATGCTTTCTTGCTAAAAAAAAAAAAAGTATTAATTTTGAGAGCTTGATATATGCCCCTATTCAGCACAAGCTTTAGATGACCCCTCAGTATGCTTCAAAGCAGATCAATGTCTGCTTTTATACCTATTTTTTTTTTAGCTCTGTTCCTGATCTTGATGAAGTCAACAAAACAATTTCATATACAGTGGTGGTCAAAATTGATGGCACCCCTGATAAATATGATAAAAAATGGCTGTAAAAAATAAATCTGCATTGTTTATCCTTTTGATCTTTCCTTCAAAAAATTTGCAAAAATCTAACCTTTCATTGAAGTAAAAGAATTGAAATTGGGGGGTAAATCACATTATGAAATAAATGTTTTTCTCCAAAACACGCTGGCCACAATTGTTGGCACCCCTAGAATTTTTTATGAGAAAAATATCTCTGTAAATTCCCATTCATATTTACATTTTTAAGCACACCAGGGTGACTAGGAACATGAAATTGTCCAGCTATGACTTCTTGTTTCACAGGAGTTTAAATATGAGGAAACACAAAGGCCAAATTCCCTTAATCATCCATCACAATGAGTAAAACCAAAGAATATAGTTCTGATGTGCAGCAAAAGATTGTTGAGCTTCACAAAATAGAAAGTGACTGTAAGAAAATAGCTAAAGAATTGAAAATCCACATTTTGACCATCAGGGCAATAATTAAGAAGTTATAATCAACTAAAGATGTTACGAATCTGCCAGGAAGAGGATGCGTGTCTATATTGTCTTAATGGACGGTGAGGAGGATAGTTTGAGTGGCCAAAGACTCTCCAAGGATCACAGATGGAGAATTGCAGAGATTAGTTGAGTCTTGGGGGTCAGAAAGCCTAAAAAATGTTTTATCAAACAACCCCTACATCCCCACATGTTGTTTGGGAGGGTTTCAAGAAAAATCCTCCTCGCTCCTCCAAAAACAAACTCCAGCATATTCAGTTGTCAGACATGACATCTTCAAAAGGGACCGGATTCTATGGTCAGATAAAACGAAAAAAGTTTCTTTTGCTTTTTGGCAGCAAACCCAGCAGATGTGTTTGGTGCAAACAGGGATGAAGAGTACCCCATGCCTACGGTTAAATACACTGCTGGATCTTATATGTTGTGGGCCTATTTATTTGCTGGAGGTCCTGGACATCTTGTTCAGATACATGGTATTATGGATTCTAGCAAATACAAACAGATAAAAAATCTAAACCTGACAGCCTCTGCTAGAAATCTTATAATGGGCCGTGGTTGGATCTTCCATCAGGACAACGGTCCAAAACAAACATCAAAATCAACACAAAAATGGGTAACTGAGCACAAAATGAAGCTTCTGCCATGACCGTCCCAGTTCCCTGACCTGATGAGTGGGCTGAAGAGAAGAAGCACCAACATGAACTTGTGAATCTGAAGGATCTGGAGAGATTCTGTATGGAGGAATGGTCTCTGATCTCTTGTCAGGTGTTCTCCAAACTCATCAGGCATTATAGGAGAAAACTCAGATCTGTTATCTTGGCAAAAGGAGGTTGCAAAAAGTATTTAATAACAGGGTGCCAACAATTATGGCCAGCGTGTTTTGGAGAAAAACATTTATCTTATAATGTGATTTACCCCCCACTTTCAATTCTTTTACTTCAATAAAAGGTTAGATTTTTGTGAATTTTTTGAATGAAAGATCAAAAGGACACTGTAAAAAAATTCTAACCCTCCCAAATCAAAAATTTCAAGTGACCGATAACATCTAAATTTTTCAATTGGCCCAAGTGAAATTTACAGAATTTCTGTAAATGTAAATTCAGAAATGTTATCGGTCACTTGAAATTTTTGATTTGGGAGGGTTAGAATTTTTTTTACAGTGGATAAACAAAGCAGATTTATTTTTTACAGCCATTTTTTATCATATTTATCAGGGGTGCCCATACATTTTCACCACCACTGTATGAGATTAGCAAGAGAAGTCAGTTTAAGACATTCTGTGCTGCAGGTACAGCTGTCTCTCAACAAGAAGTAATACAGGCCCTCTTTGTGGAAGAGGATCTATTGTTACCTTGAGAAGTCAGAGACATTCTTTGGGGTTAAGGACTGCCAGGCAGCTCCCACTCGAAAATAACATGATGTTGCTTTTTCTGTGTCAAATAACTACTCCTTCAGGTTATAAAGAAGTATGGGTTGTCAGGAGCCAGTTGAGGAACAGTAGAACACATGTCTGTGCTATACTCATAAAAAAAAAAAAAAAAAAAAAAAACCTTTGCCAAACACAACCAGCTAGAATAACATCTCTGTTAGATTATAGTTGTCTCTCTTTAGCTTACGCTATTGCTAATGAACTCCGAAAGCTTATTGGACACACAAAACAGACCTGTGCACGATTTATGTCATATATTTAGGAAAAAATACTCTTTATCCGTCTTCTTCCCTCTCTTCATCTCTTTTCCTCTTAGTAACATGGAAGTAAGGCGTGACTGGGTGTATGGGTTTGACTGAGAGCTGATGCTTTTCCATTACAGGCCTGTTTCAGCACAATGACCGCAGTGTGTAGGCCTAGTGCTTTAAACATTGCTGAGCTGACACACTAAAAAAAAACAAAGTTAGCAGTGTGAACACCCTCCTTCTGCTCTGCCCCTCCTAAATTTAAGTGACCCACCACTGCGACTGCCACACAAGACTCTTCTTCATCAATCTATGCTTATTCATTGAAAATCATATTGGTACTCATTTGGTATTTAGAGATCTACAACCTCAATGACCACCCAAAATATATTTTCTCATGTCTATGTGGTGATCAAAAGGCTGAAGTGATGCTGAATGTTAAATTACTCCCCAAACTTGCAAAAAGGTATGCAGATACATCAAGTTTTTTATTTTTTATTCAGACCTGCCCTGTCATGGACAAACACATCTTCTGCTAGGAAATTTGAATCTAAGGAATTGGATTATAATTGTACTTCTGTAAGTTTTCCAGCCTGTTGTTTCCATACTCAGAGAGAACGTGAGCGAGAGAGAATATAAAGAGCCAGTGATAACATTAGATTATCAAAAATACATGGGAAATATGTGACGTGAAAATCAGTTTTTGTATATATAGTATATTTGCTTTTTTCTATAAAAAATATAGAGATAAAATGTTCTTTTGGGGTATGTATTTAATTTGGATTGCACACGATTAATTCTTGGCCGTCCATTTGATATCATGTATGATATTATTATATATTTTTTACAATAAGCTTTATAATTATTCCTTATGGTGTGCTGTAAGGGAAGAATCTGCATATACAATTTTCTTTTTTTCCCCTGCAGTGATTCATTCAATGATTCACTTTGTTCATTCCTTTCAACATAAAAGTACAGCCTACAGGCAAAAACATGAAAAGACCAGCTTGAGCAATGCTATCATCCCTTCACCTTACTAACAGTGAAATATTAGTATACTGTACATGGGCTAAATATTTGTATGTATGATGGTGTACATTTACATTTCCCATTTACAAAAGCCTCACTCGACTATTATATATCCCAAATTTGAGCCCTTTTACCCAGACACAGACCTGGTGGTCTCTCAATATGCCATTACAGCTGCAGTAAACAGATGCTTATGTCTCTTAATCATGGGCTGCACGCCTTACAATTCGTTTCTCTCTTTTAAAATGCGCTAGAGAATGAAATGGAAAATACGGAGGAAATAAATGCCAGTTAAACCCTCAGCTGCTGTCTTGGAACAAAGAGGTCTACATCTTTTGTGTCCATGAATACTTGAGGCCTGTCCCATTATTGCAGACCCCCTGGTCCCGCCTCTGCTTTGGCTCTATATTGTTTTCCTTTGTCGCCACAGTGGTGTCTGGCATGTCAGCACTGTGCCAAGAGTCTCAGCTTGAGTTACTTTTATATCCCTCCCCTTACATCACATATACGTCATTTATAGAGATGCAACTTCTCCAACATGATAAAGGTCCCTCAAAACTTTCCAACAACTGGGATGTAAGTAATCAGTGGGTTCTATGAAGTTAGTGACTAAACAATTGTCATGATAACTAAATAGCTGATGCTTTAAGGATGTCTGTCACGAATACTAGGGTTAAATCTAACTTTTAAACTGAATAAACTTTCAATCTTAGCTCCTGATGTAGTTAAACCAAAAGTTTTATGCTTAGAGGGATGTTTTTCACAAAGTGATACATGAAAAGAAAACTTACCATCTGAGCTAACTGTGTCTCCATGTCCAGGGTATCCTCCCTGTCCTGTGTCTCTGTAATCCACCCAGTTTATACCCTCCAGACTGTCATAGTTGGACGGTGAGTTATCCTGCACTGGTACCACAGTGAAATGGGGCATGTTTTCACCCGTTCAGTGTGAGTATCTGTCCCTCTCTTTCTCTTCTTTTGGCAGATATCACGTTCCCGGCCAGCTGAACTCTCCCTGAAATCTCTAACACATTCCTCTAGTCTTCCCTCACTTCCTCTCAATCTATTAGCATAGTCCCCACCTTCTTCTCCTAGTCCCTCCTCCTGTTCGGACAAACAGAGAGGCTCTGACACTTTGGCCCGTCTCATAGTTTCCCCATGCTCTTGCTCTCACTAATGTTTCCCGGTTTAATATGTGAATCACAATCTTGATGAGGAAAATAACTGTTGTTAAAATCCATACCCATGACAGTCCTGGCATAAAAACAGCTTAAAGTAAAACATTATACCATTTATATGCTAAAATCTCTCAGTTTTCAGTTTCACAGGGGAAAACCTTTCATGGATTTTGTCTGCATGTCAAAAGGAAATGGTAAATACCTTGGCAAGACATGAGTGTACAAACTGCAGCCTGTTCCATCAAGTTAATAGGTAACAGCTCAATCACACCTCAAACAATAGTAGTTTTGACCTAGACCAAATATATCTGGAGGTGCACCAAAATGTATACAAATCCCATTTTAGGCATTGTCAGCATATGTGCAAACTAGAGTCTGGAAGTATTTTCTTGCAAGATTCTCATCTTTAAGTGATATAACAGGGTGTTGGTGTCTGTCTGTCAGTTTAAACATTTCCTTTCAAGGAACTGCATGCAACAAGACCACAAAAGATGTGGGACCGTTGGAGTAGTCTGTAATTACTGTAAGCTTTCCATTTTTTTTCTTCATTTTAAGGTCAGGTCATTTTGTAGCCCTGCCTAAAGCAAAATTCTAAATTCAGTTGGATTTTTTACAGTCTGCAAACACTTATAAGGGGTTTACTGAATAATAATGATACACTATTATATTATTACTAATATATTACCAATATATATTGTGTATATACAGTGCTATGCATAAGTTAATACACCCATGCTAAAGTTGACTAAAAAGAGGAATAAAAAATCATATTTTGGAAATTGAACTTAATGCCTTAATTTAAAAAATTAGGAAAAATCCAACCTTTAAGGACACCAATTTTCTTTGTGAATGAATAATGTATCGTAAATAAATAAATGTTCTTCCTTAAAATACATGGTGCATAAGTGTGTACACCCCTATGTTAAATTCCCATAGAGGCAGGCAGATTTTTATTTTTAAGTATTTATTTTTATTTATTTTTTTAGGATACTATGCATCCTGATAAAGTTCCCTTGGCCTTTGGAATTAAAATAGCCCCACATCATCACATAGCATTCACCATACCTAGAGATTGGCATGGTTTTATTTCAGTTAGCCTAATAGCTGGTTTGATTTGCATTGAGAGATGATCTTATGGAAAGTACTCCATGCCAATCTCTAGGTATGGTGAAGGCTATGTGATGATGTGGGGCTATTTTAATTCCAAAGGCCAAGGGAACTTTATCAGGATGCATAGTATCCTAAAACATTTTTTTTTTAAATACTTACAAATAAAAATCTGCCTGCCTCTATGGGAATTTAACATAGGGGTGTACACACTTATGCACCATGTATTTTAAGGAAGAACATGTATTTATTTACATTATTCATTCACAAAGAAAATTGGTGTCCTTAAAGGTTGGATTTTTCCTAATTTTTTAAATTAAGGCATTAAGTTCAATTTCCAAAATATGATTTTTTATTCCTCTTTTTAGTCAACTTTAGCATGGGTGTATTAACTTATGCATTGCACTGTATATACACACAACAAAAGGTTGTTTTTGAAAGAAGTCTCTTATGCTCACCAAGGCAGCATTTATTTGATAAAAAATACAGTAAAACTAACATTGTGAAATATTATAATTTAAAATAACTTATTTTTATATACTTATATTTTAATAATTTTAAAATATTTATCTAATCCAGTGATGGCAAAGCTGAAGTTTCATTAGACATTTCTCTTCTCATCAGTCCTTAGTCTTCTGCAGTGCCACATGATCCTTGAGAAATCATCATAATATGCTGAATTGGTGCTCAAAAATGTTTCTTATTATAACCAGTGCTGAAAACAGTGTGATACATTTTTAATAGAAAGTAAAAAAAAAAAAAAAAAAAAAGCAGCATTTGTTTGAAAGATTATTTTTTTGTAACAATGTTAATGTCTTTACAGTCACTTTTGACTTTGCAAAAAAAAAAAGAAAAGTCACTGGTCTGAAACTTTTGAATAGTAGTGTCAATTATGGAAAACAATTATATTATAAATTATAATTGTATCATATAAAATGATAAAACTGTAACATAAAATACATACAGTACGTTGTTTTATCAAAACTATATTCAGTAGCCAAACACTTTATTTGTGTCCGTTTAAAACATTACACATTAGTAGGAGTTTCCACTTAAATTAATGTTGAAGATAATAGCCACATGTTGGGTTTCCGTATTTTATGGGGACATAATGATTTATACTGTACAAACTGAAGAACAAATGGATTTGCAACAGTCGTTTTGTTGCGTCCAATGTTGAAAGCCTCAAGCTGTTGCGGTGTGGCGTGGCACAATCTGACAACTGTCGTTCCCGGTGTAGACACGGTCAGACACTCAGTTTCATTCGTTTTAGGGAGAGGCACAGAAGGTCATAGACATGAACAGTGTTGGGGTAAAATATTACAAGTAACGCAAATTACGTAATCAGATTACCTTTTTAAAACAACTAGTCTTACTTAAACTGTGATTAATATACAGAAAGCGTATATGCGCAAAGCATTATATTTAAAAGCATTACTTTTAAATTTACAACAAAATAGCTGTTATTTTTTTTTATTTGCTTTGTTTTCCAATTTATTGACACCTCTCCTGGCCCCATGTTGAGAGAAATCGTGAGTGAGGTGCACAGGCATTGTGTGCGCTGTGTAAACATGATGGTTATTGTAATTCTAGGGCACTATTTTAAAGATCTAAGCGCATGGTCCAAAGCGCAAGTGCACTTAGGGCGTGTCTGAATCCACTTTTGCTAGTTTAACGAGAGGAAAAAATGGACGGTGCTCACGGTGCATGGTCTAAAAGGGTTGTCCCTATTCTCTTAATGAGTAAATGGAGTGTTTGAACAGCACTCTATGTTTGAGCGTAACGTGAAATAAACCAACCAGAGTCTGATCTCCCATTCCCTTTAAAAGCAAGTTGCGCTCGCACCAAGGCGGATTTGCTATTTACATGACGGAATATGCAAGCGGAAAGACTAAATTTGCTATTTAAACAATGTGGCGCAGGACGTGAAAATGATAACTGCGTCGGGCTGAAACTAGCAAAAAACACTTGCGTCACGCTTGGTGCTGCATTGCACCGGGTGTATGATAGGGCCCCTAGACTTAATGTAAGCATGCATTTAATTAAAAGGTAAACCGATAACCTGTCAGGTACTACATGGAGCCATGGAATAATTATTACCAGTTCCACTCCTAAGGACACACAGAGACAAGGCCTCATTGGACCACACAGACAGTGCCACATTGGGCCATACATAGACCGGCCACATTGGACCACACAGACAGTGCCACATTGGGCCATACATAGACAGGCCACATTGGACCACACAGACAGTGCCACATTGGGCCATACATAGACCGGCCACATTGGACCACACAGACAGTGCCACATTGGGCCATACATAGACAGGCCTCATTGGACCACACAGACAGTGCCACATTGGGTCATACATAGACAGGCCACATTGGACCACACAGACAGTGCCACATTGGGCCATACATAGACCGGCCACATTGACCACACAGATCTGGCCACAATGGACCACACGGCCATAATTGACCACAGAGACGAGGCCTTGATGAGCCACATGGCCTATTATAGACCACAGAGACAAGGCCTCGAAGGGCCACAACGGCCGCTAATGCCACATAGAAGACAAGGTAGGACTAGACGAGCACATAAAACGAAGGCCAACCAGGCCATTTAATTTTTTTAATATATCAAGCAATGAATGCTACAAGGCCTTGTTAGACCACACAGAACCTATGCCAACCTACCACTGGCCAACCATAGGCATCTTTTAAAGGACAAGACCAAGCCGCTAAGGCCACACATAGACAAACCACGCAGAGACAACGGCTACTAAGCCACACTGAACCTATGCCCCGAAGGGCCATGTGGCCAACCATAGGCATCTTTTTAAAGGACAAGGCAATAATATGCCACTAGGCCTAAAAAAACCACACAGAGACAAGGCCCGCTAATGCCACACAAAGACAAACCACTCACAGACAAGGCCGCTAGGCCACATAGAACCAATTCCATAACTGGCCACAAGACCACGGGACAAGGCCACATTAGGCTACACGGTCACAGTAGACCACACAGAACATAGAATGAGGCCGCGAGGGCCACAATACCATAAGCCCACACTGAGACGAGGTCGCACAGAGACAACGGCCACTAGGCCACACAGAACCCAGGCCGTATCTTACAGATCCCAAACTATGAACGGAAGTGAATCAGCCAGCCAGCTAGTTCATTTTGGACAATATTTTTTTTTTCTTTTTTTTATAAGTTCTAAAACATATGTCATGGAAATTCTTAAGAATATATCCAACTAAATTTGACTTCTTAATGCAATACTTACCTGAAGTAAGGTGACGGCATCCTGTCAAGAAGCTACTATCACTACCTCAATGACACTGATGATCTTTTGTCTTTTGAGCGTAGAATCCATTTCTCAGCTGCGCAGCATATACCTGACATGGCTCCTAAGTTGCTCTTTGTAGAAATAGTTTTATTCATGGCCGGGAGATCACTGGCCACAACAATCAATTGAGTCTCTTGAATAGAAAGATACATGAACATTTAAATGCCACTCGAGTCTTCCCTTCACTCGAAGACTGGCCTCGGCGTCTTGGTGAGCGGCCGCGTGAAGAAGCCTGGGGCTCAGGTGCGTCGTCCGGCGCAGGAGGAATGGTCGTGGGACCGGCGGAATGCGAAGGTGCATCCCTGGCGATGTTTGCTTCTTCGTCAGATGAAGAGCTTAGTCGTTGAGACATGGTAGCAGAGCGGCGAACCAAGAAGCTACTAAACTGCTGCAAAACTGGCAATGGATTGAGGTGAGACTGCTGAGTGTATATATACCTCTTACCATTGATTGCTGAGTGCTCTCCACTTCTTAATTATCTGAACGTGCTCCTCCCGAACTTTGTTAATAAAACATAATTTACATGACCATGTGCAAATTTAGTGCATGCCGACCGTCTACTACAGTAGAACAGTTGGTTTGCCATAGTCGTTACTAACGTGACAGATTTAGAAAGTTAATGTTATGTTTAATGGTATGTGGCATTGTAATTGTTTTTTGTATATCATTAAATATCCAAAGCAACCCTTCTCTTTCTTTTTAAAATCACTCTTTTTTTGTATTTTGTCAAATGATTAATACAAGACCAAATGAATAAAAACATGCAATTATACAATGAAGCTACTAGATGAAAAACAAACCCTACTTGTTTCTATTTACATGTATAAAATGCCTATTGATATTGGTTTTGTACAGAAGCTACTGTAAGAAAAACTAAAATGCTCCTGGACCAGTTTAAACAAGTTACAATGTTATTATTGGCATTCTTTTGTAGTAGCAGATATGCATGTAATTGCATGAAAAAAGTCAGAAAGGTCAGGTTGACTTTCAGTACAAAATGATTTTACAGCCAACACCCTTTACTTTTTTTTATTCTCAGCCATCAGGTCCCAGTAGTGGAGGTCTCAGCCCTCATAGTGCGCTGATTCAATGTTTAGGTCTGTATGTCGGCTATATGACTTAAAAAATTCTAAAGATTTTTTTGAAGGTAATTAATTATTTTTTTCTTCTTCCATCTTTCTCAACACTACTGTTAGCAGTTGCTGCTCCTCGTTCCCTTAGAAAGAGCTGCTGAACATGATATGTTGCTTCAGGGCTTCTGTCCAAGAACATAACTGCTGAAAATTGTGCAGCTTAACTGTTATGAAATGTGTTATTGCCATTTTAACAGTACAAATGAAATCACACATACAGAGTGATATATATATATAGGCTATATGAATGAATGAGAGAGAGAGAGAGAGAGAGAGAGAGAGAGAGAGAGAGAAGAGAGAGAGAGAGAGAGAGAGAGAGAGAGAGAGAGAGAGAGAGAGAGAGAGAGAGAGAGAGAGAGAGAGAGAGAGAGAGAGAGAGAGAAAGAGAGAGAGAGAGAGAGAGAGAGAGAGAGAGAGAGAGAGAGAGAGAGAATTGCTAACCCTTTGGTACGGAGTTGCCAAATGTTAACAATAAATGTGTAATCATTTCCTTGTTATTCAGAAAAAAATACAATATATTGCACTATGGGAATTAAAAGGGCAGGTCTTAAGGTAGCAAATGATGTGCTGTTTTTAAGTCAAATGAAATTTGAATGTCCCTCCAAAACTCTCTTTCCCACTGTCACTCTCACACGGAAGACACCTGTTGGAGTGCTCCAGAAATTGCTCTATTAACCTAATTTCTAAACATCTTTTCTCAAGAGGGATTGTTTTTTTTTTTTTTTTTGTATTTTGATAAGTAAATTATTTTATTCACAAATCAACTTTGTCAAGTCACCTTTATTTATATAGTGCTTTTTACAATATAGATTGTTTCAAAGCATGCTTTACAAAGATAACAGGGAAATAATGCAACAAAGTTTGTTTCTGCTGTACAGCAGATCTAGAAGAAAATAGCATCATACTCCAGCTTAAGAAAGTTCAGTACTGTTGGTTCATTTTTGTTGTAAAAAAGTTATTAATTTAGTTCCTTATTATATAGTCGCTGCAGGCAGATCAATAATATTGTTGAATAAATGTTAAATGTCCCCAACTAAGCAAGCCAAAAGCCAAAGGCGACAGTGGCAATGAACCAAAACTCCAGCAGGTGACAGAATGGAGAAAAAAACCTTGGGAGAAACCAGGTTCAGCCAGGGTGCCAGTTCTCCTCTGGCCAATGAACAAACAGTGTTTGATTATGATTCAGGCAGCATTATAGGTCAGAAGTCAGATTGGTTTGGAACAATCAGAATATTATCCAGTTCCATCTGGTTGAAGATCGGAGTCATCACACCGGTATGAGACGGGTTTGTTGATGATCAGTGCAGATGGCTGTTGTGTCGATGAGGCCTTCACAGGGAAGAGTCTAGTTGACACAATCTCTGCTGACACTTCAGGGGTGCGTTGTGGTCGTGTCTAGACGCAGGTCCTCCATCTGATCTGGATACAGCTCGGACCCAGCTGATTACATCATGCATTGTGGTCGTGTCTTGATGCAGGTCCTCTATCTGATCTGTATACGGCTCGGATCCAGCTGACTACATCATGCATTGTGTTCGTGTCTAGGCACAGGTCCTCCATCTGATCTGGATACAGCTTGGATCCGGCTGACTACATCATCATCAACATCATCATAATAATAATGATAATAATAATAATAATAATTCATTACATTTTATATTGCGTTTTTTCTCTGCACTCAAATCGCTTTATCGTGCCATTGTATCTATCGTGTCTAGGCGCAGGTACACCGTCCGATATGGATATGGCCCAGATCCGGCTGACTACAGTAAACCTCAGAATAAGCTTAGACTAACATTAGTGTACAGTATATGCCATTCTGTACCACAGTGGAATTGCAGTAATGCATTTCCCCATTGGGATTTTTTATAGATAGTAGCATCAACAATATAATTGCAGTTATTTATTTATTTGACGTGTTTATTGTAGTAAAGTTGTAGTTATGTATAAATAACAAAATTATTTCTTTTCAGAAAATGAATACAGCAATATTTTATGGAAAGGGCAATAGGAAGAGTGCAGAGTTAGCTCTTCCATGTGATGAGAGTGAGGATGAGTTAGCCAAATGATAGAAAATGATAGGGATCTACTTATGTTTGGTTTGCATGAAGTATACATCTATCAATTTCTAAGATAAATATGCATTTAGAAAAGAAAATCATAACTTTAAAGAAAAACTACTTTTTTGACCATTTTCCATTGTGGTATGGCAACGCTTCCCGAACTCTTTAAAAGTAACAAAATGTAAAGAATTACATTTTTATATTATTTTATACAAAGTTAAATTATTTCAAATAAACAAGTGATCAGTATGTGATTAATTCACAGTCACATTTCATTTAGGCTAAATCACAAAACGGGACAATATCACATTGTAAATATCACAATAAATCAGATGACAAAATCACTGAATTTGTACCAAATTTGTCAAATATCAAAATCTGATCAAAAGAATCACTCTGAAAAAATAAAAATAAATAAAAATAAAAATCAGTTTTTAAGTGCACTGAATAACACCATGGACCAACATGAAAATGGGCCCAACACACACACCAGTTATTCACAACACACACCGTTGCAGGCCTGAGACGTTGCTTGGGTAGTGGCCTGGGAAACAGTAAACTGGCCTCTTCACTTTTCTGAGCGAGAAAAATTAACTCAAATGAAGGTACCTGCACAATGAAAACACTCTGCAGCAGAGGTAGGCTAGGTCTCCGGGGAAACTTTCTCCAGCGCGCTCTCTGAAGACGGGCCACAGACTCGTCTCTTGCAGCTAGCAAACTCCCGATACCCACGGTCCTCACACAGATCAACACCGCCAATAAAGTGAGTTTCTTCAGTATTTGAGTCTTTCACCATCTTTAGAATAACTTGAAACACACTGTATGTATTTGCGTTCTGTAGCCTACCGCAAAAAAATGAAGAAAGGCAGCGATCGAGCGAACATACACAGATAACTCAGTTACAAAACAAATTAACACTCGTTCAAACCCCTTATACATGTTACTGTGCACAATACAGTGTTTTGATAATGAATTATCAATAAAACAACTTTCGTTACCGCAATCTTGCAGCGTCTCTTTCCGATCAGCTGCACTTGTCAATAACTCCTCTGGTCTCCTCCAGAACAACCACTCACTTTACACAAAACTCCAGTGAGGGCCCGACTTAACTCTCATAAACCAATAAAATAAAGAAACACCTAACTGGTTTGTTAATACCATGTTGTTCACATGTGTAGGCCTATCAATCAAACTTGATCGACATTCTTAAATGTTCACACACACCTTTAAACATCAATATTCATTCACATTTTAGCTCTGGATTAGAACCAAACAAAAACAAATAAATTGAAATAATCCCATTACCTGAAGAATTGTATTCTACTGGGTTACATAGTCTATTAATAATATTAAATCTAAATGTTATGCAGCATTGTCAAAGGTAGATCAATTCGTAATTTAAACTACTGCACTGTAGATGTCGCTAATGTTCTTCTATTAAAGTTAACACTATTGCTTACTTCTTCCAGCAACCCCAAGAGGGCGTTGTTTGCTCAGTGGTGTATACCGAACCGTAAACTTTGAAGCATTGACGCAAATAAAGTGAGACACTCTTATTATTACATAATAGATCAAATCATATGTCTTGACATTTTTTATTGGAACATTTTGTTAGTCTCCTACTGGACCTAATTCATTTTTTAGGCTAATTTTATGATTTTAATGATATATATTTAATTATATTTAAAATTATATATAATTTATAATCTAGTAAAAGTCAAGTCAAGTCACATTTATTTATGTAGTGCTTTTACAGATTGTTTCAAAGCAGCTTTACAGAGATAACAGGAAAATAATGCAAAAAAAGTTTTTGTTTCCAGAAGAAAATAGCGTCACAGTCCAGCTTAAGTAAGTTCAGTGATGTTTCATTTTTGTTTTAAAAAAAAGGTTATTTAGTTCATTTATATATAGCCACTCTGGAGTAAACCATGATGTCATCGTCCAGCTCAGTTCAGTTCTTGTATAATAGTGTCAATGCAGGCAGATCAATATTATTGTTGAATATTACATTTAATGTTAAATTGAATCTCCCCAACTATGCAAGCCAAGCCAATGGCAACAAAGGTGGAAAAAGGCGACAATGGCAAGGAACCAAAACTCCATCAGGTAGCAGAATGGAGAAAAAAAAAAAACCTTGGGAGAACCCAGGCTCAGTCGGGGCCCAGTTTTCCTCTGGCCAATGAACAAACAGTTTATGATTATGATTCAGGCAGCATTATAGGTCAGAAGTCAGATTGGTTTGGAACAATCAGAATATTATCCAGTTCCATCTGGTTGAAGATCAGAGTCATCACACCGAGATGGAGACGGGTTTGTTGAGGATCAGTGCTGATGGCTGTCGTGTCGATGAGGCCTTCGATGAGAGTCTACTTGACACAATCATGCATTGTGGTCATGTCCAGGTGCAAGTCCTCCATCTGGTCTGGATACGGCCTGGGTCCAGCTGATTACAGTAAACCTCGGAATAATACAAAGTTAAGAAAATTATTAGGAAGATATTGGTGAATGAGGCCCAATGTCTCTAAATGCCAGTCTCAATGTGTCTTTTTCGTTATCTATATGTATATTAAAATCACCAACTATTAGGACTTTATCTGCAGCCAGTACTAACTCCAAAAAAAAAATCAGCAATTATTCTCCGGACACCACTTAGACAGCCAGTCTTTGAGTGAGGACAGTCTACTATGTATCTCATCACTCTAGCGAACAGGAAGGGGGCCAAAGCAAATTACAGTGCCTGACATCATACTGTACTTGCGAGTTCACACACCTCTTTAACGTTAATTTTAGTGATCTTCGACTGGCGAAATCGAACATCATTAGTGTCGACGTGAATAATAATCTTAGAGAATTTACGATTGGCATTAGCCAGCACTTTTAAATTTGCTTTGATGTCAGGCGCTCTGGCTCCCGGAAAACATGTGACTATGGTGGCTGGTGTCTCTATGTTCACGTTCCGTGTAATAGAATCGCCAATAACTAGGGCACATTCAGCAGAATTCACAATGGGTGTTTCACTGAGAGGGGAGAATCTATTTGTTATGGTAATCGGAACATAAGAGCTGTGTTTTGTCCCGCGACTACTGCGAGTCACGGTCACCCAGTTGCCCTGCTGCACAGGCTCTACAGCCGTAACCGAACAATGTAGTTCACTAAGCTAGTCGCATCCAAACAGGGGCGTAGCTATGTGGTGGCCACGGGGGGCCACAGCCACCATTGGTCAAGGCTCGGCCCCCCCAACCTCACGGCCCCACCCCAGTCTGAGGAGGGGGGAAATAAATGTAATTAAAAAAAAAACCCTCCTGAACAGAAACGGTCTAAAGGAAGATGAAATGTATGCATTATCATTTTTTTTATCAAGTCATTTGTCACTTACACTACAAGCCCCATATTAGCAACATGTTGGGTCACGCCCCCATCAACAGCGCAAACCATTACGTGCCTGCATTCTGACAGCGCTTAATGGAGACTAGCAGCTAGACTAGCACTGGATACCGCTGTAACTAACACGTGAGTAAGTTGGTGATACTTGAAAGCATAATTGAAATGAATAGTTAAATGAATAATAGTTATCTTCTCACTCAGTTTAATGTGTAAGAATGTGTCGACATAGAGGAAGGGTGGCCGTGGCAGAGTGAGTTGAGTTGGGCTGCTGCGTTTCGTGCTGCTGTTATTATTTTTGCAAATTTGTATGGTTATCTCTGGCTAGCGAGCTAGCGCTAGCTAGTTAGCTTAACTCAATTCCAATGTGTCAATAAAGGCCGTTACATAGTCAACGCGAGCGACGCGCTCCATTCCATAGTCAAAACAGTGGACGCAAGCAGACGCAAGCGTCACGGGCGATGCGTGAAATGATATACACCGCTCACGCAACAGGGGGTAACGTTAGTACAGAACTTGCGCGTGTAGAACCTGTCAGGACTCGCGGCTGTTATTTCTGCTTGCGACTTGTTAATTTGTGCGCACAATCATATTTTTTGTGCTCCAGTTTGGGATTTTAGAGTTCTGCATGTTTACATTTTACGTGCGAGCTTTGTCACGTTGCTCACACTGTTGGAATTCACTTGCGCGCTGTGTTTATGCGCTTGCGCTGTTTTGTCCACCATTTGACGCCATACAGTCATAGTAGAGTCATAGCTCTGAACGCCCGCCTATTTCGCTTCAAAAGCTGGACGCGCGAATGGATTCAAAATATTCAAGCGTCGAACTAGACGCGAATTTGACGCTCTATTCGCGTTTGGTGTAAACGCAGCATAATAACAGGCTGCGATGTCAAGATTGCAATGCTGGAATGTGTGTCAGAGAGAGAGAGGCGCGGGCGCGATCGAACAGTGGAAACAAAAAAACAAACATACTCCAATCATTTTGTTCATACAGGACATCGTTAAAACTGCAAAGTTTTTAGCCTACTTATATTTATGTAAAACACAACATTGTGCTTTTGTCAAACTGTAACCTACAACTGTCACCCAACCGAAATCACACACACACACACACACACATTGTAGAGGAGATGTATACGCTCGCATAATGTTTCCTCTTCGCCCGCCATTGTATTCAAACCTTCTTCTGTAAACATAATATAGGCTACTTGAATTAATGTACAATACTTGCAGTGTCGCCCCCACCGACAACGCATAATAATAAATTGAATATTGCACTTAAAATGCTATGGTTTACCTAAATAAATTATCGCCTAAAATGACAAATGATATTGTGTCTTTCTTTCATTTGCACTAAAAACATCCCCGTCTCATGTTAAGGTCCCTAACCCCCTCACATAATCATGACACATCGCACTCGCACATTATCTAAGCACTCATCCCAATAACATGGATTATCAATAAGACATTATTAGTGTCCATAAGGAAGTTCAATCCATTGTTTATGGCCTGACGAGCCGCGGGAAAACCGCTACTCTGAGTGACGCGGTGCGTGAGTTTTAAAATAGTAGTTTTTGACAATCAAGTGCCACCCCAAATAAAAGACTGGCCCAAGATGGCCCCCCCAGAAATAATGTCCTGGCTACGCCCCTGCATCCAAAGCAGTATCTAAAGCCCTTGCATTCTTACTATCCTCGATTAAAGTTTGGATGCGTGTCTCTAGTTCTGAAATCTTCTCCGTCAGCCTGACTATCTCCCTGCTTTTATCACATGTGTAGTCCTCACTGCTGACAGAGAAGGTTATACTATACATGTACATATGACACAAAGTACAAGTGACAATAACAGAAGACATTACTCACCGTGTTTGTTGACTGATCCTACTCACCACAGTTGTGTGATAGACTCGTAAAGGGCGCGAGCGCGCACAAGACGGCAAGCACGGAAATACTAGTGTGTTGTTCTAGCGATAACGATTTAGATAAAAGTTAGCGATGTCAGATTAATGTGATAGGCAATATTAGACAATATCTAATATATGTTGATGAGTAAGTTATATTTAGCAATATAAACAACAAGGAATGATAGTAAATAGAGATTCTAAAGCAGAAAGCTATACGGAGCATACAGACGCAAACCAGCAGCAAGGCAGACAGGAGCAGAGAAGAGCAATTACACAACATTTTAAGATGAAGATGAACTCTTTGGCTCTCAAACACAAAAACTAACAGAATCAGACACTGCTGCTTTTTTATATGGCATGTTGATACGGCCTGTTGATCTGACAATGAAGAACTGTATGGCCAAAAGGACATGCTTGTTCATCAGTTAATCTGACAACAGTGACAAACATTTGCCATATATCAGATTCCAATATCACTCTGTCACCTGATGCCCTTTTACATCCAGCCCTGCTGCACCTGCAGCTTTATGTCTCCTAAAGTAATTCAAAGTCAAGAAATCCTTTTCAATGGCACCCTAAGGCCCTAGGAATCTCCAGCCCTATAATTGATTCCCATCTGAACGGCCACTTTCACTGACAGAGTGTTTTTGACTGAGAGCCAAATAAAACTAAAATAAATCTAGTAGCTGCAGAGTTCCCTTTCAAGCAGACTTCCAGACCACCGTAAGCGTGAGAGCAGAGTCTTAAAGTTTCTTAAATGACCGTCCAGCAGAAATAAACTTTTAATGAAGGACTAAAGAGGACTAGGGTCTCTCAGATTCTGTATTAACTACTTGATGTGCTTGTGTGTGCCTAGACGGGGGTCTGTGTGTTTACATTATAATGTCTGGGTAAATATTAGGTTGAAATGTTTCATTTTAATGGTTAATTTATTTAGAAATAAATACATAAGCTACAAACGATAAGAAATTCACAAATAATTTCAAGGTATTGTCCTTGTGAAACAGTCAGTCTGTGTATTTTCTCTGCCCTAGGACCTACTTTAGTGTCAAGTGAGCTGTAAGCTCTCAAGAAAGAAATAATTTTAGAAAAAGAGAGAGGAATGACTGACACAAAGGCTATGTTTACATCTGGTATTAGGATTCGCCCCAGTTAATCTAATCACAAGTGGACACATCGCCGTTAAAGAAAGCATGAACATATGTTCCTTGAGGTTAACTTATAATGCTAATAAAGTTTTGGGGGTTTTTTTTCACAACAAAACAAATATACAGTGCTGGTCAGAATTATTTCCCCCCATTGTAAATATGATCAAAGATGGCTGTAAAAAATAAATCTGCATTGTTAATACTTTTGTTATTTTATAAAAAAAATTTGCAAAAATCTAACCTTTCATTGAAGTAAAATAATTGAAAGTGGGGGGAAATTCACATTATGAAATAAATGTTTTTTCTCCAAAACACATTGGGAACAATTATTTGCCCCCTTTTATTAAATACTTTTTGCAACCTCCTTTTTCCAAGATAACAGCTCTGAGTCTTCTCCTATAATGCCTGATGAGTTTGGAGAACACCTGACAAGAGATCAGAGACCATTCCTCCATACAGAATCTCTCCAGATCCTCCAGATTCCCAGATCCATGTTGGTGCTTCTTCTCTTCAGTTCAGCCCACTCATTTTCTATAGGATTCAGGTCAGGGACTGGGATGGCCATTGCAGATGCTTGGTTTTGTGCTCAGTGACCCCTTTTTTGTTTTGATTTTGATGTTTGTTTTTGGATCACTGTCCTGTTGGAAGATCCAAACATGGCCCATTATAAGATTGTGTCAGGTTTTGAAGTTGTCAGTTTTAAATGTTTTATCTGTTGGTATTTGATCGAATCCATGATGCCATGTAGCCTATCTGAACAAGATGGCCAGGGCCTCTGGCAGGAAATTAGGCCCACAGCATTAAAGATACAGCAGAGTATTTCATTTTACACATGGGGTACTTTTTTATCCCTGTGTGCACCAAACCCATCTTAAGTGTTTGCTTAACCCTTCATTCTGCCCCTCTGTCTGAAATGATCCATTTTTAAGGGACATTTATCAGTAAACTGCCACTGTTATGATTGGCTACCTTCAATGCATAGGAAACACCCACCCCTTATTGCACGTTAGAGCTTTGAAAACATTATATAGGCCAATGTAAAACCGTCATTTACAGACAAACAATTATGAAATATGTCAGAGAGATCCAATACAGCTGAATGCTTCATCTGTCAACAAAAGTTTCTTTGCGAACTCTCCATTACACTGTGTCTCGTTTACAAACCAATCTGCGGTCAAATTCTATGAATAAACATATAATTCTCCAATGTGATCCAGGACACCATTAAAAATAAACCATCCACTTGCTTCTGATGCAGTATCCTTCTGAAGTCTGTTCAGAGACCAGCCATTTAAACAGGACATTTACATTCCTTTACACTTCTATTTACTCTTCCAGTTGTCCTCGTTTTGGCAGACTGAAGCACATGGAGTAAAGTGAACAGCATCTGTATCCACTCATCATTCATTCTTGTTAGTGCTCGGCTAACGATGCACCGTTATTGATACAGTTCCCGCATGTGCACCGCAATAAATTAGAAACATAGGTTTGTTGATGGACATAGTCTTGTTAATGCTGATGGTGAGGAATTACAGTTGCAATATCTCATAATGTACCTCAAACTGAGTAGTGCATCACTGAGAAATGTCTTGCTCAAGTCATCGTTACAATGGAGGTTCGGATTGAATAATTAGTTCTTCCAATATTTCATCATCGTACTCGCGCTCAGATTGATATGGTAAAATCGACACCATTGTTACTGTCTTTACAGTGTGTACAATCGCTGAGCTTTAGGAAGCCTCCTGAGCTGACGTTCAGTTATGGTAATGGCCGTTTAGCTTCCGACAAGCGCTGTAAGCAGTTGACCAATCGTAACTGACTGGGCCATGTGGCCAATCAGAGCAGAATAGGCTTGTGGAAAGGAGGGATTTAGAGAGACTGATTCATCCGACGAGTCGTTTGAGAATCATTAAAAAAATGAGAAAATAAAAGTGCTTTTTGACCTTTGATGCATGTAAACCTGTTCTAGGAGACCTCCAAAACAATATTAGGAACCTTTAAAAATAGCATAATAGGGACACTTTAACAGAACACTCATTTCCCATTGCTTAATCTGGAAATCAGTGGATCTACAATTACCAGAGTTTACTCTGTGCTATAATTAGTTTACTTTGACATTCTCTTTGCTGTTACTACTAAATGCATAACCAAGCTGGACAATCAGAGGAAATATGACACAACCTTTTAAATCAGGGGAGATTGGCATCATTTTAGTTTTCACAATTAATATATTTACAGAAACATGTCGTTAGCCTCATAGCATAATTGCCTAAGTCATATTTCAGTGTTTTTGGAATACAAGACAAGTTTTGCAGCAGTGGTAGGACAGTAAAGTTAGGCAGATATCACAATTTTGCCAAAAAATGACTTAGGCAATTATGCTATGTGGCTAACGATGTATAAAACATTGTTTATTCTAAGTGTTATAAACAAGTTGATGCTTCCCCTTTAAATTGACTTGTCTTTTTTTGAAGGACAGTCACACAGGTTTTGGAGGAGATCTCTGTTATTTGGGCAACACCCTCCACACTGTCAGTCCCTGTGTTTGTTTTGGCTCCTAGGAGCTTCCTGTGTCCAATGTGTCTCAGGTTTGGAACAAGATCAAAAGTCTGTAAGTTCTGCCTTGAAACTGTGTTTGTCTCTTCTTAAAGTATTATAATGGAAAAAGTATCTTTCAAATACAATGGATGTTATGTGTTTGGTTTAAATCACTTCCAGTGAGCTTGACTTATACTGTGATCTTTTGACTTTTACCGATACCACACTGCAAGGCCATAATAGTTTTTGTTAATGTTGGAAAGTGTGTTGTTAATAGATAAATTGATATTTCATAAACATTTCAGACCAAGTGGACTTTCACCCATCGTTTTTTCTTGATTGTGTGCACTTACTTGAGACACGCGTTTCATGCCTGACAGCAAATGTTTACAATAACCTTTGGAAAAGATTCTCCTTGATACCAAACACATTTCAAAGCCATTCTTTTTCCACTTGTTCGATTTGTAATACAACTTGGGATAGTAAAACATGCTAAAACTGCACAGGACTGTGCTTGACAGGAGAGTTAAAACAGTGATGACATGTCCTTGACACTTAAAACATGCCAACAAGCCCTCGTTGCAGACAAAACATTAAACATCTGTGCCGGAAGCATGCGTGCTATGTAGTGTTAAACAAACCTATGCAGTTTTGTAGCTGCTGTCTTGTGCTGGCAAACAGCAAGTGTGCTTCCATGCCAAACACTGGTTTGGTCTAAGAATGACTAACAGTTGTACTCCCCCACTGCTGTGACCTGGCGGATTTCCTTCTGCATTTGTGAGGTCGTTTTATTGCATCAAAATAACCCCTACCAGAAAGACTGAGATAGAACATGCTATCAGACTAAACAGCTGATAAGAAGCTGTGATTGTTGCCTTTGGACAGTTTGAACTACCAGAACGTCTTCATGAAAAGTTTTACATAAGGTTTTCTGATGTAATGGACCGCTATTCAATTAATATCTTTTAGATCATACACATATAACATAATATAAATATTAAGTTCTGTCGTAAAACTCTAGATGGCGCAGGCTAATAGGTCCTTAACTCAAGCTGTTTGCAATCACATCATTTTAGGGCACAGCTGATTGATTCTTGCTGTATCAGTAGCCAATGAGCTTGTGTGCTCAACCTTGGAATACTTGGTTAGCATTTGTCTTACTGTAGCAGTGCAGCGCGCTTCAGAAACCCTCCTCTTTCCCCACCTCCACCTGTATTGATCTGCTATTGTTAATTAATGAATGCTATATTGTACAGCAGCAGCATGTCTGTAAGCAGTGTGCATATATTGGCAGTAGCAGCAGCAGCATAGCAGATCTATTCCGGCAAGACCAAATATATCAGCATGATCGTATCCATTACAGTGTTGTCATGGCAGAACTACAGCTATAAATTCTCAACTTAAAGGTGCTATATGTTACTTTTTTTCACTCTACTAAAGCATAAAAATACCATAATATGTTTTCAGATATTTAGGAAACGTGCTAAGTACACATACTCGTTTCTCTGAAAAACAGTTCTACAGCCAGTTATTTTACTCTGAAATGTGCATTTCCAGGCTGGAATGTTTGTTTTTGTTTTGGTCTGTGATACTGCACGCTGCCAATTTGGCAATTTTAGTTGTCCATTGCTCTCGTTCCTGTTGCGTGTGCTCAATCTGGCAACCCGAGTGAGCGCCGTCGAGTCTGAGGAGCAGGTGGCAGGAGAAACGACGATCTCCAATATTTTGAATTTGACTACAGTACCTATTTCGACCACTAGTTGTCATTCTTACATACTGCACCTTTAAATATTTCTCATTCTTTGTGTTTTTTTTAGTTTGCGGTTAGCCCAATATCATAGCATACTGCTTAAGTCAGCCTTCTAGCCTATCATACTCTATGCCATGGCAGTGATGTTCAACCTGGGCGCCTTCCAAAGGGGCCACAGGATGACTTAAAATTATTTAATTATAATTATATAATATAATGTAAATTATTAATTAAAATTACCACAACAAGCAGTGTTGTTGTCATGTTACAGCAGACATACCAGGGTGAATATCTTAACCAATATGGTCTACTGCAATTTAGCAACGGTCTAAAAAACACAACAACATATTGCCATTACACAACCGATTTTTGGTTAAGCTTTAGAAAAAGCTACTGCTGGTGGTCCAAGGATCCAAGGAAGTGCAAGATTTTGTTAAAAGACATGCAAGTTGTCTTCTCAACCACTGGTGGTGGTTGAGGAGAGATTCCCTGATATGATTGTAAAGCACTTTGGGTGTACAGTAGTACATATGAAAGCGCTATATAAATGCCTCATTCATTCAAGTTGTGACAGATCTTTTTTTTTTTTTTTTTTTTGCACGTCACAGTTGGCATCTTTCTTACAGTTTAATTTATATAAAGTGGTGGTGCAGTTCCTAATGAAGTTATT
This sequence comes from Rutilus rutilus, assembly GCF_951802725.1. Classification (NCBI taxonomy): domain Eukaryota; kingdom Metazoa; phylum Chordata; class Actinopteri; order Cypriniformes; family Leuciscidae; genus Rutilus; species Rutilus rutilus. The sequence goes on from NC_140211.1 coordinate 24,762,211, forward strand.
GGCCAACTGGTGAGTTTTATTTATTTGACAAAGCCATTTTTTCTTGCATTTGGTTCTTGGTAGACCATTCTTTTAATAAAATATGCAAGGGAAGATTGGAAGGTCATTGGGAAGATAATTCCCCATTCCTTTTATAGCATAACATTCTGCTTAAACGCTAATTTAATCCACTGTAGTGTACTTCTGTATGATTAGGGAAGACTGAACAGACAGAAAGTTTGTTTTTTGTACAAGCTTGAGATATGTCACTAAAAAGGAGGACTTATGAGTGCCACTGTGTATCTCCTTTGGCTGGAGACACCAAATTATATTTGGAATCGGATGGATTGAATGTATTAAAGTGATTTATGTCCAGACATTCTCAGGCAGATGTTTGCAATCTCTCAAAAATTATAATAAAGACTAGAACCCAAGGCTTTACTCTTTCAAAATCAGATATCCTGATGCACAGTGACAGTGCATTGTTTTCCACTGAATATTATGTCTGTCACGGTGTGGTGCAGGCAGAAGAAGAGTCAAAAGTTCCAATGCAAACTTTCTCACAATGTAAATCAAACTAGTACATAGAAGACAGGCAGAGGGTTCTCACACTCACACTCTCTCACACACTCTCTCTCACACACTCTCTCTCACACACTCTCTCTCACACACTCTCTCTCACACACTCTCTCTCACACACACACACACACACACACACACACACACACACACACACACACACACACACACACACACACACACACACACACACACACACACACACACACACACACACACACACACACACACACACACACACACACACACACACACACACACACACACACACACACACACACACACACACACACACACACACACACACACACACACACACACACACACACACACACACACACACACACACACACACACACACACACACACACACACACACACACACACACACACACACACACACACACACACACACACACACACACACACACACACACACACACACACACACACACACACACACACACACACACACACACACACACACACACACACACACACACACACACACACACACACACACACACACACACACACACACAATATGATGTAGATGGGACAAAGACTGACTGAACAGATGGCACTTAAATACAAACACAGATGAACACTAATTAACAGAACACAGGTGATACAAATGATGATGATGACTAAACAGGTGACATCTGAACTGATGATGACAGTAACCATGGATATAAAGGAGTGGCGGGAAAACAGAACAAAAGGAAGACATGTGACTAATGAAAACAAGACTCAGACAGAAACATAACTGTGACAATGTCAAACTGTAAGTTATTTATTTATTTGGCTACCTAGGTCTTTGGTAACTAAAATATGAGAAACAGACTTATGATTTAGCCTCTTTTCTCCAAATAACTCTGAATGCTTCATTGCGTCTACAATGTTATTTATAGTCCAATGTTATGAGAGTCCAATTAGTTGTAGATTTTGGTTTAGTCCACAAAGTCTGTACTCAGTGCCAGTCTCTCTTCATGTCTCCTTTTTAAGCCTCAGTGGGAGTCTATTTGATGACAAGTGTGCTTCTGTGCTGTTGTGTGTTATTAGGATAGAAAAACAACTTTGATTGAGTGTGCTTCTCCATTAATGTAACGAAAACACCCACCTTATATGTTCACAACTTCATTTAGGCCTGTGTGTGCATGAACATGGGTGTCTCAATTTGGAACATCAAGATATGACAATTCTCTGTGTCTCTCTTTCTGCTGTCTCTTTCTATTATTGCTAAATTTGATCCTTTTTTCTACCAGTTTACAACTGCCAATTACTTACACACCAGGGAGTCCTTGTGATAGGAAAATTCCCACAGCAGTACAGGGTTTTTGATGTTATCAGTCGGAGCTTACATCTTTGTTGTGAAAAATCTATCTTCTGTCTCTGCTTTTTAACTTTCATTATCTCTTCTGTGCCTCTGCTCTGATCCCCTACACTCTCCAGTAACCACGGATTGCATCCTTATACGGAGAGAATAATATTCTAATATTACTGCAGCTTTCTTTCAGCAGATATTCAAACTTTACAACTTTGCAAATGTATTACAACAATAAAAACTTCTCCAAATGTGTCTACTGTAGATATATATTTAATTTGCACAGGGTTATTATTGTTAACTAAAACTAAAATGAAAACCATAAAAAAAACGTTTTCATTACTTGAAATAAAACTGAAAAAAACCTTAAGCTTATTTCAGCCAACATAAGACAACATTTCTCATTTTTGTTTAAGTTGAAGTACTAAAATGTCTCAGGTGACGTTTGTAGGGGAATGAGACGATGTGTCATGGCTTTGGTGCTATGGAACTCTTTCTGTCTAAATTAAAGGTGCTATAAGCGATCTCACGCGTTTTTTAGGCTAAAACATTTTTTTTCACATACCGCACACATCTCCTCACTATCCGCTAGCTGCCTGTCCCCTGAACACACTGTAAAAAAACACGGTCTCTGCAGACAGCCCATGCGCCACAAACTGCAGCAAAAACAAACTGAGCAACAAACAGAGCGACCCGCACCACGAAACATAACAAACTGTTCCAGCCAATAACCAACAAGAATGATGTGGGGGTGGGGTTCGGGGGTTAGTGCGCGGATGAGGAGGAGGAAGGGTCTAGCTAGCCTCCGTTTTGTTTGATAATAATTCAAACATCAACAAAAGGGTTACGCCAACCGAGATCGCTTATAGCACCTTTAAGTTAATTTACACAAAATATAAATGTGGAATAAATAAAATAAATATGTTTTTCTCCAAAATATGCTTGCCAAAATGATTAGGACCCCAACAAATTCTAATGAGTAGGGGAGAGCTGGGACAGTTGAAACACTTTTCAGATAAATGTTGTTTTCTAAGATAAGGTTACAGATAGATTTGTAAAAAAAATGTTTTTGTGATCAACAACTCACAAATGTGTTCTCTTAGTATCATGTGTTATTCGGTACAAATATAGAATGATTTAAGTAAAATTTGACTTTGAACAGTAGTTGTGCTTTTTCAATCGTCCCGCTCATTGCAACACAGGGGTGGGACTATTCATCTAATGCTTGTTTTTGTGAACAATACCTGACAAGTAACTTATGTACTGTTACAAACATATTTTGTAATTTATTTTAATTTAAAGGTTCATATTAACCATTTTTGATCTGTCGCCCAATAAACAATAGGCGATAAGCCTATGCGCATTTTGTAATCTTTCTAATAGGCTATTTTGACGAAGACAGACAAATCCGTTTACAATTCATTTTCTTACATTTCTTCCTTGAGTCATATTGAGTGTTTGCTAGTTGAATAGCCTGTTATTATGAAGAAAACGATCTTAATAAAATGCATAATGTGCTTGTATACAATAAATGAGTGCATGACAGGCTACAGCCCTCCAACCTCCCACCACATTTCCCTCTTATAACACCATGAACCACTATTGCTCCATTAATAATTGACTATGGACATTGCAAATACAATCTGGATCATACCTGCATTACTTTTATTTCGTGTCATTTACAACGTAACGGCGTTGCATGCTCGTAGTTTCTTTTGCACTTGATCAGTGAGGCGATACAGCGCGCGCCGCTGCATTTGCGCGTGCAATTGAGTGTGCGCTACAAGAACAGGACAAGAAAGTCAGTTTTTCTGAGGTGAAAAACTTTATTTCAGCGTACACTTATGTCACTGCCAGGTAGTTCCTATTATGCTGGGTTATCTGAAGTAGTCATGATTCGCCTCTCATAACATAACATGCTCTGAACACGCACGTGTTTAGTAATAAGTACTTAAGTAATAAGTCATGACTTCCTGGTTCACTGGACTCTAAATATTATATGACACACAGGCCACATTCATATAGTCATCCATCACTATGGGAAAGACCTGAGAATACAGTGACATGTGACAAAAGGTTGTTGAGCTGCACAAATCATGAAATGGCGATAAGAAAATTGTTTGGAATACTTATTTCAAATAATTGAATAAGTTGAATAAGGGCAATAATGAAGAAGTTTAAAACAACTAGAGATGGTAACAATCTGCCTGGAAGAGGACGTGTGTCTATATTGGACCCACACACACCGAGGATGGTTTGATTTGCCAAACAAACTGTAAGGATCAAACTTTGAGAATTGCAAATGGGTCTTGTTGGCCACTATGATCAAACCTCACCCATATAACCACAGCTTCTTTGGCAAGGTTGCAATAAAAAAGCCTTTGGTGACATTAAATAAAAATCTCATGCACCTACAAAAAACATCAGAGGTAGACAGAAACATGGCAATGTAGAAAAGTACCTCATCCCTGCTGTGAAGTATGGTGGTGGGTATTTAATGCTGTGGGGCTAATAGTCTTCCAAAGACCCTGGGCAATTTGTTGGGATACACTGTATCATAAACTCAATCAAGTACCAGCAGATATTAAATCAACACCTGACTGACAAAGCAAATCTAAAAATAAACAACCGAGTTGTTTACTGACCACAGAATGAAAGTTTTGCCATGGACATAGCAGACCCCTGACCCTAATCCCATAAGAAAACTCTGGGATTATCTGAAGAAAAGAGTCCACAAGCATGGCACTCTGAATCTGAAGGATCTGGAGAGAACCCTTCAGATTGGGTCCTGAATACTATCACATTTACATTTACATTTAGTCATTTAGCAGACGCTTTTATCCAAAGCGACTTACAAATCAGGACTAAATTAAGCGAGTCATCATGAAGAGGCAAAAGACAACAACGCAAGAAGTGTTCAGAATACGAAGTTCAGGCATTATTCAGAGTAGCATAAGCATGATAAGTGGGATTTTAAGGGAAAGGTTTTTTTTTTTTTTTTTTTTTTTTTTTTTTTATGAGTTTAGGTGCTCATGGAAGAGATGGGTTTTCAGCTGTTTTTTGAATGTTGTCAGGGATTCAGCATTCCGGATGAGGGTGGGGAGAGTGTTCCACCAGCATGGAACTGTGAATGAGAATGATCTGGAAAGTGATTTTGTGGCTTTCTGTGATGGAACCACGAGACGTCGCTTGTTGATTGATCGTAGGCGTCTGGTGGGGATGTAGGCTCGTAGGAGTGAGTGAAGGTAGGAGGGAGCTGAGCCTGTGATAGATCTGTAAGCAAGCGTCAATGCCTTGAACTTGATGCGAGCAGCGAGAGGTAGCCAGTGCAGAGAGATTAACAGAGGGGTGACGTGGGCCCTCTTGGGCTCGTTGAAGACAAGACGAGCTGCAGCATTCTGGATCATCTGAAGAGGTTTGGTAGCACATGCTGGAAGTCCGGCCAGAAGAGCATTGCAGTAGTCAAGCCTAGAAATGACCAGGGCCTGGACGAGGAGTTGTGTTGCGTGCTCAGTTAGGAAAGGCCTGATCTTCCTGATGTTGTGCAGCGCAAACCTGCATGATCGAGCTGTCTTTGAAATGTGATCTGTGAAGGTCAGCTGGTCATCAAACGTTACTCCCAGATTTCTGACCGACCTTGATGGGGTGATTGATGATGAATCAAGCTGGATGGTGAAGTCGTGCTGTAGAGACGGATTGGCAGGGAGGACGAGCAGCTCAGTCTTTGCCAGGTTGAGCTGCAGGTGATGTTCCTTCATCCATGTGGAGATGTCTGCCAGACAGCTCGAGACCCGTGCAGCTACTGTGGGATCATCTGTGAGATAGGATTCAAACCAGTCGAGTGAAGTTCCTGTGATGCCCAGTGATGAGAGGCTGGACATAAGGATCTGATGGTTCACGGTGTCGAAGGCAGCAGACAGATCAAGGAGAATGAGGAGTGAAGATTTGGAAGCAGCTTTTGCAATCCGTAGGGCTTCTGTGACCGACAGTAATGCAGTCTCAGTTGAATGCCCTTTCTTGAAGCCAGATTGGTTGACATCCAGCTGTGGTGATGTGTCGTTTGAGATCGAAGGAGGCTAGTAGAGAGGTGAAGTCTGTTGCATGTGGTTTTTCGAGATGAATGTTGAAGTCACCGAAGACTAGAAGTGGGGTGCCGTCCTCAGGGAAAGAGGACAGCAGCACATCCAGCTCCTCTACGAAGTTACCCAGCTGACCTTGACTACAAAGCAACGCTGACAATAACAGGAGAGCAGAGTATTCCAGAAAACACACAGTTGCGCGTTTCAGTCGAGCCTCTTGTCGCTCGCTTGTCCAACTATCAATAAATATCTGGTAGCTATATATCTGGAACCTGCTCTGCCAAAGCACCCATCTGCTTATCTAGATCCAAGCCCTCAGAGTCCCTCCTTCTGGTCCGAAGACTTCACAGAGCTAGCTTCAGGATCCAGAATGGGGTCCTCTGAGTCAGCGGAGAGTCTCATCCATCTCAAACCCCGCCTCCATTTACATTTATTCATTTAGCAGACACTTTTATCCAAAGCGACTTACAAATGAAAACAATAGAAGCAGTTAAACTAACAGTAGGACAACAATATGCAAGAGCTATGACCCTTCTCAATTTAATCTAATGCAGTACATGTAATTTTTTATTTATTTTAATAAATAGATATAGAATAGAAGACAAAGTGTTAGTATTAATGGATCAAGTGCTGCTGAAAAAGATGTGTCTTTCTTGAAAATGGCTACAGACTCAGCAGCTCTGGTTGAGTTTGGCAGATCATTCCACCAGCAGGGAACGGTCAAGGTAAAGGTCAGAGGAAGAGATTGTGCCTCTTTGAGATGGCATGGCACCCCAAGATGACGTTCACTTGCAGAGAGCAAGTTTCTGGATAGCACATAAGTCTGAAGTAATGAGTTTAGGTAAAAGGGAGCAGAGCCAGTGGTTGTTCTTTAGGCAAACGTCAGTAACTTGAATTTGATCAGTAACTTGAATTTGATGTGAGCGGCAACTGGCAACCTGTGCAATATTGTGAGGAGAGGAGTGACGTGTGCTCTCTTCGGCTCGTTAAAGACCACTCTAGCTGCAGCATTCTGGATCAGTTGCAGAGGTTTGACAGTGCAAGCTGGAAGAGCAGCCAGGAGAGCATTACAATAGTCCAGTCTGTATAGAACAAGCGCTTGGACAAGGAGTTGTGTAGCATTCTCTGATAGGAAGGGCCTGATCCTCCTAATGTTGTACAAGGCAAATCTGCAGGACCGGGCAATTCTAGCAATGTGGTCTGTGAAGTTCAATTGACCATCAATTACAACTCCTAGGTTCCTGGCTGACCTTGGAGTTATGGATGACAAACCTTGCTGAATGGAGAAGTTGTGATGAAGTGTTGGGTTGGCCGGGACCACAAGCAGCTCTGTCTTTGCAAGGTGTAGTTGAAGGTGGTGGTCCTTCATCCAGCCAGAAATTTCTGTCAGGCAGGCTGAGTTGCGAGAAGCTTCCGTCGGATCATCAGGCCTCCACCAACTCAACCTGCGAGCCCTATGACCAAAGTCATCATGCTGCCTCAGCAGCTGTAGGACCCGAACCACAGGGCGCAGGGGCTCGACCCTCATTCCTCGAGAAGAGGACCGAGCGGGATTGGAGCTTATGAATATGAAATCTTTTACAATTCGAGGACTGACCTGGCATGCTCCTCTCCCATATACATTGCACATATCAGAGACAGTCATCCGCGGTAATATAGTGGGGACAAGGTGACACACAACTTAAATCTTGACCCTGACAGGTTGACAGATATAACTCCTGACTTATTTTTCACAAACAAACAAGACAAAGTGCTCAACAGACATTGGGCTTCTGAAGACAAAAAGGCGGTCTATGCGCATTTCGGTCTACGCTACATCCTCACCCATACGTTCATCCAATCAGAATGTCATGTTTAGACACGTGCTTCAGACACCAGCTTACACAGAAGCGTTCCCATAGTGTCAACGCCTTGATGCAGCATCGAGTTCCAGTCTAAAGGAAACTGATTGTCACACTTGAAACATAAATATGGTCCACATAACAGCTTACTCTAGCCATGAACTGCCCACAACTACATGGATTCAACATTTGCATGGATAGAGACCAATCACAATTTATTTTCTTTTTACATGTCATTTAAGGATTATCAGAAATTATGATTCCATAACTTGAGAATAGACCTAGTATGTGGAAATAATATTTTTCAAATAATTGTACAGTAAAACAATTGTCAACTGTATGTAGAGTAGATAATTATAATTTCTGTCCATCAGAAAGGTGGAAAAGATTATTTAGATTATCAGACATAGAAAATAATTCAGAATATACAGTTCTACTTGTGTATAGTTTACTTATAAGTGCCTAAAACACACTATGGGTATCTCCTGTTTGCTTGGTGAGAAATCAATGAAGTCTACATGGTCTATGCGGGTGCCATCTGAGGCTGAAACTTAGCTATAGCTGGCAGTGAATGAAGCAGATGATTTGTTTGTATGCTATAACTGAATGCCTATTATCTCCTTTATTATTATTATTATTATTATTATTATTATTTTATAATGTGTAAAATATATATAAGGAAAATATAGCACATAAAGAACCTAAAACCACACTAATGCCCTTCTAACTGGAAGTTTGAGCACTTCCAGGGATGGCTGTCTGAAGTCATAAAAGTTATGGTGTTTAAGGGAGTAAACAGGAAACACAGTTGAACATCACCACCAATCTTTGTTCAAGAGAGCGGAACAGAATCATGGCAGAAAGGAATGGTTGGTAATTAAAAGCACCCTCAGTGGCCGCAGTCGCTATTACTGTAAATTCCTCAGTGCGCAGCGGCCACAGCATGTGCTGATACAGTCAGAATGTTTTCTTCTGGCCAGCTGAAGCTCCATCAACCCTACATTAGCTGCTCATTTTCAACAATCAGATATAATGCTACGGCTCTCAAGCATACAGTATCTGAATCACTGAAATGAACCACACAATATTTATTAAAGTCTGAGCAGAATTTTATGTATCCTAAATAAGTGATTTAATTTTTTTTTTTTTAAATAGATTTATATTAATTTTGATTTTTATTAATTATTATTAATAAAAGAAAAAAATATTTTTATTAGTAATTCTATTTAATAATACTAAAACTATTTATAATAATTTAAAATGACCTTCATCATTACATAAAAGTTAGTAATCCTTTAGTACTGAAAGCTGAATAATTGTATGAATTTACAATTTTCCAGGAGTCAAAATGTATCACATTCAGACTGTAAAGTGCTTCATACATATTTAGCTTTGTTTCTTTGTTTGTTTGTTTGTTTCTTTCTTTCTTTGTTTGTTTGTTTGTTTGTTTGTTTGTTTGTTTGTTTGTTTCTTTCTTTCTTTCTTTCTTTCTTTCTTTCTTTCTTTCTTTCTTTCTTTCTTTCTTTCTTTCTTTCTTTCTTTCTTTCTTTCTTTCTTTCTTTCTTTCTTTCTTTCTTTCTTTCTTTCTTTCTTTCTTTCTTTCTTTCTTTCTTTCTTTCTTTCTTTCTTTCTTTCTTTCTTTCTTTAAATGCAGGCTTCATGGAAAAAGTAATAGTGCATCCATTGTTTTGAATTTCTCCAGACAACAACGTGGCTTATCTGGGAGCTGCAGTACTGCTACAAATGCAACATGTTTGGCCCACCTCACTGGAAACTAAATGGAATATTTAGGATCTACCGGAAAACAAAATTCCATATCCCTCATGTTTGCCAAAATCTGTTATCTGCCCTCAACCTTGCAAAGGTAACTGACTGATCCACCCCAGGACTTTGGGTCCATACTTTTACTTTCTGGCACAGCCTAACAAAAATAACCACTGGAATTATTTACTCTACTGAAGAAGACCATTGATTCCTGGCTTCCTCTGTTACACCCAAATAGTCCTCTTAAAGGGAGGAAATGCCCTTCAGTGACCCTGTTTTCTAACTTTTAGAGATGCAGTCCTCTTACGAAAGGCCATAGCATTGGCAGATGTCATTCCATCGGGAAAAACAAATGGTAATGGAAGTGGACACAGAACCTTATTTCATCAAGTGTATGTTCCTGGATCAACATTTTTGTTGATCCTAGAGCAACATTCCAATCAACCAATCAGATTTGAGGGACTTGTGGTAACACTTTATTTTACAGTGTCCTTGTTACATATGTTACATGTACTTACCATAGTATTAACAGTAAATTATGCATAATTACATGCAACTAACCCTCAACCAAATCCTAACCTATACCCTAACCCTATAGTAAGTACATGTTGTTGCTTAATATTACTCAGTACTTAAATATATAATTACACTGTAACAATGACACCTTAAAGGGGTCATATAATGGTACATGCACTTTTACAAGTTGATTGTACTGAAATGTGTGTTATGATAAAAATCCATCCAGTGGTCTTTTTTTAATCTCCTTATATGTTTTCCCCCATCTCAAATCGAGCCGTCTGACCGTGTGACGCCACACCTCTTGTTAATTGACAGAAGCGTTTCAACACAGACCCGCCCTGAGCGAGCTGTCATCATAGTCCGTCATTGTCATAGACAGTAAAAGAAAGGTCATTGTTGATACGCTGGAGCAGAATGGCGTCTAAGCGATTGTGTTGTTCTGTTCTTGGGTGTAATAACGAACACAGCAGTCATTTTGATGTTCCTAAATCTGAACCGCTGATGACGCAGTGGCTGAGTTTTGTTTTTGAAGGGAATATTCCCCACTATCAACTTCAATTCTTTCATGTTTGCGCGAATCACCAGACTGCTTTATAAAGGAGGGTCAGTTTAAAGCCTGCTTTTGCTAAGAAGCTGCTCCTGAAAAAAAGGATCGGTACCAACTATTCGTGTTCCTGCTGCACCTCCAGAAGAAGTGAGTGTAACGTTTTATTAACCTTTATATTAAACTTTGCAAATCGCTTGCACGCTTCACGATGAATGCAGCAAAGGTTTACACTCAGGGTACATTAAGGTAATGTTTTCTATGTACAACTTTCTAAATAAAATTCATATTCCCAAGTTTATAATGAACGCGTTATGGTTATTGTGTTATTACAAACTGTGTATGCACAGAACAGAGGGGCGGGGTGAGCAAAGCTCATAATCATTTAAAGACACATGCACTTAAATACATGCTGAAAACAGAGCTGTTTTTGACCAGGTAAAATGAGTGTTTTCTTACAATACTAATGAGAATTTTTAATTAAAGTGTATTACAAACTTTTCATTTAGACCCTAAAGAATCATAATAACTTGTACAAAAATGGCATTATATGACCCCTTTAAAATAAAGTGTAACCGGACATGTTTACAGATTATGTCAAGTTTAGGCTTACAACCAGGGTTAGGTGCTTCCACATCTGTGTTATTCACCTATCAGTTCCCTCTGATAAGGTTAGGGTTAAGTTTAGGGGTTCTCTTTGATATGGTTAGGATTATATTTTCAGACAGGAATGTCGTTCCAGAATCAACAAAATATTTTGACCCAGGAAAGCGTCTAGCTCGCCAATATCAGGACGTGCAAAGTAGACCGTGCTAATACTAAGCTCAGCTGAACCTGTGGCCAACTACATGATGGTAGAAATGAAGGAAATATATATAACTTATCAGTAAGGTGAACCTGGGTTATCATACAGCATCTTATTTTTTTATTTTATTTTATTTTTTTATTAAAGTGAATAAGCCTCAGTTTCTTGCAGTGTCAGATGCTCATACTCGAAGCCATTTTGTTTACCCATTAAGAGGGTAGAGTTTCTGAGTGCTGCATGTTAAGGTGATCATTTGTTAGTGGTGCTTAAATCGGAAATTTATTTACAGTCTTTGTGGGAAATTGGAATCTGTGTAATTAAAAATAATGAGAGGAATTATCGGGAGATGATTTACCGCTATGGAACGTTTCTTGTCAGTAGGGTTTTTCATTTTGGCTTTTGCTAAATGTTGAATTAATCTTCTTCGGACAACAACACACTAATCACACACTCTCTTTCTCATTTGGCGGATTTAGGTCTTCTCTGGCTGTCGACAGAAAGTATAGATTTTATCAATGCGGTCACATGGATTAATCTTCAGCAATTGGATTACAAGGAGAGAACAAGGCCCTCAATATGAAGACAACCAAAAAAAAAAACTCTTTAATTGCATTACTGCTGCAGAGAGTCTGCAATTAGACGGCTGTCTGTGGAGAGCCGGCTTGACTTTTATTGGCTAAGCAAATCTGATGAAAGTTTGCGGTTTTGACCTTTTTGGTGCATTAAGCAAGAACACAGGGCAGACCACAGCAGATAAGATGAAAAAGAGGGGAGCAGAGAAGAGAGAGAAAGACATAAGCATAAAGAAAGAGGCAGGAGAAAGTGTTATCAGCACTGAATATCTATCTGTATCAGGAGCGCTGGGAGAACAGAGTGCGGAAATTCAGAACAGGTCATCTCTCTCTCATCAGTGGAGGATACACAGACTGGAATAACTCAGTTTAGGAGGATGTCCAAAACACAAATAAAATAAAATATAAGATATCCTGCAGCTGAATTCATATAATTCATCCTCAGTTTAAATAGTCTTATCTTGGGAAACACAAGACATTCTAAAGATCTGCAATTGGCTATCTAGTCTCCACTATTAAAGTTTCTTTATACAGCTTTATTCAAATGAATTATAGTTAACAGAAATTCATCAAATACATGTGTTTGCTGTTTGGTCTTACCATTCACGTCTCCTTCAACCATCAGCATAATCCTAAAAAATGTACAGGGAAAGATGGGCTTTATTTTGTTTATCAGAAATACTGACAATTAATGCAATTCAAACAATTCATTACTTTCTAAACATTTACTTTCTAGGCCTGATTGTACTCATAGCAAACAAATTCAAAGTGATTGTTAATTAAGAGGATTTCATATAATTATTAAAGACAAATGCTAATTAATAATAGGCCTAAATGTATTTAGCCCAAAAGTCAATAACCTTGAGCATATACATCTTTTCTCAAATGCAGTCAGCATGTTGCAGCAATTCTTAACTAGAAATCATTCTTAAGGAATGTTAATCTTTTTTTGCAATTACCACATACATTTTCAATTACTGCTCCACTTATGCAATTCTGATTCACACAGTTTAAATTATAAATCAGTGTAAGTCTTGCTACTGTTTGCCTAATGTGTTTTTGAAAATCTGTCTTGAAAAGCAATTATACAATCTGACTCCAGTGCCTCATTTACGCACACAGACCCTCTGCAGGGGAGAGTTAAAGCATTGGTGACCCACTACCTTTGCTTGTTGAGGACACATTTACTGTAAGCAGAGATGGAGAGATCTTTCACCTCCAGGCTCCCTGATTTGTGGCATTTCAGTACAGTTTACAGTTCATTTGTATTAGTAATAGTACATGCTGGAGTTTCTACTTTAAACACATTCTCGCATGCACCACCGGACCCTCTCATGTTGGTTGTCTTTGAGTTTTCTTCATGTTTTTCTTTATGCAATGTTCTCCCTGTCTCTTCCAGTCTGCGTTCATCTCTCAGTTGCAGAAGCTTGTCATTTTCTCTCCTTCATTCGTTATTTTCTGTCCCAAGATTAGACAAACTGAAGCAGAATAAAGCCTCTAATCTCCTTTCAGGCACTTAATTCCTGCTGTCTCCTGCTCATGTCTGTTTGTCTTTCAGACTAATTGGTGTCGTTCCCACTTTTTTTCTTTATAAACAAATCATTAAAACCTTGTATTTTCTCAATATAAGGTCAAGGGGACATTGTTTCATTTGTCCTGTAAGATTACATACTGTGTGAGAAAAGAGAGAAAGAATCAGGACCCTTCAGTCATTCGAGAAACTCTGCTTCCTAAACCTCCCTAACATACATTTTGCACAGTGTATCCCAAATGTCATGGTGAAAATAGAAACTAGATGAAATAAAATTTCCTTATCTTTTTTTTGTTGTCATTTAAAATACTGAAATGACTGTCTGCATGTTTATTTCTGATCTCAAGATTCAGATACAGTGTGTGGGGATTCCTTTTTTCTTTTCTTTTCTTTTTTTTAAATATGTACTCCAGAATGTAGTTAACCCTGTAAAGCCTAAGTCAGTCACAGTCAGAAAAATCTTCTTCTTTTAAATGATGGGGAACCGTGGAAAAAAATGGAACTGTTAATTGAACCTTTAGACAAAATATAAAAGACATTTATTTTTTCTTCTTCTTTTTTTTAAAGTTTGCAAATATGTTTTTTTGTTGTTGTTGTTGTTGAGCATCATACATCAGCTTTTATGGCTCCTATGATATAGGATAATATGAAGCTCATACTCGAGGAAAAAACATCTACGTTTTATTTCGAGGCCCAAATGGAGCAAAAATATGCAATTTGGCGCAGCTGCTGATATTTTTATGGCGAAAAATGAAGATGACATTCTGATAGCTTGTAATGTAAATCAATGAGATCTTCAGCAGATTACTTACATAAAATGCATAATATTTGAGTCATATGACATATGACTCTCTGTGGTCATTAAAAATCCCAGGATGTCCTTCGAAAAAGAGTAGGGGTGTAACCCCGGCATCCTGGCCAAATCTGCCCCTTGGCCTCTGTGCATCATGGCCTCCTAATCATCCCCATACATTGATTGGCTTCATCACTGTCTCCTCTCCACCAGTAAGCTGGTGTGTGGTGGGCGTTCTGGCGCAATATGGCTGCCGTCGCATCATCCAAGTGGATGCTGCACATTGGTGGTGGTTGAGGAGATTCCCCCCTTCCATATGTAAAGCGCTTTGAGGTCTCAGAAAAAGCGCTATATAAATGTAACGAATTATTAATTATTATTATATGTCTTAGTAAGATTATATTTAAATTCTTAGTAATATGATCAAAGCTCTGTAGTTTTTATTAGTTCATAAAAATACGTGTGTATTGCAAAAACGAATTGTTCAAAACAGTTTAACTGACTGCATTACACTGTTCAGTGGATATTATGAGTACCACAATGGATCAGTCAATCCATCTGGCACTAACCTTCATTGAAGAGTAAAATCTTCCAGGTTATGAATTACATTGCAGGCTCAGGGGCATTGTGTGGCACACGCTCGGCCTCTGTCTAGCTGAGGTTCGGCTTACATCCGGCAAAAGACGGGTAAACAGAACACACACAAAAAGCAGAATGCTATTGAGAGACAGAAAACAGTGCTGTAAGCCTGCGCTCAGCGGGACATAACACTGTTGTAGTCTCTCATCAATATAACCAAGGGCCACAAAAAGATGAGCACTGTCAAGTGTGTGTGGTAAAAACAAAACAACAACAGGAAATGCTCCATTAAGAAGACAAAACACTTATTTTTACTTTATTTGTGTACTGGAAAGGACTTTATTGTTATAATGTGCATATTTTGACTTCTTCATATATATTTGTCACTCACAATCAATAGGACAAGTTTGTAGTTGTACACATTATTTTGTAAGCATCACTCAGAAATGCCAGAGCTGCTCCGTTTACATTCATGTGGCTATGTCACCCCCGGTTACACGGAATAATACATTTCTGAATATTTATATCTTTACCAACATCACACAGCATGATATAACAGTAGACACTTTGCTTAAAATGTTTTACATTCACATTTTATAAAGAATTTGATACATACAATATTAGATATATGACAAAAGAATATATTTTTATCTCTTTATATTTCATAATCCACATATGTTGCTTGTTTCCTACCAGAGATCATGTTTTCTGTCTCTTTTTTTTTTTTTTTGTATGCAAAATTATCCTACACAAATAAATAAAACACAAACAAACATGACGGGAGTTCATTTTGGCACTTAAAAATGTTAAAACATTGAAAACCTAAGAAACCTAATCCGTTATCTATACTCGCACGTGGACACACACACACACACACAACCCATAAAAGGCTTGAAATGTTCAAAGGGACCACTTGATAATGGGACTGTACCACAAAAGCTCAATTAATAGAATTGTCAGTGTTAATAGATTTTCAATTAAACTTTTGTCAAATCAAACACAATTCGAACTAAATGAGCTAAACCACTGCCAAGCGTATCCAAACACTAGTAAGCTTTACATGGTCAGCTGGACTTCAACAAGTCCTTAAGCTCAAAATATAATGTTCTATGTGTTTTTTGTTATATGTTTCAAAAAAGTTCTTGACATACAATAAGTTAGCTAATTGGTCCTAATGATAATTGTTGCTCTAATCCAAGGCCATAATTAAAGCTTAAAATATTGATCCAAAAAACTAAAAATCCCTTTTCCTTTATATATAAATATAACAAAAGAAGAGCTCTACTTGAGGCATATCATTGGATCTCAGTTTACTTTGAAAACTATAATTATAAATTTCCCTTGACATGGAGTTAATTGAGACTCTTTCTCAATGAGATGTTTTAGTAATAAAGAAAGTCCCGGCACTCTCTTCATGAGGATGAGAGGCTTAATGACAGGAAGTTTATGGCTAGATAAGGCACTGACACAGTGGTGTATGTCTGCTTTGTGAGGTGTGTCGAAAAGGGAAAAGATGTGCTTGAGATAATTCTAGTTGGACCCTTGATGTAAGCCAGATGTTGCAAAATCAAACCATTCTTGGGAAACAAGGTAAAATGTGAGAAACTCACAGCTGCATGCTAACATATACTGTACTGTAGCAATGACTCAGAATGATCCAAGCCTGTTATACGGCGTGAAAGATTTCCTGGAAAATCAAGGAGGTTTCCTTTTCTCAGTGTGTCACCAACAGTAAACCTTAAATCTGGGGTGTAAGTTAACCTGTCACACCCACTTATTCCATATAAACACACATTCAACTGCCCAGCCATAGAGGATAATATAGCTTCAGTGTGTTTTACATTTTCACCAACATTGACCTATAACCATCACAGAAATGCAATTCTAGAACCAAAAAATGATTTATAAAAAGAAAAACATCTTAAAATGTTTTGAAACGCACAAATTAACTTTTTGAGGTCTTTTGAGAGGTGTTCGGAATAATACATAAGGGTATGATTTAAAAAAATTAAATAAATTAGTACAGGCACAACATTTATTTTGCCCAACAATATAAAAAAGCCAAGTCAACCACTGAACACAAATGGAGCAGACTGGACAGTAACTGTACTGGATGGGAAACGCACAAAGCAATGGCTTCATTCTGTCCTTTTCTTAGGCGACACTTTTCATTCAGTAAGAGACCTTTGCAGAAACCTTTCTCTCTCACACACACCATTTCTTCTCCAGCATTAAAGTAGCATTTGAGAGGGAACTTCCACCTGACCCCTTCATCAGATGGATAACCAATGTCTGAGCTGGAAAAACAAGACAAAAAGGACAATAGAAAAAAATTAAGGATGTTTGTTTTGCAAAAGGGCTAGGCTCTCTTTGTTAAATATTGGTAAACTGTTCATTGTAAATGGTAACTTTAGCATTGTGCCCAGGTCTTACCTTGAACTGTCTGACATTACCCTCAGCCACCATGTGATGTTCATGTTCTGGAGTAATGCAGTACGCTATCCTCTGCAATGGAAGACATTCAAAGCACAAAGTGAACTAGCAGGCATAAACACACAGCAATAATGAACCACACATCTAAACAAAAACTCAATTATCTGCTTCGAAACGTATGGAAATGTGGCATTTTATTCTTCATGTGTTAGATGATCTCTGAAACCATTTAAGGTAGAAAGCCGCTTGTGGAAAATATGAGTGTGAAAGCACTGAGCCAGATGCCAGTAGCATGTTTGTGGCTTTGGGAAGTGACGCATTTACAGATGAAAATATCTCAGTTCTAGGACCACACAAAGTCATGAAGCAGATGTAAGTCAAGAACAGATTTATTGAGGACATTGAACACATGATGGGAATCAGACAAGGAATCTGCTGGAAGTTCGTGTATCCACCGTTCTTACAAGTGAGTGAAATTAAAGGGGTGTACTAATGTAAAACCTACTGTAATCTGATTTGATGAGTGTGTTTGTGTACTGTATGTGTATGTTTACGTAACTTTTAAAATTGTAAAAATGTATACAGTTTTCTGTTATGATTAGGATGTGGGTTCTATAACTTGCTGTATGCAAAAACAATAGAAGTTTATGTCCCCATTTAGATAGCTAAGTAAACATGAGTGTATGTGTTTGCTTACCTCTTTTAATGTGCCTGGCATACTAAGCAATTTGTAGATGGCGTAGATAGGTACAAACAGCATGGAGGACAAGGCTATGGACCAACCCACAATATTGGACCAGTAAGGGAAAGTATATTCATCATACTTCAGGTCGCCGGAGGTAACAATACTGGCGATCACCACAAACTGCACAGAAAATAGAAGTTAGAAAGTACAGAAACATTAAAAAGTAATTCACTATTCTGTACAAAAGAATCCAATTTTTCAGCATAAGAAAAATAAATCAAGTTATTTTTTGGTTGAAACTATTTGATTGTATATATTTGTATAGATTGTATATGAAATATTACAGACATGCACCTAAGAAATGCCAAGTTTATGTAGTATTATTCACTTTACTTGTGTAAAACCACATAATTGATGATACCACATAAAGTACAGTTTTAGGTTATCTGACAAAACTGGTTTAGAGTGTAATCTAACAGAGGGCAGAGATAGGACATTATATCCATAAAACTCACATCAGGTCTTATGTTTGTTCTTTTTCACTCACCAATAAGAATGCTGGACTGACAAACTTCCAGCAGAGCCTCCAGTAGATCCCTGGTTTGAAGCCCATCATGCGTTCAATGTCCTCACTAAATCTGTCCACGCCTAAGAGGCAAACACACAAAGAAATTAGCAGCATCTGGACATCATTTTAAGATAAAGGAATCTGAGAACTTTCTCTGAATTGTGGCTTCTCTTCTTACAATATCAATGATGATCTGAACTCTCTGTACTGTAATCTTAGACGAACTGTGTCCAAAAGTTATGTAACGTAATTTAAAGGAGATATGAGAAGCGTTCGATGTCAGGAAGCAATGTCACGGAAGGCAGTGCCGATAATCTTGACATTTTTTAATCCTGAGGCTCTGAACTATTTGTACATGTTTGCTCTGGGGGGAGTTACTGATCCTTATATTTCTGAAGTAGCCAAGGATCTTTCATGAGTTATTGTCAAAATAATATTACAGATAATGCATCTGAAAGTAAACAAACAATTAAAAAAATTCAAACATAGTAGGACTATAATAAATGTCCTCCCATTCCTTACATGGGTTGTCTGCCGCAACTAGAACTACATATGCTTTGGAATAATAATAATATACTGTATAAATACACACATTGATGAGATAAATGCTTGTGTTTCTCAATCCTGCTGGAAGATGCAAAAACTACACTCATCTGAGGGCAGACTAGGGGTGGGAGATATGGCAAAAATATCATTTTCAGGAAAATCACTATTCACGATTTTATCACGGTTTATGTAAACTTCACTTCATGAAGTTTTATGTAACAAAGTTCGGGAGGAGCATGTTCAGGTAATCATCCAATCAGCACAAGAAGAAGCCAGTATAAATAAAGCCTTCCCTCACCTCCTGTCTCATGACAAATTTCTCAGCATCCCGCCACCACCCCATCACCTCATATTCAGATGGGTCTGCTCATAGATACCTATGATCTATACATTCATAGGGGGGAGTACTCTGGGGTCGGGCCGAATTCCGAGCTCGGAGCCCTCCCCCCGGACAGCAAGCCAAATACGCATTATAATATTACATCAGATTTCATTAACATGTGAACTCGTGAAACTGTTTATGTAAACCTTCCGTGTATTTGACAGTTTAAGCGCAATAAGATGCAAAAGATAACTTAGTTTAGTACTCGCGCTGGTTGTCAGGCTTTTAGTGTGCGCTTCGGGTGTATGCACTCAGAAAAGCACGTCAGAACAGTGTGCGAATAAAACGTTTAACCGGCAAGGCTTTAAAATACATGCAAATAATAAACTTTTGTGGTTGTGAATTACTGCAAATAAACATTATAGTGGATATATTTGTCTACATATACAGCTACTTTTGTATGGTTGTCTGTAGAAAGATGCCCCCAGAATCCTAAACCAGCCATCTAGCTAAACTGCCAAAATCTAAAATGTATGATGCTGAGGAATCCCTGGGAGTAAGACTGAGAAACAGATACAGGAAGGCTATAGCACACAACACCAGTGTGCTGTGAAACAGACTGCAAACCACAATAATTTTACTAGATGTAAGAAATTATGTTATCAATTTGGGAAAACATGAATGAACATACAGATTACAGATTACATGGAAGGATCATCATTATATGGTTTATGCAACGTCCATGTAAATGTGAATTAGTTTGGGTTAGTAGTGGAAGATGGTCTATAAACATTTATGTATGTATGTATCTGCTCACCATAGAACCAAGATACTCCAATGGCCTCAATCAGCACCCCAAATAGAATGGATGTCCCTGCAGCATACTTGTCCAACAAGGTCAATACATAGATCCCTCCCTGTCATGACCGAGATACAAGACAAATGCTGCTGAATAAAGGACTTTTATTGATTAATTCATTATCATATTGTTTGCATGTAATTTTATATTGTGGATTTTACCTGCTCATGATGTAATCATATAAAATGTTTGCCTGCTCATGATGTAAATAATCATATTAAAATGTATTCACAAAAACACTATGCTAATTTCTTATTTTGACTATAAGCCAATGCATGGTGAAATCATCCACAGTGTGGCTTCAATTGATGCAATCACATGGATGACATCACTGAATCTAAAGACAATGAATAAATATTATGCAGTAAAAACAGCACAATATTTACAATCCAAATGTACAATTTAGCAAATTTGATAAATCAAATATCAACGAGTGTATTTTCATATTGTGATACAGTCTAAACACTTGGCAATTGATTAAAGCAATTGTTAGACTCAAAATTAAATGACACAGACCCAACAGACTTACATTTGTGACACACAGAAGGGCTACTAGGAATGTCCCAAATGCTGTAGCAAACGTAAATATCTTTCTATTCCTCTTGAGGATTTTGAAGTCATCTGAGAGCCCAGTGATTACTGCTTCCATGCCACCCATCTAAACAGTACATTACATAAAATAAAATGAAAATATTGTACTCTTAAAGATAGGCAATATATTTTAAAGCAACACCTTTTTAGTTATAGTATTACTTATTAATGTATTTGTATTATTTTTATTTTTTTCTATTCAATTTCATGTGAGATGGCGCTGGCAAGTAAAAAGGTGTGTTTCACAAAAATAACTCTAAGCATGCTCTTTACCATACAAATACAAAATCATCTGAACCTAGACAATAACAAGATTCATTTATACTTACAGAGCTGTCAATTCCAAGAGTCAGAAGCATAATGAAAAAGACTATTGCGAAGAATGTAGACCCAGGTAGAGTTGAAATCGCTTCTGGATAGATAATAAACACCAGTCCAGCTCCTGCACACAGATATAAACAATTGAAAACACAGATCAGCAGAAGGACACTGCACTACTCCCCCCAAAAAAGTTTGTGTAGGATCACACTCTGGTTAACCCCAAAAGAAGAAAGAGAAGTACACAGTGTAAAACTGAGAAACATGAAAAGGTTGAGCAATGCATAAAAAAGACAGGACAGTGAAGATGTGGGAGTAACAGACCCTCAGTGGCCACATCCTTTATGTTGACACCATGCTGTTCAGCCATATACCCCAGGACTGAGAAGATGGCAAACCCTGAGAAGAAACTGGTTATGCAGTTTATTGTGCTGGTCAGAAGAGCATCCCTGCAACAAAGCACAAAATGAAAGTTTACATTACACCTTAAGTCTCAAAACTGCTGAGAAGGATCTATGACATAAACACTTAAAACCCACAGTGAGCCGATCACAAAGCTGTGGTTAAACCCCATTGTGGATCCGCTGAAATCTCTATCAAGACTCATTTAGATGGTTCCTGTGCAAAGCACAAACTATGAAGTTTCAGGTTTGCCATTGTATTTTGAAACCTTGTTTCCATGTTCCCACAATGTTTGCCAGTTGCAATGACTAGACATTACAATAGCCCAATTCATAATCAAACAAAAGGTCTAAGAAGGAGTATTATAACAAATCATGTCTGATTTTAAACATTTCAAAGTGTGTGAACTAGGGTGGAATCATTTAGTGTAGTCTGTGAAGAAGCACATAAATCTGAGCAGCACATCTGCTTGCAACATTATGTCCTATTTTGAAATAACTGTAGATTTTGGGTCTTAGTAAAACATCTGTAACCTAACCCTGGAGAGCAAAAACCTGTTGGATCTGAGTTCAGCTTTATACATCAACATATTGGGATGTGAAATCAATACTGCTTACTGTAAGTCATTAACATTCTTCAGATGTATGCATTGACTAGACATCATGATTTAACACAAGCTAACCAAAGTGACTTTTAAATGAATAAATCAATTAATCTGTTTAGCCTCTTCACACTTTCAAAACACTTCATTCATGAAAGGAAATCACCTCATCCACAAGCCTTTTGTGACTAATTAAACTGTTTACCAATTTAAACTTTAACAGTTCCTGACAAATTGATTATTAATTGACAAACTTATTTACAACACCATTCTTTCATCCTTACCCAGACAATTATCACCTCTTGTAATTGTAATTTCCACCGCTGCAATAAAAACTTAAAAATGAATTAGTCTTTTGATGTAATTGAATTCAGTGCACAACCGATTGAGTGGTGAAACATCTTTTCCCTGGTGCCAGCAGACGGCCACAATAGTTGTCTCTCATGTTTGGGCATTCAGCATGCTGAGTCAGCTTTTGTGAATAGTTCATGTTCCCACTGCGGGAATATGACTATGGCCGCGTTGCCCGAGGCCGATCTAGAGTGGGCAGCGTCCACTTCCTCTTGGCGGGGGAATCCACGCCTCCCGTCCAAAGCTTGTAAGTTTTCGTCCAGTCTCACAGCGAAGGCTTACAAAGCCTGTGGAGAGGCTGCTTCCGCCCTACATGCCATGGCGCTCTTGCAGGTCCACCAGGCCCAGGCGCTCATGGACATGCACGAGGGTGGTGCTGACTCAGAGCTCCTCCGGGAGCTCCGTGCGGCAACTGACCTCGCCCTCTGGGCGACGAAAGAAACCACACGTTCCATCAGTCAGGTGATGTCCACCTTGGTGGTCCAGGAGTGCCACCTTTGGCTCAACCTGGCTGATATGAGGGACACCGATAAATTTTGTCCAGCAGTTCTCGGCCGCCCTGAAGCAGACGGAGGCAATCCGACACATCCTGCCCCGGCGGACCGCTGCTGCCACCACCCATCCGCCGGCTGCAGAGCCTTCGTCTGCTCGTCGCCGAGGTCGACCTCCAGTGGCATCCACCACTCCAGCTAAGCCCCAGCATCAGCAACCACCTAAGGCTCAGTGTGGAGCAAGCCGCAGGAAGTCGACCCTGCCCGTCCAGGCCGCTGCCAAACCAGGAGGCAAGCGCAGGTGCAGGGCACGCTGTGCTCAGGGCACTTCAGGGCAGAGCCGGTCCCTCCAGCCGATATGAAGACCGGCTTCTACAGCCCGTACTTCATTGTACCCAAGAAAAGGCAGTGGGTTACGACCAATCTTGGACCTGCGTGTCCTGAACCGGTCCCTTCACAGGCTGCCGTTCAAGATGCTTACGCAGAAACGCATTTTCAAATGCATCCGTCCCCAAGATTGGTTTGCAGCGATCGACCTAAAGGACGCATACTTCCATGTCTCGATTCTCCCTCGACACAGACCGTTCCTTCGCTTTGTGTTCGAGGGACGGGCATATCAGTACAAAGTCTTAACCTTCAGGCTGGCCCTGTTGCCCCGTGTCTTCACGAAAGTCGCGGAGGCGGCCATTGCTCTCATGTGTGAGCGTGGGGTTCGCATTCTCAACTACCTCGACGACTGGCTTATCCTGGCCCAGTCGAGAGAGCAGTTGTGCGAACACAGGGACATGGTGCTCAGTCACCTCAGCCACCAAGGGCTTCGGGTCAACTGGGAAAAGAGCAAACTCACCCCAGGGCAGAGGATCTCTTTTCTCGGTATGGAGTTGGACTCAATCAACATGACAGTGAGCCTCACCGAGGACTGTGTCCAGTCAGTGTTGAAATGCGTGAGCTCGCTCAGACGCAGGACAGCGGCACCACTGAAACTGTTTCAGAGGCTCCTGGGGCATATGGCATCTGCAGCCGCGGTAACGCCGCTCAGATTGCTTCATATGAGGCCGCTCCAACACTGTCTCCACAATCGAGTCCCGAGATAGGTGTGGCAGAGCTGCTCGTGCCAGGTCCAAGTGACCCCGTACTGTCGGCAAACTCTCAGCTTGTGGTCGGACCCTTCATTCCTGCGGGCAGGTGTTCCCCTAGAACAAGTGTCCAGGCATTCTGTGGTCACCACGGATGCCTCCACCACTGGCTGGGGGGCCACATACAACGGGCATGCAGCTTCAGGTCTGTGGACGGGGCCTCAACTGCATTGGCACATCAACTGCCTCGAGTT
Organism: Rutilus rutilus; assembly: GCF_951802725.1. Classification (NCBI taxonomy): domain Eukaryota; kingdom Metazoa; phylum Chordata; class Actinopteri; order Cypriniformes; family Leuciscidae; genus Rutilus; species Rutilus rutilus. The sequence continues at coordinate 24,786,617 of NC_140211.1, forward strand.
GTTAGCAGTACATCTTGCGCTGGGCCGCTTCAAAATGCTGCAACTAGGCAAGCATGTGCTGGTCAACCGCCAGGGTGGTCTATGCTCCCGTCACATGTCACAACTCGCCTGCCATCTCCTCCTCTGGAGTCAGAAGCATCTGAGGTCGCTTCATGCCGTTTACATTCCGGGCCTGCTCAACGAGCTCTCACGGCAGCAGGTGCTACCAGGAGAATGGCGACTCCACCCCCAGGTGGTCCAGCTGATTTGGAGGCGCTTCGGGACCGCACAGATAGATCTGTTCGCAAAGTCAGGGAGGACGAGGAGCAGGTCTTGCTTGTTGCGCCGTATTGGCCCACCCGGACCTGGTTCCCGGAACTAGTGCTCCTCGCGACAGCCCCTCCCTGGCCCATTCCTCTGAAAGAGGACCTGCTCTCTCAGAGACGGGGCACCCTATGGCACCCGCGTCCAGACCTCTGGAAACTCCATGTCTGGTCCCTGGCCGGGACGTGGAGGTTCTAGGTGACCTACCCCAAGCGGTAGTTGACACCATCACTTCCTCTAGAGCCCCCTCACGTCAACCAGCCGGTAACACCGAAGTTCCCCCTCTAGTGTCGGCTTGCTGCGCCACTCCCTTCCACATGGAACGGATACATGCGCTTTTTGCTCCAGTCGAGTTCCCCACTCAGGCGAACCCTGTAGAGTTCCTCCGCACCCCTTCGGCAGTCAGACGTTGCGGAGCGTCCGACACCAGGCCTAGTGCTCGTATGCTTGTGTAACTTGTGCTAGGCTGGGTTCCATATGTGGTGATCCCTGCGGCGATCCCATATGCGTATTCTTCCACGATCAGCTCCCTGCGGTGAGCCCGTGTCTTTCCCTTGGCAGAGTCCGCTCTGCCGTCACTGTCCGGTGTAGCCTCCCCCTTCCCAGGCTGGAGCCACCCCAGTGACATTCCATATGTTGCACTGCCCCTAACCGGCCAGTCCATGTGTTTTCTCCACATGGTACCTCCCTTCGGGCAGCGTCCCTCTCCCCTGGAAAGGCACGCTTTCCCAGTGTTATCCAAGAGTTCCACTGTGTGGGGTATAACGGAACAACAGTTTGAACTCCCTCTACGCAGGCCTTCCGCCCCAGTTAGTTGGGGGTCTGAGAGTCTTGCGTAGGGTGCTGGATGTGGCAGCAACTGTGGCATTTTCCAAGGGATCATAATTACGTCGTCACGTCGACGTTACGTTGAACGTGAGTGACTGAAAGGGAACGTCTCGGTTATTAATGTAACCCTCGTTCCCATAGGAGGGAACGGGAGACGCAACGTCCCGTCGCCACCGTTGCTGACCATCGCTGTACGGCCGTCACTATCTCGGCTCCTCAGCAGAAAACAATGTGTTCGTGCGCCCGCTTCCTGTTTATACCAGCACTGCGGGGCGGGGCGCGTGACACAATTCACGCACGCCAACAGTCATTGGCTCGTTCTGTAGACACTCGAAGATGATAGGGCTCCTTGAAGTGATCCCAATTACGTCGTCACGTCGACGTTACATCTCCCGTTCCCTCCTTCAGGGAACGAGGGTTATATTAGTAACCGAGACGTTTCCATGAGAACTTCAACCCATAAGCAAGCAAAGCCAGAGCTTCACAGTCTCAGTGGGCTACCATTGTTGGGCTGCAGAGTGGAATGGACATGGGCTAACAGATCAAGCAATAAATCAACATAAGCCTTTATGTAAGAATATTTTGCTTACATTGGAACCTGTTTTTAGCAACCACTAAGAAAGAATTGGAAAATTCTGTAATTCTGAAGAGAAGTTATTTTTAGAGAACTTACCACTTGAATTAAAGACTTGTCATACCTGTAGCAGTTATTGTCGAATTTATTGTAGCTAGCGAAGGCAATAAGGACTCCAAACCCAGCTCCTAAAGAATAGAAAATCTGAGTAGCTGCATCAATCCATACCTGCAGCAAACAAAAATGAGTGACAATCCATCTAAGAGAAGTATGTCGTTGTGACAATTTTTTTGAGGTCCATGATATATATCTGGAATTAGTTCATCAAATAAGTTGAGCCCTATTGGTATAAACTTACTTGAGGGTTGTTGAGCTTCTTTAGGTCAATGTGGAGATATGCCCTAATTCCATTCATTGCACCAGGGAGAGTTATGCCTCGAATCAGCAACACCAACAACACTATGTAGGGCATAGTAGCTGTAATATACACCACCTAAACACACACAAATAAAGCTCTGTCCATTTTTGCCCATTGATTTAAGATCACTTTACAATGAACAGTGATATATAAATTGAAAATGTTATTATTAAATAGAGAGAGAAAAGTATTAGACACATGACTGACAGGAACAGACAAAATCAAGCTATAATCTCTTTTTTATACCTTTCCAGAGGATTTGACTCCCTTCCACAGGCTGAAGTAGAGGATAAAGACGACCACAATAAGGCAGAGGCAAAGCTCCCAGCGAGGAGGACCCAGGTCATTGATGCCTTTACTCTCATGAATGTGCAGCACTCCCCGTCTGGAGGATAAGAAATGGTATGGAAAATGGAAAAGTACTGTCCTAATTTTATATTTTGCAATACATGCATTTTTACTGTATATGGCATAATTTTTTTTTTAACATTTTAAATAAAAAAATATTTTGGAATAATATAACATTCTTTCTAGAGAAATGTAGTGTTGTGTGCCTTGTTCATAGGCTCTCCAGTAGTAAAGGAAGTGTCCACAATTCACAATCCCTTTGAATCCTTTTGATTGTTTTCCTCATCAAATTATGGATAAATCTTATCAATGTATCTCCAACAAATAAAACATCCATTATTTGAACGTGCTCTATTTCAAGTCATGCTCCAAGAGAATAGCGTAAAAATATTAATCTTCACACAAAAATTGGTTTAGAAAATATACTGTACAGGTCCAATTGTGTAAGTAACGCCCTCCACACAGGGATGTGGGGGGCCTCACTCAGTTACAAACCACTGAAATTCTGGGAGGATGTAGGAGTAGCTTGTCACTTGATACTTATGATACTTGGAAAAGGTTTTTTTTAAGTATCCCTGTTGAATGTATCAAATAGAAAGGTATGTTCTCCCAAGTCAATGTATGATAAAACCTTGTCCTGATAACTGAATAACCTATAAAGAATATACAACTACAAAGAATTTAGTCCACGTCAACTCTGTCTAGGGAACTATCTTGTTTTTATAGCACATTCCTACACCCTTTTATGTGCTTTATGTTATGCTTAAGTTTCCTCAAGACAGTCCTCTCTGTCCTGATGTTTATTTTATACTAACATCAACCTAATCTTCACATAAGTTTTTATAGATTTGATGAAAAACATGATTTAGCCAAATTAGGAGATTTTCAATTATATTATATAAAAAAAATTGGCTCTCACTAGAGCAACAATGATATCTGTAGCACTGGATCCAAATGCAGTGTCTGAAATTATATAATATAGAAGGAATAGATAAACAGAATTAAGCTCATCAAACAATACACCTGTGAGACCTGACAAAGAACACTGTAAACGCAAAGGCTTACAGTATATACACAAGGGCTAATTGGTAACAAGACACAGGTAAGAACAATCAGGGAATAACAAGAGGAGACAAGAAACCAGGTAAAACTACAAACTAAACGTCCACACAACAATAACACTCAGACATACAACCATTACAATTAATATAACTAGACTAGTTCAAACACACGCATTTTCAGTCTGTCACACACTGTGTTGCGTCAAACGTTTCAAAAGTTTTCCCAGATCGTAAATTACCCATACACCCCTTTTTCCCTCAGGTTCTACCTATCCTAGAGGGATGACCTATTTTTCTAACATTTTTATGGCTGCATAAATAAAAAATAATATTAAAAATGAATATTGTTGCTGGTTTCCAGAAAGAATATCTGGATACACCCTATAAAAAGAGTCTCTGTAGGATGTGATCTGAATGATTCCTGTGCTGCGCCTCCCAGTGAGGTTCAAAGAGGAGAAACAGTACAGGCCATTGTTCTTATATTATAAACAAACCCCTATAGCACTGCCAGAACATTTCTGTAGCTATTTCCTTCTGAAAGAGGTATCTTGTCAAGGAAAAATATATTCTGCTCTGTTTGAATACACTTTCTTTATGATTTCCAACTTTAGTAGCCATGATGAGAATGGAAGCAGACTTGATCCATCTCTATTTTACCTTTAAAACTAGCCTTAGAACAGTTGTCAAGTGGCAAAGTTGTCTTTAAGAGCAACACTTTAAACTTTAAGTTTAATTTGGTCATGCATTGGAAATAAGGGGATAAACATAAGTGTGATGTCTACAGAAACACAGATGACGAAGATGACGAGTTAATGAGGAAAAGGAAAGCCAGACAAACCCTCAAGGCTCGTTTGTAAATGGATATTTCAAAATAGTAAAGCAGCTGCTGATATTTATCTTTGAAAGGTGTGACATCATCTTGCAAGTTGCAACACAAGATTTCTTTTTCAAATCACCTAATGATGCACAGACATCAATACTCGACATACAAAACACAACAATGTGACACTCAACAAATAATAATAATAAAATCAATTCTGAACATTACAAGATAAACTAACAACACAAACTGCTAAAAGTGAAACAAAAATAAGTTCAGCAGCACAGATAAAACCAACAAGAATCCAGAAACTACACAGCATAATCTATTCATGCCACACTGCTTGCTGGATACCTTCAGAGTACATATGCACTGTAGAAATACAGTATGATGTTCCAAGAGTCCAGTTAGATACAAGAGAAGTCCTACTGTGAAAGTCAATTATTAAATGCAATTATTAACCTGGAATATACTATAATTTCACAGTCACACTAAAAAGTTTAAGTATATAACAAACATTGCATGTGACATCAGTGTATATAAATAACTTTTCATTAAGCACAAGCAAAAAAAAAAAAACTGTAATAAGGCTAAATCATCATGGTCACCTTTTGTTCATTCTTTGACCCTGGACTTTCGTATGAACTTTTAAGCTGCCTTTTAAAGGATCCCATGATTTGTTATTTATAGCAAATGACAATGACAAATCATTGTGTTATACTATGACAAAAATCAACTGTCATAATTTAGTCCAAGGCACACACAAACAGAAAAACCGTCCTGAATAATCTTCCACACTTCAATGACAGACCACTTTTTTTTATTTTGTGGCAGCAGATCTGCAGCTTCAAATCAGTTTGTGTGACAGCGGTTTGGTCAGACGCAGGACAGATGTGTACCTCCCCTAATTGAATAATTACATTAGATTGTTGAGTATCTTGGCAAGCGTTCCCTCTAGAGCTCTTCATTCATCTGATGTCCTGTCCTTGCCAAGCTACATCCAAACACCTATGATTTCAACATATCCTTCAACATGTACTCTAAGCCAGAAAATGGCCACAGATGAGATTTCTGATGGCATGTGGGGTCTCATCACAGCTTGCTTAACTCGAGCAAATTATATTTGTTTTCATAACAGGCAACAGAATGTCCTAAGATGTGCTTGTGAAACTGCACATTCATTGTGGTTATGGACCCCTCGGGCTGACACGAGTTCAGGGCAGTTTATATTTTTTTTTGATTTATTTTTATTTTTGTAATTAATTAAATCAAGCATTGCAAATAAATAGCATTTTTGAGACAATAACCTTCAAATCACATGTATACGAGTATTTACTGAAACTCAACCCCATGGCATTTGTTTAAAATAAAAAAATAAAAAAATCAAACAAGCACATTATAATGAACCTATATTCCAAAAGTTCATTATTATGAGCTTGCTTATTATTTTATTTATTTTTACTGATTCTTATTTAAAGGCAGAATAAGTATTTTACAAATCTCTGTCTTGCCTTTCCAAATGATTATATGTTTTCCTCAAAATCCACTATTTCTGTCTTCATGACCTCAGTCAGGTGTTAAATCTGACACTGTGTGTGTGATAAGACAGGATTTCAGTAATGACGTAATAATTAGATTTAGGACACCCGCCGTGTAAAACAATACAATGGAGCAGTAACGGTTCATTACTCTCAACAAACAGTGATTGACTCGAACATGTCAAGATCGGCAGAGACAGCATAGTGAAAGGATATGTGGGTGGCGCACAAGATGATGAAATTCGCTTTGTTGAGCTTGTCATATTTTGCTTTTGTCTGGTTGTCGGTTGTTTTAGAAAGATGTGTAGCATGAGGGTTTGTGTAAGACCAATGAATTTGACTGGGTTTTATCTGGGGTGTCCAGATTTATAGCTACTGGTTCAACAGCTTTTTCTGTGATTGGTTTGTAGCTATTCTGAGCAAAACACTGCTTAATCTAATATTTAGTGTATGGGACACCTGCTGAGCATGTGAGTCTGCTGTATGTGTGACGGTAATGAATATTCTCTAGTGCCCTGTGTGCTGTACCATGATGGCAGGATTACTGGTGGCCGAAAACTATTATAATGGAGCGGCATGAGGGGGAAGAGTGGAGGAAATGACAGCTTTCCACATCCCCTCACATACACAAGACAGCTGGGGAAATGACACTTCAAAGCACTGCTGGGTGGGAAACCAGTCCAAAAGAGGGTAAGAGCACAGGAGAGCGAGAAAGTGAGAAAACAGCTAAACAGACTGAGAACAAGACAAGCAGTAAGTACAAGAAGTGGCAGATCACCAGGAAAGACAGGAAAATAAGTAGAAGAAACAAGGAAGAAACAAGTTGAGGGTTGGAAGAATTACAATATATAATATTATATATTAATATATAATCATTTAAAATGAATAAATGTTTGCTTTAGCTATAGTTTTTGTCTGTATTTGGAGCTGAAACATCTATATTTCTGTGTATTATACTTTGAAAGATAATTGGTAACAATTTATTTTAGTGTCTGTCACACACATTACATGTAGTTACTATAGTAATTACTATAAATTACATGCAACTAACCTAAACCACACCCTAACCCTAACCCTACAGTACTTAGTATTTAAATGTATAATTACATCATAAAATAAAGTGTAACCTAATTTTCACACTTAATGTGCATCAGAAACAGTCTACCAGTGATGTTAGACTCTTTAAGAATTTCTGAATATACAAATATGCATCATATTTAAGCAATAAATTGAAGGAATGAACACACAGTGACCCTCACTAGAATCTGATGACATGTCTATGATTTTGTGCGAGTGATGTGGGTTCTTCATTGTTCCATGCATTCTTCTGGTTTCCCCAACACGACGAGCCAAATTTTCCCTTAGACACGGAAAAGGACTGCTTTTCTTTGAAGTGCAAGTGCCTGCCTTTCTTTCAGTCTACATCAAGAGTGTTATAGCCCTTTACACGTCATAGATTGTAGACAGGAATTTCAGAGTTTCAAGAGCTGCATAAAAGTTTCAGTGATACTGACCTAATTTTGAGCACTTTTAGGCAATAGTTTTCACATCCGATCAGACAATCATCGTGCCTGTGTTCTACTCATGAGCAGCAGCAGGGTTTAATATACCTGGATGATTTAAAGGAATTGTTTACCCCAAAATGAAAATTCAGTCATCATTTACTCACCCTCATGTCGATTTAAATCTATATGACTTTCTTTCCTCTGCGGAATGACAAAAGAAGATATTATTAAGATCTTTGGTAACCAAACAGCTTTGGTGAACATTGACGTCCATTCTATAATCTATTAAAATCTCTTATGTTATAAGAAACAAAGTCATACAGGTTTGTAATGAGAGTGAGTAAATTATGACAATTTGCATTTGTAGTTGAACTTTCCATCTAAAGATGAAAGATCTCATGAATGCTCATTTTCCAGATTTTTTACCTCAGAGGCTTTCTAAGTTGAAATAATTCTGAAATGTGGCAATATTACTGAATAAATGCAGACTGAAAACATTTTTCTTTGCATTCCTCCGTGTTCACTAAAGCAACAAACTTATCCAAATGGCTGCCCTCTGATACATATGCATCTCATGTCTGAGGAAAAGTTTTGTAGCTTCACAAACAACTACTTGAAAATTTTCCTTCAGCAAGGATAATAATTCTCATCTAGCCACAAAATTATGATAGCTGCTAGAATGGCTGGAAATCAACCTGTCTTCTAATAGTAAACCTCACCGGTTTAGTCTCTTTCATAGCTGACTCCTCATTCAACTACGTAGTAGAAGGGCCAGATTTATGCATTCTAGGCACATGGCTATGTGGAGATATAATTTTTTTTTATAATTATTTCACTCTAATGCTAAAACTCTATAAGACAACATCTATTCTAGATCATTTTAAATATCGGGCAGAAACCTTCTATCTCCATCTTTTTTTTTCTTTTTTTTTTGCCTAAATCATTACTATTGGTAATGTCACATTTTACATCTGTCTGTGGATTTTGAAAATATTTAATTTAGTGAAACTATTAAAAAGAGCTTCAGACTAAACCTCGTATCCCCTTGAATTCTCAAACTGTCAGTGAAACCACATAACTCCACCCCGCCACTATCGTGAATGCAGTGCTGCACGCAGTTTGAACCGTCTCTGCTTGTTTGCAATGCAAGGGTAAATAAAGAACTGATTCTTTGAATAAGTACATAGTTTTCTTTACTCAAGAAACACTATATATATATATATATGTATATGTATATATATAATATATTTTATAAATTATTAAGTTGTAAGTTGATGAAAACGTAATGCGATGCTCTTACTGCCTCAGGTGCGGCAGTTCTAATGATGGACAAAACATTTGCTGGTCAGAAACTTTGAAACTCTTTGAGACTTTGAAACATTTAAGCTTGATTTTGGTAAAATGTTTATAATATAATAACACATGCAAGTGTTTGACTAAATATAAAGCCACAATATCAACTTTTAATACAGTGACCCAAAATGTATTTTGCCTATGTATGCCACAATTTGAGGTAAATCAGGCCCTGACTAGCAGTAATAATTAATTACAGCCCAAAACCCTTCAACACAGCCTGACAGAGACAGAGACACAGGCACAGCACAGGTTTGAAATGTGTTTTTCATCTTTTCCTGTCCGATCTAAAAGATATCATCCATATTTATTAGCCAATAGATTGGCTACGCAGCCAATACTGTGCATATGTGCCATGCTTGTGTCAGCCCTGCAAAACATTACATGCTTAACGGAATGAAAGAATGGATAGAAAATAAATCCCGAACAGAGATAGGTGAGTTATAGCTCCATTACAAGCTTTATCAGCAAGACTCCATAGGAAGCGGCAAGCAACTGGTACAACATGACAAATTGGAATGATGTCAGAAAACATCACAGATATTGTGAAACATAAGGAAACACCTGACTAGTGAAACAGGTATATCACTCATAACTGATTTTGTTAGTGGATATGTTTCATGTACTTGTTTAAATGTGTTTGGAACACCTGACAAAATAAAATAAAAGAGTTTGTTTAATAAGCATGGTACTTGTACTTTTGAACAAATCTCAAGCTAACTGCTGTCGTTTAAATAGTGAGCCTATCACCTGAATTCTTTTAACTGACATTGCTTCACACCTAAAACTTTGTTTGCTTTCATGTTACTGTAAATACGCTTGTGCAATAATACACAACTCAATTACAACTGCAAAGCTACAGAGCAAAAGATTTTTGGACTCACTCGTAGAACTCTGCAGCCGGTGTGTTCTTGTACTTGGCATAGGAGGTTCCATTACCCAAGAAGGTGCCATTGATGAGATTTGGAACTGTGCAGTTGGGGCTGTTCCACGAGTTATTACAATTGAGCCAGGGCAGCTCAGTCGTCAATGAAGCAAATAAGTAATACAGAGACCAGGCTATGATGACGTTGTAGTAAAAGCCCACATACAATGCAATGACGATCACAGTGTAGCCCACGCCTGAGGAGGAAAGTCACAAATATTTTGTTAGTATATGGGCAAAAGTTTTGGTTTATCTGTTTGCTTTAATACATTAAGTTGAAAGTGTTTGCAATGACTTCAAAGTCACATCAGAGCCACTGCATAACCTAGTTCACTGCCCCAACAAACACAGTTGTTGGTTTTTGTTGGATCAGTGATTTGTGTTCGCCAGGTCAGTGTGAAAATGAAACATCCAAAAAGCTATTTTAGAACATTTGTTTTGCCGTTCATTGGGTAGTGAACTAGCTATGTGTGTTGCAACTCAGTGTTTTGAGACCATGGTACATTTCATCTCAACATCTTTTGTTTACAAATTTTCAATGTACCTTTAAATACAGGGCAGATCTTCCAAACAGTGGCTGCTCCCTCTCTGTTATACTGGCCCAGGGCAAGTTCCATGTAAAACAGAGGCATCCCAGCAATAAACAGGAACAGAATGTATGGGATCAAAAAGGCACCTGGGGGACACATTATTGAATTTTACATTTGATCACTGACAGAATTCTACAGATGGCCAAAGAATAAATGACAAATGAACAATAGACATTTGTCATTGTAGCTGCTAATGTAGTGAATGGTCAATCTACAATGGATTTAGAGCCAGTTTGATATAATCAGTCGTTAACTCTGACTTTGCGTAGTTTGCATTATAATATATTCAGATGGGAAAAATGAGTCATGGTGTAGCCATTACATTAGAGGTGAATTACAATGTCACATGTTACCTTCCCATGAAACTGTCTGAACCCTGACCCATGATGTTTTCAAAATCCGAGATGTTAGCAATCTACCCTGCTCTATTTGTCTTTGCTGAAGCCGGTTTCAATATTCTAGTTTTAATATTATAATTGGTGCTTCGTTTATCACGCACAAGGAAATATTTTGATTATTTTACTATAAGGCCAGTGATTGTCATGATGCATTTAAATGAATGCACTTTTGCAAAAGTCTCAAAACTTACCTACATGCCTAAAGAGTGAGAAAATATATTTAGTTACTCATAAATTATAAAAGATAACAAAACTGTTAAACAATAGCCCACTAGTAGTTAATGAGTTTGCTGACACTGACATCTAGTTCCAGCACAAAGTGCTGGCAGGATGTTCAGAGAAACAACTGGTTCATAATCTTGAATGATTTGAGTCATAATGATCATGACATAAAAAAAATTTCAAGTACCTCTTGTGCCAAGCAAGTTTTTTTAATGTCTAAACAACAAACACTAAAAAAACTCAATAAAGGTTACATTTACAGTAAAACCTGGCAGCTGTAGTTAACCTCACCTTAAAAATTCAGAGATGCTGTTACAAGCATTCTAGGACGATATCTCGGCGACTGCATATGTAACAGTTATTGATGTGTCATTAAATTATATTATGTTGATATACCAACCTAACATACCTTATAGTTTAAAAGTATATGTAGGCTATTGCTTTGTTAAATACAATAAAAATATATAAAAGATATTCTCCATGAATTATAGGGTAATTCATACTTATTCTGAAAATGTAAAAACTTGAATCTTTTAAAAAACATGTTAAGACAACAGTTAACAAATGGACAGATTTGACTAGCATTTTAATAGCATTTTTCATTTATTTTAAGATCCTCTTACTCATCAGAACAGCAATACATTTATTTAACTCAAATCTTTTTCTGAAACACAGGATGTGTTTTAGAAACAGTTTGACACACAGTGTGTCTGTTATACAAATATGCAATTCAAATGAATTTCAAAGGCAATAGCTAAGAGTTTGTAAGCTGATTTTTTTTTACGTATAACGCATAATAATTAGCCAGTATGTAAAAGCAAAGTAAAGGGTGACCCTCAAAATAAATAAATCTTACCTCCTCCATTTTTGTAACACAGGTAGGGGAACCTCCAGACATTGGCCAGGTCCACAGCAAAGCCTATGACAGAGAGTAGAAAGTCCAGTTTCTTGCCCCATGTCTCCCTTTCCACATCCTCACCAGAGCCGGGGGTGCAGCCGTGGGAGCTCGGAGAGGCCACGACAGAGGAGTTCGTGTACTGGACCCCGTTCTGCTCCTTCACCAGGATCAGCTCCACTTCCTTTTTCTCCACGTTAAACTGTTTCAACGGGGCCACCGAGGACAGTTTGTGCTCAGGCAGGACTTGGATGTTCATCTTTGCGCCCTGGCGCTCTCGTGGCCCCGAGGATGTGGAGCAAGTGAGATGCGTGCCGCTCGCACTGACGATGATGATGATGATGCTGATGATGCTGCTGCTGCTGAGGATGATGATGATGATTAGTAGGAAACGCTACAGCAGTTGCTCTCCCGGTGAGGTAGAGATTCTTGCCCAGCTTTCACCAGCTGAAAGAGAGGAGAAATCAAAGTTCACTGTTACTGTGAGACATTAAAGCATTCCATGCACTATCAACACTGTTAAACAACCGAGCACGCAAAACGATTTACAATCAATGAATGTTCGAAAGCGTTGTGTCACGGTTAACGAAGAAAATAAAACTTTACAGTGACAATCATTCGACATTTCCTGTTGGACGCACCACACTTCATGGAATAACTGTATATGTCTGCATAAAGTGTCTCTTGTGGAGTCTGGAATACTTAAAGATGACTCTGTACTTGTCAACATGAGGGGGTCCCTCCATGATCCGTCTCTCTTGCTTGGTCCAGAAAATAAGAGACTGCTGCCTGCTTCTCATGGAAGTTTTTACTCTCCCCTCCCTTCCAGTTGGAGGCTAAAAATTGCGATCATTTAAACAAACATCCAGTTTTTCCACACGTGATATTTTCTGTATGATCATCATCGCCGTCGTCAAATTGTTAGTATTTGTGAAGCTTCCCCTCCACCCCCGAATGCCACACTCATCTACAGACATGCGGTGCGCCACCGCTGGACTTAAAAAATAAGCACCTTGCGAGAATTTTTTTTTTCTTTTTTTCTTTTTTTTTTTTCTTCTTCTATATAGTCTTCTATAAGAGTTTGAAAACATTTCCTCCAGGAATAGACTTTTGTCCTCTGTATTGGACATTATATTTTAGTGAATTTCTCTGACATCATGTCACAATTTTTTTTAGTGATACCAAATGTATGGAAAATTATAATATTTTGTAATTATCATTTAAATGACTAATTTTCTAATTGTTTTTCATTAAGCAACATCTCAGGAAAATGTTATGGGGTTTCTAATCAAAATATGACTTTCTGTTACAAAACAGGGCATTGATTACATGTCCACTGTAGAAGACTTACAGGACTTACATGTTTATCAGGCATTTTGGGAGACACAACAAGTGAATAGGTAAAGAAATGATATATCAATATTCCTATGAAATATTAGATATTATTATACGAAAATGTTGCCAATTATTACTCCTATTATTACACATCTTATTTTATTACATGTTGCCCCAAGAACACATTAATATGCAAATTAGATACAATGTATAGAGACATTGTATTGAATGGGACTTCCCATATGGCCATTTTACCCACATATAAAGTGAAATGGTAAATCAATGAATTCTGTTATATAACAGTTGAGAATTATCTTTATACAAAGTTTATGTATTACATATTTCAATGTAATGTAATGAAAAAATACTAAATTCCAAAATCTTTTTTTTTTTTTTTTTTTTTTTTTATGAAGCCAAGAGTGCAGTAAAATATTTTTTAAAAGGTAGTAAAGAAATATAAAATTAGCATGCAAATCATACAGTGACACCCCTAGCACCTTTATAACTAACAGTCGACTTAAAAAACTTTTACTAAAACACTTTTTTTTGGTATAAATAATATCCTAAATGACAACAGGACTTAGAAAGCATTCACAGAGAAAGCATTTCCATCCAATATTTTACAACTGCAGAGCCACAGCGCTAATTATTACAAAAGACTGGGTCTCGAGACAAGTTTTAAGTTGAACCTTTTTTAATTTGGTACGTTTTAAAAACACGGCGTTCATGCACAAGACGCTAAAACAAAACAGTAAGATGCGGCACAACAGTCAAATGGTCAAAAGAGTGAAGGAGTTTAAACATTGAACTTTTGTTTGGCACGAGCTTCAAAGTCGAATGTGACATTACTATTGTGCCATGTGGCACCTGGAAATGCCTCAAAATCAAGCAGCATGTAGCCTACTACATGTTGAGCCCCCATGCATGTGGCGATCTGCTCCATGTAAAATAAAACAGCTTTATGTCCGATGAATCAAATTTATGTGCGGATGCATGCCTTTAAACATGTTCAGAAAATTGTGCTCACTTCCCCCTATAGTAAGGTCAAATCCCCCGAAATCCCTCTCTTAATTCACACCTGAGTAATTTGTCAAGAAGATATGTATAAAAAAATGAATTACAAATGTATTTGATCTATCTCCCATCACTACTACAGTTTTAGTCTGTTTTTATTCCACCCTTGAGTTGCCTGTTTCTTCTCTCTTCTTCTACATAGATTCAATTAGTTGTTTTCTAAGAAGCAGTAAAAGCATTGTGTTCCACATGTAATCTAATTCCACACCCGCTTTAGCCAAAGGCGACAATTTCTATTAGATATGGGCAATCAGTTCATCCCATTAAAGTCAATGAATGTCCCCTTAAAGCTCTCCAGCGTTTCTTTTATGAAACCTTTAGAGGCCTGTTTTTCTGCAGTTTTGTACATATTCTGGTTCAGATTAGATAATAAAAGTAAGAAACAGGGTTTTAGAGGCTAATTTATTTTTTCCTTAACACACATTTGTCTTCCAAAGGAGCTGGAACCTCTCATTTCTATTTCAGGATGTTACCATACATGTGGGAAAGGGTGATGCTAAAGAAGGTCACCTTTAGAGCAAAGCAACCTTTCCCTGAAGCATGATGGATATTTGCATAACATGCATCAATATTGCAATTCGTCTCCATTTGACAGGAGTAAGCACTGGTATTATCAGATATATGAGCCATACCATAATCTCAGGGCATTGTATAACAAGTCAATCATGTTATAAACACAATCTTACATAGACTGTAAAACTTCAGAACACGAATTACAATCACTGCTATCTATTATTTAGACCTACTAAATTTCTAGAATGGATTTTGTATAGAAAAGCTTCCAGTTCAAGGTAAAATGTATTTAGATAAAACCCAAACCAATGGTTTCCAGTAGACATTGCCAGGGCTCACGGCAAAATTTCACGTATTACACCAGATAAGGACCTTGATGTCAAGACATTATGAATTCCCCTAATTATGCGGTTTCCAGCTCTGTGACAGATCAATATCGCAAATATGGGGTCATGTGTGTCATTCAAGTCAAGACTGATGAGATAGGATCAGTTTTGCCCTTTTTGTTTTCTAATGATTGTATTTCCATGTACTTTGGATATAAACTTGCATCAATAGACTTGCAAAGCATATATTAACCATTAAACGCATATTAACATTCACATTGACTGAGAGAGAATAGTTTATCAAATAGAAAATAGAAACACTGATCATGTCTAGAAGGTTTTAGTAATTTTGATTTTGATAAGGAAATACATGATTTAAAAGGAGTCAGTGGCATTCTAATCCTTACTAATCATGTAGCCAGGTTAAAATGAAGGTTTGTTACAGTATGCTAAACAGATACATTCAGTCCTTATTTTTAAATCCCATACCTTAGAGTGTTATGCATGCCATTAATGTAGCCTTAGAGTTAGACAAAGAATTCCTACATCACCAGGAAACCATCACTCCATCACCTGATGTTGGCTAAATCGACCCTGACTCAATATCACTCTTCTGTGTATATCAGCATGAGATCAATGTTGATCCCAATGTTGATGTACTGTACATTCCTTCTCATTACAGGTCTATAAATACACAAGTTTATCAGCTTCCAGACTTGTTGACAGTTGTTTGGAAACCAACTTTTCAGCATGACTCTTAAGTTAGGAGTAATCATTTTTTCAGTAAGAGTTTTGGGCAGAATGAACAGTGAACCTACGCCTACAAAACCCAGCAGCATGCAGCTTTCGATTTAACTAAACATCAATATTAATTGATCTATACGTCACAACTGTCATTAGTTGTACAAGTAAATAACTGCCTTTTCATTTCCTCATCATCAAAACTGAATTGAAATTAAATTTGCTGCATATCAGCAATAAAGTTGACACATAGTGCAGTCTAAAATCTTATCTAAATAGTGCAGTCTAAAACATAAAATATTTTATACATTTAATATTTTATCAAATAAAATATTTTTCTATTAAATGCCGTTCTTCTGTTTATCAAAGAATTGTGGAAAAAAAATAGCAGTTTCCTCAAAAATATTAAGCAGCACAACTGTTTTCAACCAGCATAAAAAAACTATCAATAATACACTACGACAATATACAATAAAATCACAATATTACTGTTTTTACTCTATTTGTGATGAATGCAGCCTTGGTGAACATAAGAGACTTCTTTTTTAAACTTATTAACAAATTAATGACTCGGTGTCAACCAGTCACAAGGCATCTACGGGCACTACATTACATCATCGTTTTCTGAACAACACATGCAAAATGCAAAAACAAGAGAAAGAGCAGGTGTGGTGATGATATGCATGAAATTGAATGTTGTGCTTTGCTTGTCCTGACTGAGAGTTGAGTACATTAGCATGAATTCATCCAGCGGTTTGCGCAAGGATAATGCATGGTTTCTATGTGCACTCACTGAGAGGAACTTTAAGATGCGCCAAGGTCAGGCCCTCCTGCTTTGTGGGAGAGAGAGAGAGAGAGAGAGAGAGAGAGAGAGAGAGAGAGAGAGAGAGAGAGAGAGAGAGAGAGAGAGAGAGAGAGAGAGAGAGAGAGAGAGAAATTAAAACGATAAAACACAATGATTTAAAGCCATATTCTGAAAAGGAAAATTGAAGTTAAGGTCTAGGGGAGAGAGAAGAAAAGGGAAATTGAAGTATGCCTTCTAAGGGAAAATTATTTGCTGTATACATTGTCTACACATGCAATGGGAATGAAGGGCTTGTGATTTGCAGCTATTTTTGCAACCCGTCAATGAGCAGTGTTGCCTGTCGGCACTGACCTTTTCAGGCGAGCCCCTGATCAGCCCCCTCATCTGTTCCAGCCAAAAGCCCTAACAGCTAACTCTTGTTTGGTGTTGTGCAAATAAAACCCGATTACTTGGGTTGATTGTCCACAATTTGACTAGGCAGACTCACCTCAGGCTGAAATAAAAATGAATGCTGCAATATTGTGGGCAAAGCAAAGGAGAAAGGGAGAGCATGAAGGAGAGAGAAAAAAAGAGTGTGAGAGAAAGAAACAGTAACAAAATTGTGACTTAATTGATTCCATGCAATCTCATCAATTGTGATTAAAATGAAATGCCCCCCTCATGTTTGAAAAGGTTAAAACAAATTGACGGTGGAAATCACAGCTGGTTATCACAGCGTGCGGAACAGCAGGACTTTAATGAAGTGAGTGCAATTCCATCCTTCATCCTGCTGTATCAGACAAGAGAGAGGAAGAGAGAGAACATTAGCTTCTCATAAGACATCATTGTCCCTGATCTTCCCTCTGATGATATTATATTGACAAAAGCACTCTGTAAGTCACTCGCCGAGTACGTTTACTGACTGACTTGGTTTTGATATACTGCAGCTCAGCACAACAGAGGTACATTATAGAAACCACTTAATGCTGAACTTTCTCCTTTAACAATCTTCTTCATAATATAAAAAAAGGACATATATTTCATCCTGTGCTGACGAGAGGCATTGCAGATGTTATGTTTGATTTGCTGTGTTTTTGCATTAGGACGAACCAATGTACTCCATCAGGCCCTTTTCCAAATGACGGTCTGACGGACTTGCAATGGCCGCCACATACATGTGCCCATGAAGTCCACGGGGACATTAGGTTACTCCCTCCCGCCAACTTAAGTCACTTTCGATGAACGCGTCTGTTAAATGCATAAATGTAAATGTGGCTGTGTCCAAAAGCTGAAAAATGCTGCATCTACAGGCAGTTAGGAGTTAGGAAGGATGTCCGAATTCTATGATCGTGTCACATTCTGTCCACTGAGATACCTTCATTTGTTCAATATTTGAAGGCTGAATAGATGTATTCTTCACTGCCCATGATATCCCACTTTCCAGTGCATTGAACTCCATGACAAAAAATAAAATGGTGCCTGAAAGTTGTGGTTGGTGGTCACTTAGTTATCACCAAAGCTCTCTGTTTTGTTGTAGATCATTAGACTGTTATTTGCTGCCTCAGAAGCCTGTCTGAAATTAGTTTCAGGTGGTACCTGCATGCTCAAACACTGCCTGTGAAGTCATTGCCCAATAGGGCAGAGAGGCAACAAGTCAGCAGCCTTATAAGCTTTCGGTGCAGCCAGGGTGTCTCACTTGTCATTTTGATGAAATTTTAAATGGCAAATAGACCCTTTATGGCAAGGGTGCTCCAGGGGGGCCACAGTCCTGCAGAGTTTAGTTCCAACCCGGCTCCAACACACATACCTGTAGTTCTCTCTGCAGGACTGTGGCCTTCTAGGAACTGAGTTTAGTACCCCTGCTTTATGGCCACTATGCTCCCTAAATATGGGTTATGCGCAACAAAGTGGTTGCATCATTTCTGGTCCAGGTCTTTTGTACGTGCTTTGTTAAATGTAGAGCTGTTTTACTCAATGTGTCTTTAAAGGAGCTTCTAAGGATGAACATTATCCGATAACCATCACATATGCAGATTGAAATCTAAAAGTTTTTTCAAATTCTCATTAAAATTAATTAAAATGTCAACAATTAAAATAACTAGCCTGTTGATTACTTTAAATGTCCATAGATATTGCTGTCAGTTCATACAACTGTTAACACTTTCTCCAACGAGTAGACGTGATGAAACCTGTTTTCCTGTTTGTTCATGTGATGTTCAGCATAAAGCCTATACACACATTCGCTGAGCCTGCACGGATTCTGACTCCACATCGGACTTCTACCTGACAGTCAATGTGGCATTACGTCACCAAACCAGTGTTTTTTTATGTGAATTTCAGTGGAATTTATGTGTAAAAGATTCATTTCTGTCCAGTAAATCTGAACAGACAATTAAGTCAAACAAACAAACAACTGTGAACTCAGACTGCAAGGGTGTATGCCGTTATTAGGAACAGGGCAAACTAAGAGCACAGAAAATGAAACAATGTAAAATTATATTTTATAATCACTTGTGACCATAGAGAAGTGACAAAGGGGATTTATAATTGTATATTTTGCATACATCCATCCCAGAAACTCGTATCCACACTCTCATTGGCATAAAAGCAGGACTACTGTATATCCACTATTACGGATGCACATTTACAGTGTTGTTCACTGAAGATTTGGATGGATTTCTTTAGGAACGGTTTATGCAGACGATCTGCTTATATACTGGGAGTTGCTGTCACCTAGTGGATATTTTCAGTATGAAAAGTATTTGTTAATCAGCAGTTTTCTCTTCCATTTCTCCTTCTAATTCACAAGAGTGTACAACTCTTCAAACAAGTGTTCATGCACTCAAACATAAAAGGGACAACAAATGCTAGTTAAAATTCAAAGGATTTTTTTAATGGCAAAAAAGCTGACTTTGCTGTGTTAACAAAACCATAATTGAAACCTGCATTGCTAAATAAATACCACTGCAGTGGGATAATTTGGAACCAAGCCCTCTGGTGCGAGCTACTGTGGGCGTGTTGTGTTGCCTGTTTGCTCACAAATTGGCCTATTTTCAGTGGATGCAACAGAGTATTAGTCTGAACAAGCAGCAGGGAAGGAACGCTAACTCAGCAACATTTCCCCTCAATGGGAATGCAAATAAAAACGAGATGCAAAGCAAAACCTTTGATTAAAACTCACTTTCTGTACCAAAGTCCCTGAGCACAAAAAAAAACACAAACAAAAGAAAGTTTGTATTTGTATAAGAAACTCTTCTGTAATATATTCATTCTAAAAATAATATCCATTTTCCATAAAGGGAGACCTGTGTATAAGTACATTATTTCCATGAATTTAATCAGAAAAGCACTTTTTTTTCCTCAATTAGATTTAGGCAAATAATATTTTAGATTTTATCAAATAAAAATAATGAAAAACTGAGGTGGGAGTACAAGCTTCATGCCTAAAAGCTGAGGGGTGTAGAATAATAAAATAAAATAAACTTTTTCAATCAGCTGCAACAGAATAAGTGTTTTAGAATGCTTATACATGTTAACATTTTGTAAACATTGTTCTGAAAGCCTTTAAATAAATTATTGAATAGTTTATGAAATACTTGGTGGTATAAACAGAAAACCAAATTTGCTGATTGCTTGTGTATAAAAACACTCCACCCGAGCTAAAGGCAAGTGCTCAAATGGTATGGCAGAGTAAACACCTCATGGCTGCATGCTTCATATTCTTCAACTGTGTCAATCATCTTTCTTGTCAGAGGTACTTTCTTCTTGGTGGTCGTCATGAGAAGCCGTACAGAAGTAAGGCAAAGTGGCCTCACAGTCTGGGTCCTCCCCCTGGAGACCCTGGTAACGCTGTAGCTCGATGTAGGTGGTGAAGAGTTTCGCATACTCCGGGTGTGTGAGAGCGAAGGAATGAAACTCATCTGAGAGAGAAAGCGAGATGGGAAAGTTACTACAAATGTGTTACTCAAACGGAATCCAAGCTAATCAAGTGAGGTAACTGACGGGCATTAATGAAATGATGTAAATATGCCATGGTAAATAGCATATTTACATCAGGCGCTGTGTAAAAACAAGCCTTATTAATTTTATTTTGGACACTCAAGTAGGTTACTATCCAATATATGCAGCTGATGGCCTGAAATCAACTTCCTGCAAGTATTACAAAAAATTACTCTACCTTTCAAAAGGCAACCAGTCATCGTTTGGATAAAAACGTTCAACCTTGACTGATAGATTACACAAATAACCACAAGCCTTCACTTGAAAGTGTTCATGACTGCACACACAGATATTTTTCAAGGCGTTCACATACACTGCATGGAATCATGTGCTGCTGACTGTGATGCATTCATGTGCAGAAAAAAAGCCTGGGCCTCTGGACGATGCACACCCTAAACTGCCACCCAAAGTCAGTGTTGCCAGTGTTAGGTCTGCGTGTGAAGTTCAGTTCAGACTTACAAGCATGGATGTGGTTTTACAACTTTCAGAAAATCAAAATCAATCTCATCACCTAATCTAATTCGCCAAACTAGACAACCACAGTTACAGTTCCTGTGATTTGAGTGTCTATGAACAGAATACGATTACGAAAATACTAAATGGCATGTTGAAAAACATTTTGCCACAGAATATATAACCAAAAATATAAATAGCTTGACAGCCCACAGAACCCTTGGTTACGAGTGCAATTATAAATGGTGTGTTGTTTTGTTTGCTAAATTTCATACAATTCATGTTTGAAAAAAGAAATAAAAATAAAATAGTATTCTCTTAATGATAGCATTTCTAATATGCCTGACAGTCTTATCTCACTGTAGTAGTTGCTATACAGTTGGCATACAGACCATAAGTTATGTGTCCCGACCCATCTGCATCAATTTCTGTGAAGAGGCTGTTGACGTCAAGATCACACACTCCAAGAGCAGAACGTATCAAACAGCTAAACTCATCTTGTGTGATACAGTTGTCCTCATCAATGTCAAACAGCTGTAAAAAGAGTTCACAGACACAACTAGACATAAACCAATTTTGACAACACGAGAGTAATCCATCCATATGCTCTAACTAACTACATGACAAAAATATTTTTCAACAGGGGTGATTTTTGAAAGCCACCTCGAGGTGCTAACAACCACTGGCACATCAGTACTTGTATGGTTTACCTTCATAACCACATCACAACATCTTCGTTAACACTTCTTTACAAGATTAAATCTTCAGTAGTTTGACAATTTATGGATTGCATTTGTCTTCTCATAATATCATCACTGCAATCTGTAATATCATTACCTTAAAAGCAGTCTGAATGACTTCCTCATTATTAGCTGGTCGGCACAGAACTGTGACACCAATGACATACTCTCTGAAATCAATGGTGCCATCCCCATCCTACAAAGAGACACAGAAAACATTTGCTTTAAATAGGCCACACTGTGAATAAAATAAAATGCCATTTGATTCATCCAGTCCCAGAGATTTATATTGGTTGTGGGCTGAAAATAAAGCAGATTTTTAAAGCAGATATCTGAGAGTATTTCATACATTCAACTTATTTTCTGTATCTTAGTGGGACTCCTATCCATATCTTATTCCACGTGGTTAGTTATGGGCACACTCACCCTGTCAAACAGAGCGAACAGCTCCTGTAGAGCTGGGCTGAGGGGTAGTTTGAGGAAGCTGGCAAACTCCTCAATTGTGATTCTTCCACCTTTGCAAGAACAGGCTATGTTGGCAAAACTCTCCAATTCCTTCTTCACATTGTCCCATTTTAATCTGAATTTAAACAGAAAACCAGAGATTTTGAGCTTGAAGTTGGCATGAAACAAAAGTTATGATAGTCTTTTCTTCCCTATTGTGATCCAAGTGAAACGGCTTGAATGCAACTTGATTGGATGGTTGGATCGTTGTGGTTTGCTAGTGCTGTGATCTCATTTGAGTGACAGGTTGTACAGCTCTCGCAGCAGTAAACACGTCATCAGAGAAGAAAAGACATGTCGTTGCAAGAGGGAGGGGAAGTTATTATGATAAAAGATATTTGACATTTGAATAATTACAAATAAATACTGCAATATTCCATTAAAAAAAATGTCATGATTTCATGGTGACTGTAAACTACTATAATTTTTTTTTTTTTTGGTGTAATCATGTGAGCTATGAGTATCACAATATTTAATGATAACAAGGTTATGCACTTTTTAAAATATTTTTATAATAACAGTCATACTCCAATTTCCTGCTGATCTTGGTAAACTCCACGAGACCCGCCTCCATAGGCAGGGTCAGTTCTCCAGCTGCAATCATCAGACGGCAATCTTCATAAGTGTGATCTGTGACCGGCAGCCCCAGAGATCTAGTAACAGAGTCCGAAATTGTGATACAATTTTTAAGACTGAAATATTGTTTTGTGCACACATTCTAAATGTCCACCATGTAAAATCTTATAAAGACATGAATGAATAAATAGTAACATGACATGCTTACACAGCCATGACAGATCTCACTGACTGAGCAAACTTGATAGGACACTTTTTCTCCATCTCAGTGGGAACTTGAGGGGGCAGAAACTAAAACACAGACACAATAAATAGAATCGTACAAATATTTTGCAAATATATAAGATTAGCTATATGTGAGATTAAGTTGGTCATTTGTTTTAACATCACAGCTTCTTGATGCTCCTTTGACATGTGTATACATCAAACGTGCAAAAAGCAGAGAATATTAGCATGAATTATGCAAATCTTTCTTACAAACCTCAACTTCCACCGTAGTATAGAGCTGGCAGAGTGTGAGCAGCAGTAATCTGGCCCTAAAACAGGAACTGGTGGTGAGGTTCCAAATCAACAGCATTTCAGGAAGCATTGCTCTCTATTTATGCATGACTGTGTAAAAGGGTCTGAAGACCGAGCTTATCTAAGAAAGTGATCTACAAGACTGCACGTGCAGATCTGCAGAGAGGAGGAAGATGACAATTCACTCAGACAGCAGGCTCTCATACTTTTTTATTTGATTATACAATTTAGCTCCATTTTTCTTATCTTAAATGCCAATAAACCAATGAAACAACCTGTTTGGCGTATCAGTGTTTCTTGCAGCATTACATACATTATCCTGGCATTTGAATTTGAATTCTGATGACTTTTTTTTGTTGTAACGGTGATTGGAAAAGCCCTAAATTGCAGAAGCATTTTGTCAGTTGTGTAAATGCTTTTTGTTTATGTTTAATATTACTTACGATTTTGGACCCTGCCATGTCCATGTGACTGTGTCCTGTAAGAGCAAAAAAAAAGTTTAGTAAAAATTATTCTATTTTTAATATAAAAAAAAAAAAGGCTTGAACCCTGAGCTATTCACAGCTCGAGCTCGACTGACAGACTTTTACCTGTGGCCTTTTAACTGACAGGCCTTTAAGCGCTGTGTGTAATTTTGCCAGGTGGCCTAATTCAAATGCATGCTATTTTATGGTCGAGTTACTTCAGTCCTCTCTACTTGGCTATTATGGTTATTTATGGATTTGTATTTTACATAATATTCTATTTATATTTTTTTGTGATACTCCATTGTGTTTGTCAGATAAGTTTATCAACCGGAAACTGAGGCATCATGAAATAATATAAGACTTATACTGACCAACTTATTTGGGTATCTGATAAGAACAGGCTGTACTGGGACCCCTGGGACAAAGGCACCTATGGAGGTAAAAAGAGTAGCAAATAAGCACTTTTCATTCATCCTCTGTTCTTTTAGCTACATTCATACCTCCTAAAAACTGCTCAGTACCACTGTCCCACCTGTTTTCCTTATGGAGACATATATTTCAGAATGAAGTTAAATCCCTGTCTGGCACTCCATTGATCACACCATATCCTACGTATCAGGTTACAGCTATTTGACTGGTTCTCAATTGGACAATCAATGATTATCTATGAAGCAAACTCTATCCAAATGATATAACCTGAATATAGAAATAGGTCTTCAATTATTATCTTTATCTTTATCATAATACAACAATAAATATTACTCTTATCAGCTAAATTAATTAAGCCTACTGTAAAAAGATTTAGTTTTAGAAATATATTTAAATAAATGTCACTCAAAGGGATAAAGTCTTAATGGTATGTGGATAATACCTACTCATAGACACAACTCTCACTCTCTTTTATGTGCTGCTGGTTTTGCTGGCCTCAGCAGACCTTATTCTAGTTTCTTTAGTACACCAAAACAAACCGTCGGCATTGGAAACCCCGAATTCCGTGAAAGTTTATCTTCCCCTTCACTTGTATACATTTGCATTAGGGAAATTAGTTATCTGATAACAGACAACAAGATTTTCATATGGTGCAGTTCATACACAACTTTCATTACCTACTGAGTTATGGACATTTGCTACAGTATACTGTATCTGTAACATCTGTAACTGTATCTTAATATTTAATCTACATTATTATGTTGTCCAATATCATATTTAACATTTCTATATCACAAGCAAACAAAAATAAACACAATCTGCTAACCTTGTTTGAAGGTAATGAGACATGATCTGTTTGTACATGTTCCTTCAGGAAAAATGAGCACCTAAAAAAGAAAATAACACCAGTATTATTTTTAGTGGTACCGTAGCTATCATGGTGGCAATTTGGATGCAAAAGATATTAGCTAACATACAGTTTTTTAGATAAAAAAAAAGACTTCTCAATAATACAATTGGTCAAACTAATTATACATCCACAATGTTGAAACTGGACATTGTTTAGGAACAGGACATCCTGTATTCAAGCTGAGGAAGTATAGGTCTAAGAGTAATTTCCTGCTTTCAAAAGCTGGAACACACATCATTTGGCTTCACGTTGTGTTCACGTTTTTAAACTTTGTTTTATTTTTGACCATTTTAAAGTCACACATGATCAAATAAACTAAACTAAACTAAAATTGTGGAGGCACTCACCTGTGGCCAGCGTCCCCCTGACTTAGCTCTCCGCTCAATCTCAAGTATAGTGTTTTTACGAGAGTCTGGATCTTTGCGTGAAACAAGCACTGGCTGCACACAGCGCAAAAACCCTGGGGAACATAAAATAATATTAAAGTGATAATAATAGCAATAATAATAACACATGCAAAACTGACATCAATAATGGATATTTAACAACAATGTTTTGTTTTTTCTTTGGCTGAGAAATTCCACATTAAGTAGGATCAGTAGCAGTGGTGGCCACTCAATGACACATTTAAGTCTGTTTTTCTGATTTGTTTCCTTGTGCTGACTGGGGTATTTGCAGTAATTCACAATTTTTGGTTGACGATTTCCAGCCCAAAAGCTCTCAAAAACTATTCTCATGACAACCAAGGTGTATAAGTACCATTCAGCCTACCTCCTTAAAATTAAAGAATGATGACAAAATGAATTTATTAAAATGAATCAATTCTCCTGCCAGGAGAAAAATACAACAGGGAAACGGATCAAAACATGGCAAATACAGTAAAAGAAAATTAGCAGATGACAAAAATGTTTTTATCCAAACAGACAGACACTGTTAAAGACTTAGTTCACCCAAAAATTAAATTTCTGTCATTAAATTCTCACCCTCATGTCGTTCCAAACCCGTAAGACCTTCGTTCATCTTCAGAACACAAATGAAGATATTTTTGATGAAATCTGACACCTTTCTGCCCCCTAGATGTTTAAAACCGGCAAACTTTTTGAGTTTAACTTGGAGTGAGAAGGGTAGACTACTGTTTTTATTAGAGCTTGGCACAAATTTAACGATGTCAATTCATAAGCTTGAGATACTATTCCGATATTGATTCATTTGGATAAATATCAGGTTCAGTAGCTACATGTTAATTGTTCTCAAGGAAAGAAATCAACTAATGCTGTAAACATACAGGTTGCCCTGTCAGCTGGTATTATTATTAAAGGTTAAAATTAACAACTCAAATGAATAATAGTTATCTTAGACGTGTAAATCTGCTTTGTGTGCTAAAATACTATGTTTCACAATGCCGTTTCACCATTCTTGGTGTGGGGGAAATGTGATTGGCACAGCTTTCCAATCGCTCTGGCGATTCTTGATGTCATACGTCAAACGGAATGCACAGCACATTGACTTTTTTTTTATTTGGCGTGAGATTTACTTGGGCAGCGTGAGAGAATGAGACAGAGCCTTATCGCGTGTCAGCAACCCTCCCACTGTGCAGTAACCCGCACAATCTGGCAACACTGAAACTGATCAACAATGTG
The DNA here is from genome assembly GCF_951802725.1 of Rutilus rutilus. NCBI lineage: Eukaryota > Metazoa > Chordata > Actinopteri > Cypriniformes > Leuciscidae > Rutilus > Rutilus rutilus. Next base: position 24,813,405 of record NC_140211.1, read on the forward strand.
AATATATTCAAAAGCGAAAACGTGATCACATTTTTTTGGCATTGCATTTGCTGTTTGTGTTCCTTTTTGTAAAGACCAATATTGATGTAAATAACCACACTGCTTACTGCCAAAGATTGGTGCTTCCATGGACTCGGAGCGGGATACAGTAGAAGGCAGACCAGCTTCAATACAGGCGATGGCATCAAAGAAAGAAGAGTGAGGGGCCACAGCTAGAATGGGGGCCTCTGCACTGCTGGCCTTCTTCCCCTTCACCACCACCCTGAAACCCATCCCGAAGAAATACATCTGGCCTAGAAAGGTCATCACTTTTTTGTGCAAGAACCTGCCCACAAACACATATACAAGCACACCACACATCAGGAATCATAGTGGGTAATGACTTTAATTAATCAAACATACTGAACTACACATGCAAGTACAAAAAGCTTGTTTTAACGGCTTTGACACGGTGTGCTCATCGAGTGTCAGATCAGCATGTTGTTGCATCATTTAAGAGAATAACCACATCCCTCCAACAGCTGTGCTGCCTCCTACGCTGAGACTTAATTAATCTGATCAGTGTGGTCAGTCCAAGTAGAAACGAGATGCAGCAAAATGAGCAATTTCTCAAGAAACCACGTGGTCTGTTTGAGAAGCATGAATTAAACAGAATGGAAGGCATCTGTGATGCACAACATATTTGCAACGGCTGATATGCAAACCACAAATTTGACATTACCAACTCACACTTCTATTACTGATGCAGGGGAAGCAAAGACACACAGAAATAGACTCCCATGCACACAAGACCTAACAAATCACTATGAGCTTACATTCCTTCTAAGCATTTAGTAAAAGATACAAATTGTAAGAGGTGGTGTTATCTGTAAGGTTAATGTTTAAGGTGCTGTGTTGTCAGGTTTAGTTAGCAAGCCGGAAGTGTTGTATAGCGGTTTAAACAAGCTATAGCATAAAAAAAGATCTATTTTAATCTTGTGCTGAAATGTAGGAGGTGGAGTATCTGTGTGTAACGTGCGTGTACAAGGAGTAGTATGTACCTTCTCCAGCCAGTCATGGGCTCCACCGCTCCAGACAGAGACTGTCTGAATGTTATCATGACAGAAACTGGCCACATGACCATTAGAACAAGAAGCAAGAAAATGGCACGGAGCGGCACAAGGATGATTCCTAGAAGAAAACACTACACACAGACATAAGAGGGAAAAAAGACATAATCACACAATAAATGTCAAAGAAATCTACACAATGCAAATTACTTTCTATGTTTCTATTCAAGGCATCTGCTAACATGGGAGCAGCGATTCAACCTCACAGATGTTTCTATGGGGACCCTTTAATCGGTTTGAGGGGGAAAGGAATTAATGTATGAAACAGACTCTAAAATAACTTACAGTGCTAAATAAAACACAAAATCAAGACGTAAACTGAAATTACTCCCCCTACCCTACTCAAATAGCTATTAGAGGTCTACAGTACTACTGTTCTTGAAGAGTCTTGAATCACAAAATGAATCATTGCTAATTCATTCAATATATAAATACTGCTAATTTCCATTTCTAAACATCGATTGAAAAAAAGCATATTTGTCATAATTACAGCAGAAATACCAAAAATATATAATCATAAAGGGGGGGTTTGAATATTGTGTTGGACAACAAAGGGCCTTCAGGTCAAAAAGGTTAGGGACAACTGACATAGCATGTAAACTAGCTACTTTAAAAAACATCAGTGTCAGAGGTCTTGACCATTGTATTCAACAATTAAACCATACAATACCATACTTTTTCACATAATCTATTGTATTGATATTCAAATGCATTGTAGTAAAATAGTATAAACTAATTTTAACGACTAATAAATTCATAAATGTAAATACTCTCTCTGTTTCAATACCAGATGCTGTGCTCTCGTTACTGCATGATTTTCCCTCGTTACAAAAACTGTAACAAAATGTAACATAATTTGGACCCTTTCTACAGCACAGGCAAATGAGCTATTTTCATTCATTTAGTAAAAACGTTTTCTCAATTTTTACACAAATTGTTGACAGCATTTGCCAGCCCTGTTCCCCAAGTTATTGCAAGACTTAAAATAAGAGAGCTCATCCAATAACGTAGCTTAGAGGGAAACATATTAAGCAAATCAAATAAGATGTTGACACATTAAAAGGATAAAGAGCTGAATGACCTCAGTGAAGAATAATATTGACAGACAATAGTCATAAATTGAGAGACTCACTTTGATTTTATCGGCTTTAGTTAACTTAAGGTCGTGCACGAATGGGTTGATGACGGCGGGCAGCAGCAGGGAATGCTGTCTGGGCAGCGCGAACACTCTCTGCGCAGACATCTTCACTCATCAGTCATCACAGAAGAATCTTCATGTGTCAACTCTCTGAACGTACAACGCGTTTCTTCCTCATTTCACTCGCGCGCGCCACCTTATGACACTCGCGCCCTAGCGGTCAGCGGATGTGTTTCACAATCAGATGAGATCATAACTAACGGCAAGTTTGTGCATTCTAGACGAGTTTGGAGTCAGAGCAGAGTTTCTGTGCGAGCACTAACGTTAGCTGAATCAAAATATGCATTATGTCCTAAATGCTATCATAGTTGGTTTAGAGACAAGCTCCACCTCTTATGGACATAATCCTATTTAGACCTGAAGCCACTAGGGCTAAAGGTGCCCTCACTGTTTTTCTCTACAGGTTAACCGTTTGAACACGTGGCGTCGCTAGACTCTTTTTTCCTAATAAAATCTTGCTGATAAATCATTGCGAGGCAGTGTACCGAGCTGAGAAACATTTTCTCTGACCATGCATATTTCAGCGAATTCGTGTGTCCAGCAGTATTTCTTCCGGCGATCTAGAATCAGAATCAGTGATGCTCGACTCGAGAAGGAATCACTCGTTTGAGTCGATTCTTGTTGTTCTGGGTTGTGAACAGTTCGGGCATGCACTGAATCGTTTGAAGCGGTTCTTCACTCAGCACAACAGGAACAGGGTAAACTGAAGTACATTTGTGACCCTGGACCACAAATCCAGTCACATATGGGTCATTTTTTTTAAATTGGGATTTATACATCATATGGAAGCTGAATTAATAAGCTTTCCATTGATGTATGGTTTGTTAGGATAGGACAATATATTTGGCCGATCGAGATACAACAATTTGAAAATCTGGAATCTGAGGGTGCAAAAAAATCGAAACATTGAGAAAATCGCATTTAAAGTTGTCCGTTAATGTTTGCGATTGTGCAGCATTCATTCACAAAAATAAATGTTTTATATATTTACTGTAGTAAATTTACAAAATATAATGGAATATGATCTTAATATCCTAATTATTTTTGGCATAAAAGAAAAACCGATCATTTTGACCCATACAAAGCTATTGTTGGCTATTGCCATAAATATACCCGTGCTACTTGTGACTGGTTTTGTTATCCAGGGTCACATTTACCTACAATCCATTGAAAACAAAACGGCATTCTATATTTTTCTTGAGTTCAACCATAGACTGTGAGTTCAACCCATGCAGCTTTAAAAAGCTGTTAAACGCTAACAAAAAGCATTTAAATAACTAAAGAATTACAATTACATTACTATGTATTACTCAAGTATATAATACGAGTTAAATGCAAGGCACATAAACATACAGAGATAGATGCGCTCATTATACAATGGAACTGCTAGATGTCGCTGTTTGTCTAGTTATGTGAGATCCGAGTAATTTTGTAAAATAGACTCCTATTTTAATGTGTGAACCATAGCTATTGTTTTCTGATGTGAAAATCAAAAGCATAATCACTAGGATGCAGTAAAATGCTTTCCAAAAACTAATGTTAAAATCGAAAAGTTGAATGATAAATTCCATTTAAAGGATAATTCATATTTATTTTGAGACAGTGACAAAGTGCACAAAGCATATAGAAAATAATAAAAAATAAACCATTACAAATATAAACAGATTGCATACGTCAATTCAAAAACTACAAAAAAAATAAAGAGTACAAATGATTATTAATCTGTATTCTCATGATACTCGCTTGACATGAGTCCATCATGCAACAAACCCTATACAGTCTTCAGGCAACCCGTGCCGTGAATCTCCCTGTACCATGAGACAAAAAAAACAAGACTAACAAAAAAATGCTGTGCTTTGACAGTTGTTTGGTCTCTGTGTTTGTACACAATTATCATGTATAAAATGTGTCCTAAAATGTTTTTATTGGATAGTATTTACTACAAAATAAAACATGAATTAAGTCCTTAATCTTTGCATATCAGTACTAGCAAAATATTACATTTGTGCTTTTTACATACTGCCTGGATGGATTTATTTTGTGCAAATTTTTTATAAAAAAAAAGGAGGTACATCTAACTGACACCACTGCCACATTTACATGTAAATGGGAAATGTCAGAAGTCCTCTGATGATATACATGTAGGTTATATTAAGGGGTAGGAGCTGCATTAAACCCTTTCATTATTAAAAATAGACAAGAAATATCACACGTTATGACAAAACAGCAAAAACTGCGGTCTTGTTTGCCTATGTCTGGCATGCAGAAATGGTCCAGGCAGTGAAGCTTACCAGGCCTCTCTGGTTAGCTAAGGATGGGTTATAATCAAAGAGGCTCGGACTAACCAAGAGGGGCAGAATGGTAAATTTGAGTGCTGTCGTTTGGCACGATAACGCTGGCCTTGTTTATCTAGTGATGAAGGTCATCCCAGAGTGCCAGGGGCTGAATGTTGTGCATCAGTTCAGCAGCGTAGCCAGTCCTTTTTGACCTCCCCAACTTTGACAATTTTCAGAGTGCTGTCATCCATTTTGAGATAGTGGGAGTCTTTGAAGAAGTAGCTGTGACCTGAAAACATTTAATAAGTGTAAATGTCAAAAGAAAAATTAACAGTTAAAGTTAAAAGCAAATTTACTAATTTCTCTACAATAAACAAACAAACAGTTCAAAGGTTTGGGGCTTGTAAATTTTTTAAAATATCTATCTTATGCTCATCAAGGCTGCATTTATTTGATCAAAAATACAAAAACTAAAATATTACTAAATATTAACTAAATAGTAACTAAAATATTACAAGTTAAAATAGCCTAACTGTTTCTATTTTAATATAATTTAATTTTTTTATTAATTCCTGTGGTTGCAAAGCTGAATTTTCAGCAGCATATTATCCAGTCTTCAGTATCACATGATCATTTGGAAATCATTCTAATATGCTGATTTACTGCTGCTTAATATTTTTGTGGAAGCCATGATACATTATTTGTTCAGGATTTGTTCATGACTAAAAATAGCCTAGAAATCTAGACGCACCCTAGCGGCAGCAACATTTATTTTGCAGCCAGTGTGGTCTAGCAACTCTCCGTTGACTTTCGAGCTGGAAAAACCAAACTCAGGTCAGGCCAATCACATCGTGTATAGAGTAGGCGGGGCGGGCTTAACATAATGACGGCAGAGTTGCGATGGTTCCCTGCTACTTGAAAACAAAGAATGGCTGCTGCTGCTGGCGAACAGCGGTCTTTCGAATCGGCTTTGGCCGCGACTCTGGAGGACTTGGAGTTAAGCTTTTCTTTGAGAAAAGAGCAAAGAACGGCACTTCAGTCATTTAAAAAAAAGGAAGATGTGACAACCGTTTATCCCGCCCCTCGGATTGAGCCGTGCCAATGGTGAGTTGCCAGACCTAACATCTTGACGTAGGTCTGGCTTGCCAGGCTAGACTTAAAAGGTCAAAAGCATTTATTTGAAATAGATTTAGCCTATATATATATATATATATATATATATATATTTTTTTTTCAACATAAAATACTTTACTGTCACTTTTGACCACTTTAATGTGTCCTTGCTGAATAAAAGTATTAATTTCTTAAAAAATGGAAATTCTTAGTGACTAAAAAAGCATAAGACATTATAACTGATGTAAATTAAATTGTATCTATTTAATACAGCTTGGTTAACCAATAGCTCTATGCAAGTGATCCATTTATCTGTAAAATGTTGGAGTGTGTGGTCTAATTCACAACCTAGAGAAGTTGTTTTTGCTTAACTCAGCTCCAAACAGCCTAATTACAAACACACACACACAGAGGAACCTTTCAGACACCACACAGGCCAGCTTTATGAAGTGTGTACATGTGTTTCTGTGTATACCTGTATGAGTGTAAATGTGTGTTAGTGACAGTGGAGGAAAGAGTTGGGTGGTTGAAAAAGCATGTATGTTAAGTAAATTCCAGTAAATCTAAATGAAACTAGAGCACCTTGCGTAAAACCGTTATAAATCCTTTACCCCTCTCTTTTTTAAGATTTTCTCTCATTTAGAGTTTGTATGTGCTTTTCAGAAAGTGGCTGTTACGGGAAAAAACTCATAATCTTGAGCAGGGGGCAACCATATAGCTGGGGTTTTTTGTTGTTGTTGAAGGCCTAATGCCAGCAGTAATTGGGTTGGAGTTAACTGCCAAGAATTCTCTACCAGGCTCCACACACACACACACACACACACACACACACACACACACACACACACACACACACACACACACACACACACTGACTACACTGCACAAGGGTATGAAAACAAATCAGATGTATATGTGAGGGCTATCAGAATGGGAGAGGAGAAAGGATTGAGATGAAAGGTTAATTCAGGTTAGAGGTTACATTTTACTTCTCTGAGGAATACCACAGACAAAGCTGGATCTGAAACCAAGCAATTTTTAATCTCTTACCATCACTAACAAGGCTGAGGGCGGCATCTATGTCATCGGGAACAGCACTCCAAGAATCCGCAATAAGTTTAGGGAAGCCTGGATCCATCTTTTTCTTGGCTTCATTGTACCTGAGAAGTACAAGTGAGCATCTACATTAGGTGTGGGCGATATGGCAAAAATATATCACAATTTTTCCCCCAGGAAAATCGGGATTCATGATTTTATCACGATTCTTTTTCATGTTGGTTTTACTATTTTGCAAGTGACTGCAAACTGATTTCCCTATTTTAAAAACAAAGCCTTACAAGGTAACAATATATAAAATAAAAAAAATAATGGACGACATTTAGACCAAAGTGGCGAAGATAAAAATCTTTGTCATTATCTTTGTTATTAAAAAATAAGAACAAAGATACACATTACATATACTGCCAGGGCTTGACATTAACTTTTTTGCTCACCAGCCACTGTAGCTTGTGGTTTTACAAGTTACTAGCCATTTTCACTGGACATTTGGCAGCAGTTTAAGAACTGATGCATGGATCCATTATACTGTTACACACGCATTTTCTTTCTCAAGGGTTTACGTTCACTTAAAACATAACTGATTGTGTTTACGTGAATACTCGCCAAGACTGGCATTTTGATATTATTTTGTGTGTATTTGACTGTTAAAGTACAATAAGCAGTGAAAAAGAACTCAATTTAGTACTGAAAGGCGGCTTTATGTGTGCACACTTTGGGTGGGAGAGCAATATCTGCAGGAATGAGTAAAATTATGCACAGGACTGGTGTCAAGCCCTGTATATAACCTTATCCTTATTATGTCCAGTATCATTTGGCTATACTTTAGTGGGGAAACAAAGGCTTCACAAGAACTTTGATATGAGGAATATTCACTGAAACTTTGGAAAATTATTCCAAAGTCTGCTTTTTTCGCCAATAATTTGTAGAACTTGGGGGAAAAAAACTCCCTGCATCTACTACAGGTTCTTAAAGAACCTATATCTTAAAGAATCTTAAAGTGTATTTTGGTCATTAATCACAATGAACACATACTTTATTAAGCCCACATATGTTGAGAAACATTTAAAAAAGGATTACCTCCAGAACTTGTTGCCAGCAAATAAGTAAGTCTTCTTGCTCTTGTGGAACGAGTAGGCAGCATCAATTCTATGCAAATCTGAAGGAAGACCCATGCTGGAGATCTTCTTGGGATAGTCTCTCTCCAGAGTACTGGCAGAATATACCCACATCTCATCATCTAGAAAAACAATTAAAATATTTTTAATACAAATTTTGGAGGACACACAAATAATGAAAAACGCACATGTACCATATTTTTTCACCAAAAATAAATAAATAATCAATGTATTTTTTAAATAAAAAATACAGTGAAAAATTGTATATTGTGAAATAGTATTACAATTTGAAATAACTTTTCTATTTTAATATATTTTAAAATGTTATTAATTATTTTGATGTCAAGTCAGAATTTTTCAGCATCATTACTCCAGTCTTCAATGTCACATGATCCTTCAGAAATCATTTTAATATGCTGATTTGGTGCTCAAGAAACATTTTAAATTATTATCAATGTTGAAAACAGTTGTGATGTATTTTTGTGGTAACCATGAAGCATTTTTAAGGATTCTTTAATGAAGAAAATGTTCAAAAGAATAGCATTTATTTGAAATAAACTTTTTGGTAACATTATGAATGTATTCACTGTCACTTCTGATCAATTTAATGCATCCTTGCTGAATAAATGTATTAAACCGCTTTTTAATACATTTATTCAGATGTGTATACACATGTTTTTTTGGTTTAAACCAATACAATTTTATGTTTTTACAACACTAGTAATGACATGCATGGCTAACCGACTAGACAAGAGGAACAGTAAGCTTTTTATTTCTTTTTTTTAGCTTATAAACTAATTTATGGTCACATTAACTTGCACTATTATAATCTTAATAGTATCAAGTGATAATATTCAAAGTTAATTTTAAACATCTTTCAGAGTTGTATAACACAACAATAACATCGCAAAGCATCAGGTCTTGAAAGATATCATCAGGAACCTCAAAACTTAGTTGTGTGCCAGGTTGGGAAGTTTGTGCAAGCAGTTCAGAGCTAAATTACAGAGCTACAAATTCTAATGTTAATGTAGTAACGCTTTACAATTTGGGAGCACTAATATGCATTATTATATATGCTCTGTTAGAGCGTCCTTAGGTGGATATGTCAAGTCTGTTTTTAGTTTGGTTTCACATTAATGTTTCCATCCCTGTGTCCAAATGTCCATACTAAATGTCTTATCCAGCCTAAATAGTATGTGAGGTTAAAATGAGTGTGTCCCAAAGCATAGTATGTTGAAAAGAGTATGTCAGAAGTCTCCGGATGGCCTACTGTTTTCGGTAGATTTTCGGAGTGTGAATCTGTGCACACTATTATGGCTAATATTGCCCATAACCCATTGTGCTTTGGAGGACGATTCAGTTCAGAACTACAAACATAAGTAAAAAGTGTTAAAAAAAAACTACAAAACATGGCAGTTTTGCGTGACCGACAGTAAAGTAGAGAGGTTTAGATAAAGGGGTCTGATTGACTGATACTCAACAATTGAACAGATAAAAAATATTTGTTTAATGTTATCCGTGTTACATTTCATCTGCAACAACAATGTGAACTTTTATAAAGATCTGTTTGGCCATTAACTTTTAAATGCATCGTTATGAGGAGAGTCTCCGCATGAAAGACCCGCGACTGGCAGATCAACATGCTACTGCATTTCTCTCTGATACAGTAGGAAATTAAATAGAAAGTGGAGGATTTTAACTGTGACAAGATGATTGACAGGCCAGTTTACGGTGAAAGGATGCTTGTAACTACGTGACAGAGAGCATCTGTTAAAGATGCTATTTTATGACTCTTCTGCTACACACTCAAAAGTATGTACTTTGTTCTTCACAAAAAGAGTACATACTTTTACCCCCGGTTTCACAGACAAGGCTTAAACCTAGTCACAGAATAAAATGCATGTTTGAACTGTCTTAACTGTCTTAACTGAAATCAACTTTTACTGACATATCTTAAAGGGGTCATCGGATGCAAAATTCACTTTTATATGGTGTTTGCATATAAATGTGTCTTTGCAGTGTGTGGACACAACCACCATGCAATGAAAAAAATCCATTCACTCCTTTTTTTTAATCCTCAAAAAGTCTAAACACTCAATAATCAGGCCTTTTGGATTTTCTGAGCACTATGACATCATAATACTCATGCTCCGCCCACGACCTGTATTAGCATATTTCTGCCCTCAGCCATTCGACACCTCCCAATGGAAGAGAGGGGTGGGGTGAGCAGTTACTCATTATCATTTAAAGAGACATGCACCGAAACAGGTCACTGTGAACAAAGCTGTTTTTGAGGAGGTAAAAAGGGTGTTGTTTTACACAACCATTGAGGAATTTTAACCAAAGTCTATTACAAACTTTACAAGAACACCCTAAAGAATCATACTAACTTGTGGAAAATGGGCATCCGATGACCACTTTAAAATATGTCATTGCCATTGTTTTGTCTCAAGATACACACCAGTAATGTTTTTTTATTTTAAGGCAGGTTTATAAAAGCTACAATACCCCAGTTGTACTATGGCCTAATCCTGGCTTAATCTAAGCCCTGTCTGTGAAACCAGTTGATAAACCAGAGTTTATCTTATCATATAATGTTTATTTGTTATCTTACAGTTGAGTATTCATTTGTGATTACTTTTTAGTCAGTTATTGATACTTATTTGTGTACAGATATATTGTATTCATACAGTATTCCTTTATTTATATATTCTACAGACCACAACACAACTTGATAACATCACATAACTTTCCCTACAATCCTGATATTGTAAATGGATGTCACTTACTGCCTGACAAGTGCTATTAAAGAGAAGTTTGAAGAGGATATACTTCTCCCATGCCTGCTTCTCTTACCGGAATCACTGTCCATAATTGTCCGCCTGCAGAACTGTAAATTAACAAAGGTTGCTAGAGGTGCTACTGCGCAACAATTTGATCCTTCGAGCCGGATGTGGCAACAGTAAACAGTATGGACACAGCAGTTATCGATGCATCAGAGACAATGGATAGACCCAAGAGACAAGAGTAAACTGCCTTCCCATCTGGGTGACTATGAGGTTGGCTAACATACCTCCTGTGGACCCTCCTCCAACCGCTTCTTCTCGCTTTCACAGCCAACATAAGAGCAAAACGTGGCCACCATCACAGTTCCATCATGCCAGCATTTGCTTTGTTGAAATTGGCCTTAGACAATCCCCATAGTCACCATACTCACATCAGTGAGCAGTACAAATACCAAGTGTTCCTGAGCCACCTGAAGTTTGCTAGTGCTCAGCAGTTGGCTAAGGCATATATGCACCACCCACAACCATACACCGCAGCCTTGCAAGCGTTGCAGGAGAAGTATGGCCAGCCCAGGCAGCTTGTGCAATCAGAATTAGGTGCTATCATGAGTGCTCCACCGCTCAGAATGGGTGATATCAGAGTACTTTTGATTCATTCGCCTTATCTTTGCAATCCCTGGTGGGCATGCTGAGGACACTGGAGGGATAGTATGGATATGAGCTTATGTGGACCGTCTTCTGGGAAAGATGCCACCCGCTTACCGAGATGGCTTTGTAGAATACTGTTTAAGCCATGGTATCCTTCAAACTGGTACAGACAGAACCTACACTCTCCCCGACTTAGCAGCTTGGTTACAAACAAAGTCACAAGCAAAGCGCATCTCGAGCTGAGCTGCTGCCATGTTTCAGTTTGACACAACAAAGTCATCTGTAAAGAGTAAAGGCACTCCTCATATCATCGAGAGCGCTCAACACCTGTACTTCTGACATCTGAGAAAGCTGCCAAGCCCTCTGAACCGGCCCAGGCTAAAGCCATGTCCAAGCCAAAGCCCTACTGTCCACATTGCAATAACCAAGATCACTTTCTTAACTCCTGTGATAAATTCAAGACGTTGACCACCACCCAGATCGTCACCTGGATCACAGAGTGTAAACGTTGTTGGAAATGTGGTCGAAATCGAAAGTGGCCCTATAAAGTCTGCAAAGAACTGCACCCTTACTGTCCTACATGACTCTGCCAACGAAACTTCAAGAGTGGTGCTTATGATGAGTTTGCCATCCACACAAATCTATCTTGACAGACCCAAACGCTCACAGAAAGTTAAGCTTGAGGTTGTCAAAGTCCTCTTGCACAGTGGTGGCCAAACAATGGAAGCCCATGCGGTTCTAGATGACGGCTCTGAAAGAACCATCGTCCTTCCTGCAACAGCTTGGGCTGAATGGAGCTCCAGAGGTTCTTCTTTGCAGACAATCCAACAAGGTCATACCAAACTTGAAGGGTCCAGTAACCTTGGAGGTTTCTCCCATCCCCAAACCCAGAGAGAGGTATGTCATTCGTAATGCTTTTACTGACCCCAGTGGCAGCACTCCAGAAAGCATATCGCCACCTGAAAGTTCTACCCTTACAGCCTGTAGACAAAGTCAAAACCTTACTCCTCATAGGGTCTGATGTGCCACACCTCCTGACTTCTATACAGCCAGTGCGTAGAGGAGCCGAAGGTGGCCCCGTTGCCATATGTACCAAGCTTGGTTGGGTATTGCAAGGCCCAATGTGTCCGATTCAGCCCCCTAAAGGCCAGCAACAATGCCTGCATATTATGACAGCCCCAACACGTGACGAGCTGTATCAACATGTGGAGCGCTTGTGGCAAATTGATACCTTGCCATACAATGAAAAGCTGATCAATCCTATAACCTCTTGCAGTCTGCTACGGTCAGAGTAGAAGTAAATGGTGTCCAACGATATGCTACCCCGCTACAAAGGCGTACTCCTATCTCCTTGCTCTATGCAGGCAAAGAAACTGTGCTCCCCAGTCTCAGAAACATTAAAAGAAAACTGCCCAAGAATCCTGAGCAAGCTCAAACCTACTGCTCTGAAATTCGAAAGCTTGAATCTGAAGGCTACATTGCCAATATAACACCAGATGAGGAAGACAAGTCCACAGAGTCATGGTTCATTCCGGACCACATGGTGCATCATAATGGGAAGGACCGAATAGTCTTCAACTGTTCCTTGTACCATGGGCAAAACTTAAATGAACAACTCCTTCCGGGGCTAACACTGGGACCATCTTTGCTAGGTATCATACTGAGGTTCAAACAACATGCAGTTGCAGTGAGTGGGGACATAAAAGGTATATTCCACCAAGTACATTTGTTACCCGGTGACAAGTCGGTGCTGCGATTCATCTAGATGAACATGGATAGGGATGCTGACCCAGACCTCTACGAGTGGCAGGTACTTCCCTTTGGTACGACCTGCAGCCCGTGCTGCACCATTTATGCCCTTCAGTTTCATGCCCAGGAACACCAAGACACCATGGCTGGCATAGCTGACATTGTGGAGAACTCATTCTACATTGACAACTGTCTTCACAGTACTCCCGACCAAGGTGAGGCCAGAGCCATAATAGATGGGTTGCATCAGTCTTTGCTAAAGGGAGGCTTCAAGATCAGACAATGCGCGTGCAATATACCATCAGTTCTCAGAAACCTTCCATCGGAAGCCAGATCAGCTAGTAGCGAGTGCTGGTTGTCTCAGAGTAGCACTGACATGCAAGAACCTACTCTCGGCCTACAATGGAATTGCCTCGATGACACCCTTGGGTATAAGAACCGCATAGCAGAGCCTGTTCAGCCCACCATGAGGAATCTGTACAAGACTTTGGCAAGCCAATTCGACCCCTTATGGGTTTTATAATCCCATTCACCATGAGGGTTAAGACTCTTATCCAGGATCTCTGGAAACACAACCTTAACTGGGATGACCCTATCGAACCCCTACATCTGCGTGAGAAATGGTCCATGTGGGTTGCAGAGCTTTCCAGTATCACCAGACTACAATACCCTCTTATGTGCCTGGCAGTGCTGACACTCCTTCTACTCTTTGGGAGTTACGTGTCTTTTGTGGCGCTTCGGAGCGGGTATATGGTTCCGTGGCCTACCTTCGCGTAGTTCTACTCACGTAGTTCTCACAGACGAGAGTGAGAAAGTCCATGTCACCTTTGTCCTAGCTCTATTTAGAGTGGCTCCACGTAAATGTCTATACCCCAATATTGGAGTAGTCCAGTATTCACTACCATTAATTTGCCCTGCTGGTAATCATAAATATAGTGGATGAGTCTTAAAGTCACATGACTGTATGTGTCACCTGGTTCTTTTATTCTGCCTTTAGGAAACAAGTGTGCATGTTCTGCATTACCTGCAAAGAAGACAGTCTTCTCCTCCAGAGGATTCTCATAAGCTGCATCAATCTTCTCTGGAAGTTCACTCCAGAATGTAGCCACCAGCATGGGGCCTGTCGGCTTCCTTCTGACATCAGCTGACCTGAAGAGGAATCTGTAACAGGAGAGTTTAGAGTTAGACAAAGAAGAGAAAGAAAAAGAAAATGGCAACACTATATTTGTGCACATAAAAAAAGGTAAAAAGAAAAAGAGCACATGAGGGAGAGAAGGGAGAAGAGATGAGAACGAGATAAGCAAGTACGATGGAAAGAAGAGCCTGTGCCACACTCAAGCTGCAATGAGGTGATTCACTGAGCAGATGTTTCTTATTATGTTTGAAGAGTTAAGAGGCAGTTGGACATGTCCAAACTTGCCTGCTGCCCCAGAATAAACCACAAAATCAATACCAAGCAACCCAGAACTCTTTCCACTGACCTATTTTTCAAAAGGCCAAAACATTTCAGCCCTAGAGGAGAAGACAGAGAACTCAGAGACTATAGCTCACTAGAGTGAAGTGCAGCTACTATGAGAAGCACACAGCTGTCTGGCAGCAATTATTTTACAGTATGTTAAACTTATGTAACTTTTGGCTCTCTAGCAGTTAAAAAACAAAATGCATTTTGCGTAAGAACTTTGTTTTGGTTGTGCTTCAGCTCTGCGTGACTGTGCTAATGAAAATAGCGATCCTACAGCTCATAACTATTAGGTTTAATTCACTATTAGGTTTAAAAGAGTTTAGATGTAAAGGATCTCAAGCTGACTAGCTGAAGACATTACAGTAGATATACTCATTAATTGAAATGGTACTTCCTTGAAAATAAATTCCAGCAGAGCTCTATAACAACCATAATGAAATGACCCTTCACAATAGATAATGCTTTACAATGAATTCTGTTCGATAAAATACCTTCCTCACTTGTGTGTCGCTTTTACATAACAAATCCCTCAATTCTCATCCGAAAAGCCAATGCCAATGTTGATTCTTGTTTTATTACGAGCTCTGTCGCATTCTCTTTTGCCAACAGACTCTCCTCTGTTTGCCTTTTTTAAGACAGGTGATTCCCCGTGGGTTCCAGATTCAGCAGTTCCCTGTCAACCTTTCTCGCTCGTTGTGACAACTAACCTATGCCACTCCCATATGCGTCAGAGTAGCCGGGGCAACTTTTCTCTATTTACGGATATGACGAGACACGCACAGATGACACAAGCATCCCGCTTTGTCGAAAATGTATATACTTATAACGGGCTTACCATAGTGAATCAGGGTAAGACAAAAACACGTTTTGGACTCATTGTTTGAATTGCACATAGGGCCCTATCATACACCAACGCAAGCGCAACTGGCTTTTAAAGGGGGATAGGAGATGAGACTCTGGTTGGTTTATTTCACGTTACGCCAAAAACACACCCATCACTCATTAAGAGAATAGTGACAACCCTTTTAGACCATGCGCCGCGCGCGCCGACCATTTTTCCCGTCGTTAAACTAGCAAAAGTGGATTCGGACACATCCTATCTTGCGCCTTGCGCTTTAGACCATGCGCTTAGATCGTTAAAATAGGGCCCATAGTGCAACTTTAAGATCACAGAACTAGGTTAGAGTTAAACTGTAATCAAACATTTTGCCCCAAAGCTTCACTTCTTCAGCTGCGAACACTTCTGAACATCCCTCCCTTCTCTGTCTATGCAATTAAACATGTTATAACAGAACACTCTTGTAGTTGAAACACTAGTTGAGTTCAGCTCTTGTTTAAAGCTGTCCTATGAACGAAACAATATGAGACAAAGAATTCATTTTACCAAATGCCTCAGATGTGGCTTATAAATCTGAGCCAAAGATTAGATAAAATAAAGACTTTCTGGTGCAGCTGAATAAACAAAACATTAGTGAACCTTTTGGGGGTGCGCTCTCTGGCCTTACTCTCTTCTCTCTTTTCCTCCCTCTTTCTCTGTTGAATGGCTTAAACAGCTGTCACATTTATCCAGCTGGGTGAATATCTGAGATCTCAAGTCATCTTGCCCACATAGTAAAGTGAGACTTTCAGCTCCAGGGATCCTCAGATTCACAGAATTACCCTCTAATTTGATCATAACTCTATGATAATGACATTTCCACTGCTGAACTGTTTGACTCCTAGCTTGCACAGACATATTCATCAGCAAAAATATGGAGAGAGGTTCAGACATTTGGGGAAGATTGACTTTTAGGCCGAACTCCCATAGGCAGAAACCAACAGAAATCCCAAAATACAATAGCCTACTATATCAATAATTGGATTGTGTATTTTACTATGAATGAGACTTTTACTTTTTTAATAGCATTTAGCATTTCTTTTTATAAATCCAGAAGACTTAAAATTAAAAGAATAATTTATATAACAACAAACTCATTTAGATACTATTTATTTAAAATAAATACACAAACAAATAAACAAAATACTTTTGGATAAAATCCTTTGGTAAAATTAATAAATGTAAACATTGTGAAATGAGGAAAAAATATTGAGAATATAACATTTTTCCCTCATCTCCAATTACTGCCTTAGAAAGAAATAGGACTGTAAAGATAACGGAAACTCATTTGTATATATAGTGTATAACTGTATTTTATACATGTTTTATGCATAGAAGATACATTCTTCTTCATGTTCTTTAATGAATTACAATAATCAAATGAAATCTTTATCTTTATTTAGATTTATGGAATGAACATGATCTGGATCCTTTGGATTCGTTTTTCAGGATCTTGCTTAGAGGCAATAAGAGCCCACTGAGTTCTATCCAGACATACACTCATACCCATACTATGTGTGTGTGGTCCTGTGATCTCTGTGAATGCATAGCAGGCAGATTTTAAAACTGGAGTTGTGCGTAGGATAGTGGGTGGCTCTTTTTCGTTCCAGAGGTCCTGATCCATGAGCATGTTAATGAAAATCTTTGACAGCACTCTTTATATTCTCCATATATTTGCTTTGGACACCCCTCCAAAATGTTATAATTTATTATGCTTACCTCTGATTATCTGAGTAGTAAGTGTAGAGAATGAATCGAAAAGTTATAAATTAACTTTAAAGCAAATCAAACAGTAAATGATACTTAAATGCATGTAATACTAACGTGTGTGAATTTATTTAGGTTGTTTCTTAGGCACCCACACATTAAAAGGGTTAACCCAAGAAACGTAAATGCTGTTTAAATACTGTTAAATACTTGTCAAGTTTTAAGTCTCTTAAAGAAAAACAATTAAAATAAAGTCTGTACACATGTCTGTAGTCAGCAATATTTACATTTACATTTACATTTATCTGACGCTTTTTATCCAAAGCGACTTACAATTGCTATATATGTCAGAGGTCGCACGCCTCTGGAGCAACTAGGGGTTAAGTGTCTTGCTCAGGGACACATTGGTGTCTCACAGTGGATTCGAACCCGGGTCTCTCACACCAAAGGCATGTGTCTTATCCATTGCGCCACACCACCCCACACCACCCCACACCACCCCACACCACACCACACAACCCAATATGGAAACTGTCATGATCATGTAATACATTAAAGCAGTCAGCAATTTTAGGATATGATGATATGGTAGGACCCATGATATGGTAATGTTTGTGCTGAGGTATTTTGATTTTGGGATGTGGGATCAGATCTGTGGACTTTCCCTTTTCTATCCAGTCTCACCACCACCACCACACTTACTTTGTTCGAATTCTGAACTAACAATGTGGCTAAAGCATCAGCATGATTATTCTCCTGTTTAAATCGTCATCCTGTTATTCCAACCACTATAAAGAAATTACTCCTATCCATAATGATTATAAAAAGATATGCTGAAGTTTTTTTAATAGGCAGATAAACTGGGTCATGAAGTTTTCTCCAGATGGCCATGGGGCCATTTCCTGTGCATGCAAGTAGAAAGATTTTGAAACCACTGAAAACAGATGAATTGAGCATTCCTTGCCAAATGAAACGCTCAAATGAAATAACTGCTACCCACAGTTGTGTGCCTGGTATTTGCTGCCGTGAATCATGATGTTCTCTTTGATCGGTCAAATTATTGCATGTTTTGTGGACAAAAAGCCAAAAGCAAGCAGTATTGTGATCTGCCTGAATATTCCAAAATGTGCTTTCCTTGTTATTTTCTGCTATTAGGTTCATGTGAAATGAGTCTCTTTGAATTGGGTGTCCTTAATTAATTACCTGTCCTTAAAGAAGAAGATCTCTCCTCTGATTTGGGCTACAGCATCAAATATGATGTTTTCATTACATACATCCATTGGCGTGACCGGTGGGATGTGAGGGGGCAATGGCTTGTCTGTTGGCTCACCTGTACAGAGAGAAGTGTTAAGATGAATAAAGAAGACAAAGATAATCTTTCAAATTCGATTATAACTATCACAAAATCAGAAGAAAACATTATGCAAGTAATAAAATACATTAAACAAATGGTTAGTTGCAGCTGATCATATGCTTCAACACTTGCCACTCACCATAGAGCTCCTGGATGCCTTTAACGTCATCATTAGACAAACTTAAGGTTTTGGTGAATGTGTAGATAGGAGCCATGAGAGCTCCAGGGTCCTCAGAGTGCTCCAAACCCAGGGCATGACCAAACTCATGGGCCGCCACCAGGAATAGACTGTAGCCTGAGAAAAAAAAGAGAGAGATTTATTTATCTGGCCATAAAAAGTATAGCATCACAACATGACTCAGTAAGCCATAGAAAAGAAAGAGACAGAGGCAGGAAGTGACTGGGTGTGAGAGCAAAAAATTACGTTTTTCTTTGTGCCATCACAAGAACAGAATATTTTTGGCGAGCTAGACATTATATAAACAATGACACACAAGGATCAAAAAATATCTCAATGCCACCTTGGTCAGGACAGAAACCCCACTTGCGGTCGTCATCAAAGCTTTTGGTCACGGCGCACCACATCTTCCCATCACTGCGTCCCGACGTGGTGCAGGAGTCGTATGTGTTGCCCAGAAATTTAAAGGGGAAGACACAGGGTGCACCTTCTGAATTTCCTCCGACTGTTGACATTGCTGTGTCATTAAAATAAATACAAAATGTGGAGGGTTTAAAAAGTATAATTCACAATTGATTCTAAACATTTAAAAAGAGCCAGAGTTTGTGACAGCTCTTGATTAGAACTAACTAACTAACTAACTAACTAAATAAAATAACAACAGTGCTGAACAACAACAACTGAGATAATAAGAGAGGCAAAATAAGCATAGATAACTGTTGCCATTAAGTATGTATCTGTTTTTCAAATATGATGTCACAAGCTATAACACAAGCTGCAACTAGTGGTAAACCCACATATTAGATCATGGCTTTTGAACCTAAAGAAAAACTACAGGACTGGAGCTTAGAGAAGCATTAGGGAGGAGTCCGTCTCAATTACACAGACTCAACAGTCTGAATCACACTGACTTAACAGACTCAAAATGAAGGTCACACCAGTTTCATGGCATAAACAGAGCTGTGTTTTGTTAAAGTTCAGCTAAAGTATGGGACTGTGGTCCAAAGCTCCAATTTAAAGTGATGGCTTGCATCACACTGGACTTGTTTTTCTGACTCTTTTATTCAGCGCACACACTTATATACAAAAAGGAAGAGAGGGCTGCATTCCCAGGGAATTACAACCAGATGAGGATTTCTGTGGTTCTGGCTTGCTTATGCCAGATCAGTAACACAATGGAAAATATCCCGTAATAAGAAGAGAAACTTTTAGTCTTCTGGAAACTAAAGAGGCTGACCTTAAAAACCAAATACATAAACCGATACATTGCTGATTAGAAGTCTCTGCAATATTATTGTGTGTCCACTTGGATGAATGGTGAAACATCTTGAGCAACATCTAAACATCTGTTGTTTTACATAAGTGTTTTTCCTTGCCACTGTCCCATTTGGCTTGCTTGCTGTGAGGTTTGTAAGGCACTATTCTTTGTAAAGCTGTTTGGAAGAGTATCCATTACGAAACTGAATTGTACATTCCACATTTAACTGAACAGAAACAAACAACCTGACTAGAACATATGACATGGGCAACTATAAATATTCACACGTATACAGTGTCAACTACTTTACTGACATAACATACACTACCGTTCAGTAAGATTTTACAAATGTTTTTGAACCAAGTTTGCATTTATTTGACCATCCATACAGTAAAAACAGTAACATTGTGAAATATTATTGCAATTTAACATAACCATTGTATTTTAATGCAATAAAATGTTATTTATTTCTGTGATGAAAAGTATTAATTTCTTTAAAAAAACAACAACAAAAAAATACATACAGACCCCCAAACTTTTGAATGGCAGAGTAAGTTAGATTTATTTTTGTTTTTCAAAGAAATGAAAATGAATATTGCTCAGGATTTAGAAACTTATAGACTGACCTGTCTCAGGACAGAATCCATAAGACTTGTCACGGTCATAATCTTCAGTGGTGGCACACCAACGGTACCCATCATCCCTCCCTGAGGTGGTGCAGCTATCATATTTATCTCCCTGGAAAGTGAATGGGAACTTACAAGGTGCTCCATCTGCATTTCCACCCAAGGTGAACAAGACTGCAGGAAGGAACACAATACTCAAGGAGTCAGTGATTGGAACATACAGTATTACAGTCATGATATGAGTCATTTCTTCCCCAAATTATATCTGAGCAGTAACTGCCTGAACTTTGCATCACTTTCGATGGGAACAGTCTCAAATTTTACTGTAACGTAAAACTTAGCACAAAAGGTACTCACGCTCATGAGGACAGAAGCCATACTTTCCATCTTCATCAAAGTTGTATGTGGTAGAGCACCACAGGAACCCATCATCTCGACCCTGAGAGGTGCAGCTGGTGTACTCTTTATCCATGAACAAGAATGGAAACTTACAAAACTCCCCCTCAGCATTACCGTACTTCACCTTTACCACTACATCAAGAGGGAGAGAGAGGAAAGAGCTCATTATTCTTATGACATTTGATGAACAAATTCAGTAATTTTCTTTCAATTGAGATACCTTGTCCTTCTCCTAATGTCCACAGCTCATCATCATCAAAGTGAGAATCTCCTCCAATACCAGGCCCAGGGGCGAAGGCATGAGCCAGCAGACCATCCTTCCCATCAAATGGGTAACCATCACCATGTTCTACAGAAAATGCAACACATTTAAAAGGTTAGTTCACCTCCCCACACACCACTAAAAATGACTACATTTAATCTGTTCATCAAATATAGCGATCGTGTCTCTTCAGACAATTTGGACTAAACTGTTTAATTCATATGGATTAGTTTTACAATCCTTTTTGAACTTTTTGAAGTGTCAAAGTGGTAGTTGCGTAGAGGGACAGTGTCAGTGGAGGGACAGAAATCTTGTTTTTGAAGATGAAAGAAATACTTATGGGTTTGGAACGACATGAGGGTGAGTAAATGATGACAGAATTTCCATTTTGGGTAAACCAACCCTTTAACTCAAATATCGGTTTAAATCCAATACACCAGGGTTAGTAATAAGGGAAAAGTTTAATTTTCTTGAGATTTGTCATTCACAATTTGTCATTTGCAGCCTGCTCAGAAAACATTTACAATGTGACAATTTTCATACTGCTGGTCTTTTTTAGTAATTGCCTTGTGTAGTCATGACAGTCATTCCAAAGACCACAATGTAAATCAATCTCCGTTCTAAGAAGCTTTATACTAAAGATTTTCCAGAGTGACTGTGGTTAGTATGTGACTTAGTATTTAAAAAATGTAAGAGCTTTCAATCCTGTGTGATTAAGGAGAAAATTCCCACCACAGTAGTTTAGAAACTTTTATACAGAAGCTTTCTGGAATACCATTTCGGCCAAAGTTAATCATGATGTCAGCTTCTCCATCCATGATCCTGGAGAAGTTCAGAGGTGTGACATCACTCCAGACTTTAAATGCACGATAGAAAGCATCATCAATTGTTTCCTCGTCCAGATCCGGGGTGTGCCCTAAGATCCTGTAGAAGAAGAAAACAATATAGTCTTCTTTTTTAACTATACTCCCAATTGATTATTCCATATTTTCTAGAAATACATATATATATATATAATCATCTATATGTATTTATCATTGCCCATTTATGTAATATTTGAATATCTCTAAGTTATTAATTTACAGAACTAATTATCATATTATTATTATTATAGTAGGTCTGCATGTACTGCATTTGCCTTTTGTCCTCAGAGTGGCTCAAGAATGCATCAGGTTATAAGACCAGACAAAAACTCTCAGAAGTTATGTTGTGTTCCTATGCTTATTTTTTCCCCCATTATAAAATAGATATATCTTTCTTCATCACAAAGAAACATGAGGATGCTTAGGATCCAACCATTAGTGCCAGCTCAATCCAATAATCATCAAGCTATTACAGATCACTCACACACAGCGATCAAGGGACAGCTGGTTACACTGATCACCCGCTGGTTTGCAGCATGGTCTGCTTTCTCTCTTAAGGAGAGAGGCCGAATTTGCTCCGCTTCAAACCAAAACCAGGACTGTCAAATCCAAACCTGTTCTGGCATTACAAGGCAGCTTGAAATGGTCCATACAGAAAAATGGAGCAACATCATACAAATCTGGGAAGTGCAAAAAAACCGAAAAACTAAAAAGGCTAAAAATCATTAGTAGAGTCTTCAAAGCTCTCCGATAGTCCCAGAACAGCATGGGGCGAAACACAGTTATGCTGACCACCCTGAAAGACACTGGCACTGACAGAAAGCCATTTAAATTGTACAATGACAACAAGGAATCTTCCACGCAGCCTTCATAAAAATCAAATCAAATAAAAAAATCAACAAGAGCACAAGGCAGAACTCTTGCCATAGGTTGAATATTTAAATGAACTTCATGAAACAATTAATGTTCTTTGGAGGTGCACACTTATCAAAGCAACTAGCAAATGCTAACTGTGTTCATGGCGATTATCTCAAACGTATTCAGTACTAAAATTATGCTATTTTCTAGTGCCAAACCACGGCACAATATACAAGGACACTACAGTAGGCCTTGTTTAATTTTACATGAATGAAAAGAAAGCTGTAAGGGATAGAAATACAGTCTGTTCAGCTGATGAAACACTGAAAATATGTTCGTCCAAAAAATTCCAGTGGACAAAAATAAAAACAAATATGAAACCATGAGATGTGAAATTTAGGCATGACCTTAATACTGCACAACATGTTGAACACTGACATACTGAAGGGAATATCCAGAGTTTTGAAACTGAAAACGTACTCGGTTACTAACGTAACCTTGGTTCCCTGAGAGTAAGGGAACGAGTATTGCGTAGCTAAACGCTATGTGAAAACTCCTTTTCTTGAGAATATTGAAGCCTTTATTTTAAAGCACAGTGCAGCTACACAGCGAACACAGAGCAGAGCAAACTAGCGCACTCAGAATCAGGATTAAATCGACTGAAGCTACAGCACCTGTACCAAGCATAATAGCACAGCAGGGTACGCAATACTCGTTCTCTTACTCTCAGGGAACCGAGGTTACGTTAGTAACCGAGTATGTTCCCTTGCGAGAACGGTCCCTCGTATTGGGTAGCTATACTCTATGGGAACCCATTTTAAAACGCTGTGCTATCAGCTTAACACTTCGCCCTTAACTATCACCTAGGGCTCGAAGCCCGAGGTTAATAGTAGAGCTAAAGTCAATCCAATGGGTGCCGGGCATGTCGGGCCCCACATAGGGGTAATAAAAAGGCAGGCCTTTATACAGAAAGAACTTGAGCCTGCAGAGCAGGAACCTCTAAGTTATAAAATCGTACAAATGTGGACGACGAGGACCAGCCGGCCTCCGCACAGATGTCTTCAATTGGTATACCACTGGACCAGGCCCAAGATGAGGCTATGCCTCTCGTGGAATGAGCTCTAACGCCAATGGGGCAAGGAAGGCCCATAGAAGCGCAGGCTAAAGCGATAGCGTCTACTATCCATCGTGATAGTCTCTGCTTGGTGACCGGCCCCCGAAGCATATGAAGAGCTGTTCTGACTGTTTGAACGGGGCAGAGCGCTCTAAATAGACTCTAAGGCCCCTAAAAGGGCAGAGCAGAGACACATCTCTATCTTCTTCCGAAGGGGGTAGAGCTGATAGAGAAATGACCTGAGCTCTGAACGGAGTTCTGCCTTCTGAGGCGAAGAGGTCGACCTCTGCCTTGCCGAAAATACTCCAGATCAGCTGAACCGTCAGGGGGTGAAGAGACAATTCCCCCGGGGGGATGTTGTCTCTGGATAGCATATCCGCACCCTGGTTTAGAATGCCTGCACATGCGCCGCTCTCAGCGAGTGCAGGTTGGTGTGTGCCCATACAAGGAGGAGTTTGGCCATGGTGTGCAGGTTGTTCGACCTGAGACCACCCTGGTGATTTATATAGGATACCACTGACATATTGTCCGTCCGGACCCAGATGTGGTGCCCCGCCAGGTTTGGGAGGAAGGCTTTTAAGGCCAGAAAAAACGCTCTCATTTCGAGACAGTTGATATGTAAGCGCCTTTCCGGGCTCGACCAGAGGCCAGAAACGGGCCTGCCCTCGAGAAGGGCTCCCCAACCTAGGTTGGAGGCGTCTGTTGGAGCGAGTAACCTCATTTTATTGTGTTCATTACCCATTCTGACACATCGGGGATGGCTGCCCAGGCCTCGGCCCATTTGGCTAGGGGTTGAATGAAGTCTGGGGGCTGGCTGCCATGCAAAGGGGACCCAGCCACCCAGATGTTGTGAGTTGGGAAAATGCTCTTTTTGTGCTTTATTTGGGTCGCTGATAAAACAGCTTTTGTTTGCAGGGGTGCGTGTTTTAGAATGGGCCCATTGACTGTAGTATGAACATCTCCAGTCGCCTGAACTGAAGAGGGGACTGGAATAAGTGTGCAAGCTCTTTTTGAGGGTGGTCAAGCCGCAGCGGGACTCAAACCCTCTCTTTTCCTTCCTGTCGTGCAACTAGGAAAGCTTTTGAGGCTCAGGGTCCAACAAAATCTTGGGTTGGGGCCCCTGACGCTCCGGAAACGAGTAGCTCTTTGCTGACTGCGGGCGCCGGTGAGTTTCAGCCACTGGGCGGGGCTGAGAAACCGGTGGCGCTGACTTTGCTGGCTGAGAGGGCGGTACTTTATTGTGGTGGCCCAAGGCCGAACTGGAGTGTTTGTGTTTCAGCAAGAAGTGACGCATGGCCTGCGACGCCTTCTGTGCTTTGGTGAAGCGCTCGGAGAAGCCCTTCACAGCAGGACCGAAGAGGGCAGTGTTAGAGACTGGAGAGTCTAGAAAAGCAGTCTTGTCTGCGTCCTTAATCTCCGTCAGGTTAAGCCAGAGGTGGTGCTCTAGCACAATCAAACTGGCCATTCTCCTTCCAATAGCCTGTCAACGGTGGAGAGCGTTGCAGAGGTGGATGTTCTCAGGCGGGCTGAGTCGTGTACCTATGGCGCTGGTCATGCAGAGGGGCTCTGCATGAAGCACAATCCGAACGCAGCATTTGAAACAATGAAGCTGTTTTGAAATTTGCTCTTTTAACAGCGTGTCGCGGCGGAGAACACACTGTAATCACTCGTTCCGCTGCTGGGTCTCATCGAGGGCGAAGGCTTCTTAGCAGGAAAAAACAGCGAAGTGAAGAGTTCGCTGAAGGAGATTAAATCTGATTCCTATGGCGAAATGGCCCGCTTATATAGCCAGAAGCCACGCCCATTCTGTCGGGCTTCGGCACGTGCGAAGCGCGAAGCACGAAGCACCATGATTGGTTTGCGCACATCGACCGCTTCGCCATAGGTTTGTGCAGTTCCCGCAGCACAGCCAATGAGCGCGCTAGTCAGCTCTGCTCTGTGCTCGCTGTGCAGCTGCACTGCGTTTTAAAATAAAGGCTTCAATAATCTCGAGAAAAGGAGATTTCCCATAGCGTATAGCTACGCAATACGAGAGACCGTTCTCGAAAGGGAACCAACTGTAACAGAGTCAGAGTTTATTACAGTGTTTACAAGTAGGTTGTAAGTATGTTGTAACGGTTCACATAACGTATAGAACGCAAACCATTAAGCAATGATGTAATGTCTGTGATGCAATTTTTATTACAATTATTACTGACATTAGTTGTGTTGCTTAATATTAATTATTGCTTATAGTTAAACTCAGCCTCTAAATACATTTCTCTAAAGATGGTGACAAAGGCTCAAAATACTAAATCTAAATATCTGTTAATAGCTGATGCTGGCAGAAAATCTAAATCTGAACCCTTTCTTCCATAAATCTGCATACGGGGCCAGCAATCTTTTTTTTTACAGGTAGAACAACATAGTTGTGGTCATGACTCATAAAACAGAAACACTGTCAGGACATGTAGGCCAGTAAATATCCTCAAGATCCCAAATCAGTCCTTCTTTTTGTTACAATGAACTGTTGACCACTTGTATTATTTACAAGTAATTGGCAAAGTTACTTGCCAATTCCTTCATTGATAGCAAGTATTCAAGCAAAGGCCAAACTTTTCTCTCATTACCTGTAGTCAGCACAACTTTATAACCAAATAAATTTAGATTTGTTGTTCCACCTCCAACATAGCCACAAAGGTCCCGCTGGGAACATTCTTGAAAGATATGTTGATTTTGCTCTCTGTATTTTTGACTGGCTTCCTGACTCACAAAAAATATTCCTTACTGTACAAAAATGGTTTCTTTTTAAAATATTTTTAGTTAGCACTCTCACGCGGACTCTCATGCGAATACACATTGAATAACTGGTCTTGAAAGAATTGTGATTTTTTTTTAAAAGGGTTAGCGTGACTGACAAACCGTGGGGAGCATTTGCTCAGCACTGTCTGAAGTAAACACACCTGTAAGTAATGTTTTTCTGTCCCCACTTGGGCTTCCTGTGAAAGAAATTGTAATTGGCCACATCAGGAACTCCACATCGTGGTTTCTTCATGATCTCTACTGTCTTCTGATCAATATCCCCTGTCTCTGGTAAAGCAAAAAACTTCTGCATCTTCTTCAGTGTGTCCTTCAACACCATCAGGTTACACCTGTCTTTTGGGCAGCCATAGAACTTATTTAAGTAGTGCTGTGAAAAAGTCGAAGGAGGGTACAATGAAAGATGGGAGAGAGAGAGAGAGAGAGAGAGAGAGAGAGAGAGAGAGAGAGAGAGAGAGAGAGAGAGAGAGAGAGAGAGTCAACTTAACTGGAATTGTTTACCACATTCCACATTTTCCAACTAGAATGTCAACCTATGTTCTTGTGTTTTAAATTTTCCACATATTCAGTAAACAGTAAAAAATGCTAAAAGTTAAATACTGCACAAATACTAAAATTGTGTTAATATTAGTAAAGTTCTAAGGGAAAATTACAAACAAAAAAATAGTAATATCATATTTAAAGTGTAAATCTCTTAATTGTTTCTTTTGTTAAGGAAAATTATTTTATAGGCCTGTCCGTAACAAATAATAAACTTCAGCTACTGCTAACGAAATTCGAACTCCTATAATTATTGCAGTGAAGCAAAAGTACACTCACCAGGGCCACTTCTTTGTCTGTGTGAGAAGTATCATCGCCTGGGAACTTTATGATGGGTGAGGGCGCAGCAAAAGTTAGCAGGGAAGCAAGAAACTGCACGAGGAAAACTTTAAGGACAAAATGCCTACAGCTGAAAAACTTAAAGCACGTCATTTTGGTCCGGTTCCTTGGTGTCCTTTTGTTGAAAATAAGGTGGCGAACAGGACTTTACGACGTGTTCTCCAAGCTCCACGTTTCTCCGACTGCACTGCAAATTTTCTTTCTTTTCCTCAGCGACACATCCTGCTTTCGTGGTCTGTGGAATAGGTTCTGCTTGCACACGCACTTTTCTGATGCTGGGACTTGAGCTAGGACTGCGCAGCCTCCAGATCCAAGAATTTGGGAGAGCAGTGAAATAGGAGACGCCAGCGAGAAGGAGCGAGCAGAGATGTGTGTGCGCGCACCCTGGAAACACTCAAATAAAGGCTTTAGTTGAAGATTTATGTTTAAGTTTGACAATTTGGTTTTAAACACTTCAAATTGGATTCTTAACCCTGAAATACACCGTTTACATTTTAACCAGGGTTAATAATTAACCCTTGGTTATTCTCAAGACGCAAGAGACATTGTAAGCTTACCGTTCTTATATTATGAAGTCAACGTTGTACGAATAGTCGCGATGGGCACGCACGCGACCTGTTTTAATAGTTTTAATAGTTTATTTAATAGCCTAATAATAATAATAATAATAATAATAATAATAATAATAAACTATTTAATGATAAACTGTTTTGGTACAAAAGTCGCAATTTTTACCCTCTGTCCTGAAGGGGTGTTCATACCGAAAGCGATTTACGACTTCACATTCACTGCAAATGTTTCAGCAAATCAGCATATTATGATCTCTGTCTGAACTGAAGTCTGGAGTAGCCTAATGAAGCGGAAAATTCAGCTTAGATCACAAGAATAAATGACCTTTTACAATATATTCACATAGCTATTTTAAATTGTAATACTATTTCACAATATTAGCCTATGTTTTAATGTCTTTTTTTTAATTATTAAATAAATGCAGTCTTGGTAAGCAGAAGATACTTCTTTCAAAAACATTAAACTGTAATGTTTCAAAACTTTTGATATTTTCTTATTCTGTGATCATTTTTTAAAGTTGTATAAAATCTATGAGGACTTCATGCACAAGAGTGTGTAGTACGAACCAATCATAACATTTTCAAAATATAGGCCTAGTACAACATATTTTAGATATTAATGGTTATTGTCCAGCAGTGTATTTGATTTTTTTTTTTTTTTTTTTTTTTTTTTTTTTACAGAATTAAAACCAAGAGATTAGATAAAAAATTAGACAAAGGTCAGATAAAAATGGGTTTTAGCCTACACCTGACATTTCTGTCCCCCTCACTTTCCAAAATCATGGCTAAATACGCCCCTGCCAAGTTGGCATCTTTTCAGTAGCCATGACGGCGTCCATATTCTCCTCCTCCATATTCTCCTCTCCTCCTCTTCTTATCGGATTGGTGAAATCGCACAATCTGTTGCAAGAGTTAGCGATTTACGATGACAGACACGACCTCATCGTGCATGTGACAAAATTGAGTGGTGACGACACAGGATAGACTACCAATGACAATACAGAAAGTGATTTACAGCTACTATTGGCTATATGGGGAGGCTGCAGACCTGGAGCCAGTAGATACGGCCCAGGCAGTTTTACGCCCCTGTTGTTCCTCGTGAGTCCAGTAGGGGGAGAGGAATATACGGAGAAATAATAAGCCCACAGAGGACTATTTGAAGAGTTCAGATGCAAAAGCCTCTTAAGTGCCATCTGAAATTTTCTTCTAGAATGATCATTTTTATAAAGCTTGTATATTTAAGTTAAGCAATTTCACTTAAATGACAATTAATAGGTCATTTGCATTGCCATTTAAGTGAAATTATTGAACTTAAATATACAAGCTTGATAAAAATGATCATTCTAGAAGATAATTTCAGATGGCACTTAGAGGCTTTTGCATCTGAACTCTTCATTTGTTCTTGTGAATTGAAAAAAATAAAATAATACACATAGCTGGATCAGATGGACAAAGTAATTATATATGACCTAGGCCTACAGTAGAAAAGTTATATTCACCGTAGGTTTTTATATAGGAGACTGAGTGAATATGTTGTTGTGAATTTATATAAAGTTACATTTAGATATTAACCATATTTGACCCATTAGACATACATACCGTGTAATCATATGGATCCTCGATGAAATATCTGCTGTACTATTCACTATTGGTTGTCATACAGCAACAAAAACACAATTGATTCCTTTTCTAAAATTTCAAGGGCCATTTAGAAGAAAGAGACAATATTGTTGTTCACAAAAAAAGTTATTTATTAACACTATTTATGAATTAGGATTACTCCCCTATGGCTTGCCACTCTTCTTTAACTGTTTTTCTATCCTCCTGTCAAACTGCTCCCGCTCACTGATGAAAATAAAATTAAAATGAAACAAATAAAAAAGGACATCCATGGTGAATTTGAACCTGTCACTGTGGGTGAGTGTGGGTGTGCTGTCCAGAATTGATGTCAAGTGAGTTTGGATTGCATCAATTTGCTCCTGATCTTCAATGTGCAACGGCACAGGCACTGTCTTGGTGGAACACTTAGAAAAAGTGTCAAGCCACTTTGATTTATTTTGGCCACTAATGATGGACTGTGCAGAGAAAATTGAAAATGACATTAAAAACATGTAAAACACTGTAAGAAGTTTATTTACTAGACAAGCTATTGGTTTGGAATGCAGTTTTAAAAAAAAGAGATGGGTGTTTATAGTTTATATAAGAGATATATATATATATAGAGAGAGATTTTCATTTCCTTAAGCAAGCAAACACACACCTTTATGAGATTCAAGTTAAAGAGAACTTGGTAAAGACAGAGTATGATAAAACCCACATTAAGTGCACATAAATTTTAGTCCAGATCAGTAATCTAAGAAAAAATATATTAAGATAGACCTCATTTATAAGAAACAATTCAAACCAAAACCAAAATCTACACTCTACGCTGACCAGCCAACAATAGTGCGGCTTTAGCTCTACTATTATAGGTTTGTTTAGATAGTTTGGCAGCCTCATCCATTGTTCTTTTTGCTAATGCATAATCCTAACTTAACTTTTGGTGGTGTCCCTGTACCCTTCAAATCCATTCTATTTTGTCCTGCCCCAACTCCAAGGCTCATATCCACTGGTGTCCATAAATAATGGCCAAACATTAAATTTGAAGGTGTGAACCCCATATCCTCATGGTGTTGTTATATGCCTGCATCAACTCTGGCCACATATCTTGCTTATCTCTCTACAATGTACACAGCATCCCTGCATATTCACCCTCTCTATTCTACCATTCCCTGCTGGGTGAGGTTGTTCGGCTCTTAGCTGTACCGTACAGTTGGCAAAACTCTTTCATCAATGCTGATTCAAAATTTGGGACCCTATCAGAGTGGAATTGCAAGGGACAGCCAAAAGTCTGGAAGACATGTTCCAAAAAAAAAAAAAAAACCCTAACTGTCACCTTAGCAGTTTGATCACTTTGTGGAATAGCACATGCATAACGAGTGAACAAGTCAACAATGATTAAAATATTTTGACATGAATCAGCTGGGCGCCCTAAAGTCAAAAAGTCTAGTGACACCACTTCTAAAGGGATTGATACCAAAATTGGATTAAGAGGGGCCTTATCATTCTTCCTTACCTTTCTGCAGGCCACAAACGACAACCCAGATGGAACCCTTTGACAGTCTCCTCCATCTTCGGCCAGTAAAAATGGTACCTGACCCTTGAAAGTGTCCGTGCAACCCCATCATGTGCAGATGCATTACGATAACTTTTCCATACTTCTTCCCGTCTAGAGGCTGGACAAATAATATGTAGATGTAACTTGTGGGTACTGAGGTCAATCATTCTCTTGTATAGCACACCGTCTTGAATCACGAGCTTAGAACTTAAAGTATTTGTTTCACTGTCATAGACATATTGGCTCGCTCCTTAGCTGTGGGCACACTACTTGATTCCACATACTTCCATACCTGCTGAAGTTCCTCATCTTCACCTGGGCTCTTACACCACTCGTCGATGTCTAGGGTGCCAATCGCTGGCTAACAGGCATCTTCTGTTGCCTCAACTTGTCATACCTCGATAGGAGCCATTCTGTCTACTGGGAACCTAGACAGACTATCAGCATTAGTATTATCACGCTGTTGGAAACTTTTATTCCTTCATCGAAGCAAGACCAGGAGATGTTGGGATCACGTTCAAACAGAAGTTATTCTTTATTGAGAACTTTGCTGTACGTTGCTGCAGTCATCCAGCAGATCTGACTAACGTAACTTTACATGGTATCTTATAGGCATTTCAGTGGGCTGTCCTTAAAGAGTTATCTCGAAGAGGCCTGTTGCACTTCGGTTCTTCCATGGGCTCTGCACTGGTCTGTGTGTCCTATTCTGTCCCTGTGTTGTGTGCACACTGTACAGTGTGTGAGAAAATTTGCACATTTCCATTCTCCAGTGAAACATCAGTCATAGTAGACATCATAATAGAGGATGGGTGTCTGACTGGAATATTCTGTGGTATAACATTTAAGGCTGTGAGTCTAGAGTCCCCCAAAGGAAGGCGGAGACAGTCACTTTCCTTTTGTTCTATTAAACAAAAATCAGTCTTTCATCTTTGTTGTTGTTTCTGGGGAAATTAAGCACTCACAGCCCAAATGGTTAACACATTATCAAGTTGCCCCACGAGTTTAATGAGGAGGGGAGGGGCTGCTTCAGAGTAGCAAGCAAACTGAGTAGAAGCTGAGTAACATTGTTAACTTCTCTAAAGTTCTTTTTGTTTTTCCTACACTCCTTTCCCCAATGTCCATGCTTACCACAGTAATAACAGCTGCCCTCTCTCTTAGGACATTTGCGTTTCTTTTGCTTCTCTGAGTTGACCTTAAAAGAAACTGCTGCAATTCTTACTCTCTCTTTAACATCAGAATCTCTTTCCCAAGTAGCTAACCTGTCCAAGTTGTTTTGCAGGGTTCTATTGGACCATGTTAATTCTAAGTAAGTGTACTAAGCAGTGCATTTTTATGTTCTGACAAAAGACCATGAAACCATGCGCGAACCAGGGGTCCATTATCATCTAACACCTTTTCTGAAGTGTCAGCAATCCCACTGTAAGCTGCAGCGGTCTGGCAAAATCTTTCTGTGTACTCACAAACAGTTTCACCCTTCTTCTGTACAGAACTAGTGACCGTCGACCAGTCCACTTTCGGTCCAACAATGTCTTTTAACACTCTCAGAACTCCCTCTCTCAATTCATCTTTTCTGCCATTTTGAAACTCAGACTTGTTTACAGCACTTTCAAAATCATTGAATTCTGACTCAGTCAAGATTTGTGATACCAGCTGGGTGACTTCAGCTATCATAGATATATAGCCGCATTTATCATAGAGCCGCATTTTACTGATCAACGCTCTTCTAAATTCAGAAAAATTTGTGCGGACTGAGGGTAAGCTTTTTCAGCAAGTCTCTCTAAGTCTTTAGGACCTAAAGCTGTGTTGACTGCTTGTATGGGGGTTGCAGATGGAACTGGATCAACCCCTTTCCCCCTACTCTGAGCCTTTTGTCTTGCTCCACACACTTCAACTGCATTTACATCTGTCATCAATCCAGCATTGACATTGTCCTCTATTCTATCAAAAGACTGTAAATCAGGAGCTTTTATCTGACTATTGGTTTTATGAGTCACATTTGGTTGAGGCCTTATGGCCCACCTTTTTCTTGAGACAGGACACTTGAGTGTGCAATTGTTTGTTCTGTTCTTTTAACTTAGCAATACACTGAGCTTGTTCTTGTGCAATGGATAAGCTAAATTCTCTGTGACAACAGATAATGGCTTTCACATTGTTCTTGCGAATACTTGCTCCTAGTATCTTTTTACAATCTTCAATTGACCATGTTTTCTTTGTCAAATTCAATTTGACAGACTCGGTCACTATGGAGTCCATGCGTTCTCCTAACAAAGACTTGAATTTACATTTACATTTACATTTATTCATTTAGCTGACGCTTTTATCCAAAGCGACTTACAATTGCTATATATGTCGCACGCCTCTGGAGCAATTAGGGGTTAAGTGTCTTGCTCAGGGACACATTGGTGTCTCACAGTGGATTCGAACCCGGGTCTCTCACACCAAAGGCATGTGTCTTATCCATTGCGCCACACCACCACCTGTCTGTCCATAAAGGTGTAGCTAGTCCAGCTTTCTCAGTTGTGGAAATCAGTCTAGCATTCCTTCTAACCATTTTGTGAGTTTCTTTGTTACCACACAAACACTAAAACTTCTCTGATCAACAGAGGGTACACATGTTAAGTTAACACAGATCAACTATTGTTAACCTTCCTTGCCCAGAGCAAAGGATAACACAAATTGCTAGCACTTTACACTAATCTTCCCTGCCTGAAAACAGAGGATAAATTTCATCTCTAAAAGAAAACTTTTAGAGGATAACTTAGTTAACAAAACCCTACAGCTGTTTGTTAACTTCTTCTCTGAACGGCGCAGAGGAAAAACAAAATTGTACTGGTTAGCAATGGTTCTTTGAATGGAGTGAAACTCACCAAATCTTTTGTTTGTAGAGAAAGATTCCATCTGGAAAAGTTCAGTCTTTGAGATTCTTTGTGCTTGAAGTTTCAAGATTCAGATCTTTGAGCTTGAAATTTCAAGATTCCGTCTGGAAAAATTCATTCTTTGTTGAGTTTCAGTTTCTCCATCCGGGTCACGGCACCAAATTGTTGGAAACTTTTATTCCTTCATCGAAGCAAGACCAGGAGATGTTGGGATCACGTTCAAACAGAAGTTATTCTTTATTGAGAACTTCGCTGTACGTTGCTGCAGTCATCCAACAGATCTGACTAATGTAACTTTATATGGTATCTTATAGGCATTTCAGTGGTCTGTCCTTAAAGGTGCTGACCTTACACACAGCTTTACTGTGCGTTCACACCGGACGCGAATAGCGCGTCAAATTCGCGCCTGCCGCGTTTAGTTATACGCTTGACCACTTTGTGTTAATTCGCGCGTCAAGAGCGAAATTTACGCGCGTCAGAGGCGAAAGTTTCGAAACCCGTTGGCGGCCATCTTTTTTAGATGTTTATCGAGCATTAGCGTTAGCATTAATCGAGAGAGTCACTGCTCGTATATGCTCTGGAGAGCAGAAACAGCTGCGTAGGGGACATCGTCGCTGTACTCAAGTCCACCAGACCCTCCGGAGGGTTTCAGGAGTTTCACAATTTGCTCCAGGAGCTAGGTTTGGTGGACCTAACGGTGAGGACGCTGACGAGGACAGCGTAGGCCGTATAAGGCCTCGGCCTCGAGTGGTCGCTGCCTGACGAGCCCGCGCTGTACAGCCCGGCGTGAGGTTCACCCTCGCCCGCACCCACCTAATCTGTCATTTATTTTTGTTTTGATAATAAATGGAGCCAGCCTCCAAAAGTGAAACCTGTCCTGTGATTTTTTTTCCGTTTGTATACACTAAATTATGTTTACATTAGATTAATAATGTTTCATATAATCTAGAATAGATATGGAATAAATTGCATTCAATACAAAATGAGTATCTCTCATATATTGAAATCGAGTTTTTATGTGAAAGATTTGCTGTGTTGTGCATTTTAGTCATATTACAAAATAATTTATTGAGGCCAAACATAAAATAACATTATAAACTGTCACTTCACCACGTGACAGCAGCAAGCAGGCTCCTGATTGGTTAACGCGGCGCGAATTGACGCAGAAGTTCAGATTTTTCAACTCGGGCGGCAGACGCGAATTCGCGTCAAACGCGTGAATGCACAAAAAGCACTCGCGCTATTCGCGTCCGGTGTGAACGCACCATTAGGGAAGACCACTAAATCTAATCATCTAAAGACAATAGATGCAATTACCCCCAACTGAGATAATGGTACCCCCCAAATGGTATAAACAACAAATGGTCATGAGAACTAAGACTATGTAACATTCACACATAGTTCAACTCTTAGTAGGAAGATCAAAGACTTAACAAAACCCCTTCAAGGGAAACTATGTTAAATCTAATCAGTAAATGGATGCCCTCATGTTCACCTTGAATGCCCATGTAACGAGGTATGTTGTTACGGGAAGAAGGAGGCGGGAACCGGCGAACATTCAACATTTTAATGATAAAAATAAACCAAATACAAAATGAAAGTAAAAGCCAGCAGCCCCTCACGGACGACTGCTGGCCACACAAAACAGAAATAAAACATCAACTAAAACACAGGCCTGTTCCTCTCTCGCTCTTCACTGTCGTCGCTCCCCCTTTATGCTTCCGCTCCTCCGTGAGAGATACAAGACCGGTGCGTCTCGCAGGTGTCGCTCATCAGTGTAATCATGCCACTGGCCTGCTCGCCACAGCCCAATACAGTATAGTTCACCTTAGTTTTTTATGTGATGTTATGTAAGGAAGTAGGATCAGCAGATCTAAAACATATTCTTAAATTTGTAATCCTACAACGCCCAGCTCAATATTTCACTGTGAAGTCGAAATTTGCCAGCTGGGCTACCCAGTGATCCAAGTCTTGCTTGGAGGTGGGCCACCGGATTATTATCTGTAAAGACTTACATTAAGCTCCAGTCAGATAATCTTTAAATGTCTCTGTAATGGCCCATTTTAAGGCCAAGAACTCCAACTTAAAAGAGCTATAATTGGCGTCATTCTGTTCTGCAGGATGGAGACTGCAGCTTGCATAGGCGATCACCCACTCTTGCCCATCTTTGGTCTGTGATAATACCGCCCCCCACCCCTGATGGCTAGCATCAGTATAAAGGACAAAAGGCAGGGGAAAATCAGCATAATTATGCCAAAATAGAAGTCTGTGAGAGGCATGTCTTTAATTTTTCAAACGCAGCTTGGCACTCAGCGGTCCACTCAATCCTACGATTACTCGACTTCTTGTTGGCTGAAACTCCAAGTAAAAGGGCGTTTAGCGACTGTGCTATTCAGGCAAAATTGGCAATAAACCGTCTATAATAGCCAGCCAGGCACAAGAATGCTCTCACCTCTCGAACAGTGGTAGGACCAAGACACTCTTTTACTGCCACTGTTTTACCTGGATCTGGGCTTATGCCAGTCTTGTCCACTACATGCCCCAGGAATTTCACTTGTTGTTGAAGAAACTGACACTTGTCCGCTCAAATTCAGTCCATACTGTGACAGCCGCTGGAACACCTGCTCCAAATGACGAAGATGGGTGGCAAAATCTACAGAATACACAATAGCATCATCCAAATAAACAAAAAGGAAGTCTACAATGTAGTTGATTAAGCACTGCTGCATTAATCTCTGAAATGTAGCTGTTCCATTGCAAAGGCCGAACGGCATACGCTGAAATGCGAACAGCCCCTAGGGAGTTGTAAACGCAGTCTTTGGAGATCGTCAGGATGCATCCCCACTTGCCAATAGCCACTGGCCAAATACAGGGAGCTAAAACAGTTAGGTGGTCATAGTCTCTTCTTTTTGAGGAAGTGGGAACGCGTCCTTTTGTGTAATTGCATTCAACTTCCTATCATCAACGCAAAAGCGACAAATTCCATATTTCTTCTTGACCATAACTACTGGGGCAAGATAATCCATATCTTGTGGCGACTTTGTTGGCCACACATAGCCTAGAAACCCGTCATATTGAGTACGAGCCACAATGCGTTGACATGTTGCCATGGCCTGTTGCCACACTCGCAGTTCTGCAGGGCTCAGAAACAGGAAAGACTGAGATGGGCCCTGGAAAAGGGCACTCCAACATGATGAGATAACATTCATTACAATAATTAAAGGGTTAGTGGAAAATTCATCCTTCACAATAACACCTCTTTCCTGAAGTCGGATGCCTGCCAATTCAAAGTCCAATACTGCATACCCAACGTAGGAAATGTCCAGACCATTTGCGGTTTTCAGAGTCAACAGGGACATCACCCAATTTATAGCTAGGAAAATGCTCTTCTAGCATACTCTGCCGCATTAAGTCTACATGTGACCACGTATCTAACAGGCCTATACAGGGAACATTCTGGAACATTCTGGATCAAAACATCTACCATAGGGCAGACAGCAATCAAGGAGTGCACGGTCCCTTGGTTATCAATAGGGGTAATTAACAAATGAAGATTTGAAATCCTATTCAAATCGGTCTGGCTGCTCTGAATGGATTTCGCGTGGTGGCTTATGTGACTTTCTCACGGCAAGTAAAACATA
Organism: Rutilus rutilus; assembly: GCF_951802725.1. NCBI lineage: Eukaryota > Metazoa > Chordata > Actinopteri > Cypriniformes > Leuciscidae > Rutilus > Rutilus rutilus. The sequence goes on from NC_140211.1 coordinate 24,851,337, forward strand.
AACGTCAGACGTTGTTATAGGAAACCTGCTGAAAGTCACTGCAGAAACAAGGTTGTGTTGTTGTAAAGTGCTGGATAAGCAGCCAATGACAATATAACGGAGAGATGTTTTGAAACCGAGGGAGACGACAGCACGGAATAAAGCCGCACATACCAGCCTCATACGTTTCTGCCGCTGCCTCAGAAGACGCAGTTGTCCAGCGCGGCGGCTATACATTGTCATGTGGCAACATGACAAAACAACATCTGAGGGGTATTCCAGAAAGCAGGTTATGTGACATACCCGGGTATGTTTAAGGGTAAGTAAGCGGATGACCTCAAGTTTTGGTTCCAAAAACGGAGGTAACCTTCAGGGTATAGCAACCTACTCTATAGCGCTATAGCAAGACCGAAGCGCCCGCGCCCTCAGATCACTTGGACGTGGCTGTGTACAAGAGGTAAAAACGATATAAATACTGTTCGTTTTCTCACACAAACCGCTCGTTTCGTGTCTTAGGCCATCAATGTGTACTTACGATGGGGAATTGTTTAATTTGGACTTCTCTGTGCATGCTCTTTGAGGTGGTGACCATAGACCTGCATTATATGACTGACAGACAAGAACGGTTTGACCTAAAAATATCAAAATTGAAACTACTGCGGAAAAAAAGACACCAACATCTTGGATGCCCTTGAGGTAAGCTAAAACATACCAAAATTTAATTTCAAAGTGAACTATCCCTTTAACAGTAATTTAAACAATATCATAAACCCAATAAAATAAATCAAATACATGAAGGTAAACAATAATTATTTCTGTGACTATACATACAGGGTGTCACAATATGATATGATATGATATATCTATGACTAAACAAAATATAAACTTATACAGGCAAATCTTTGCAAGCACAGACTGTATTTAGCTTAGTTCAATCAGTCTTCTTTTTATTATATAATTAGCATCAAACAAACACTATAGTTCTTATTCAGTTATTAATATTATTAAACGAAAATATTCAAAAATGATTGCACAACCACCAAATAGGTGGCGATATGCACTTAGTATGTAAATCAGCATTTAACAAAAGAAGAAGAAAGAAGCTTTGGTATGGCGCGCTTTTTCGTAGCGTCCGTTTCCATGGTGACTCGTCCATTCGTCGCTCTGTTGAGAATGTCTGGTGTGTTAACCAGTTGGATGGAAAAACTCCCAAACGCGTTTTTGGAACCAGCATACATCGAGTTTAAGCAAGGTTTGGGTTAATCAACCGAGAGTCCAGTGTATGTTTGACGGTAAGATAACCTTGCTTTCTAGAATACATACAGTCGGCATCTAGTCATAGTTGGGGGCGTGGCGAGGGTGGAGTCGGCGTGGGGGAAAACACAGCGAACATCGTGTGTATTTGAATGACAAAAATGTCTTATTGCGAGTCATTGACGCCTGCCGACCGGCAACGGTACATTGCAAAATTAACTGCAATAGATGGGTTTCCGTTTCGCGAATTACCCATTATCCTCTGCGGCGCGCCGCCATGTTGTGTGTCAAAGCTACTGTGCTGCATTAATAGAAAGCCAGTTAATATAAAGTATTTTTGACTCTTTTGTGTTGAGATAACGATGACAAATTCCTCCAAACCTGGCGACAAGGTGAAGGTTATTTACAGGGACACATTAGACGATGTTTGCAAGGCAAGATATGATGAGAAATTGAGTTATATCGATGGAAAGGATCCTTACACAATGTCGAACGAGCAGTGGCGGAGCCAGGATTTTTTCATAGGGGTGGCCAGGCAAGGGCCAGCAACCAGTCTGGGGTGGCACAGAAATCTTAATTATTTTATCATAAAAAATAATTTGACTATAATGTATTGGACTGTTTTAGTGCCTACACAACTGAATAAAGTTATTCTGTACTTAATTGTAATTGAGATAGTAGTGAATTAGGAATCATGGAATACATGAGTGATTTTTTTTGTTTGTTTTTTTATTACCCACCACCTCATGTTAAAATTAATTAAATAGTAATAAAAGGGCACACACTATAGCTAAAGTTCAACTTGCTCAGTTAGCTTGGTTCTGGTTCTCAAAATCTCTAATAGCTTGTTCTACATTGTTGCATCGTCATGGATGAGATAGATAACATGCAGATAATACTGTAGTCCAAATATTATTCAACCTTCAATACGTTTTATATAATCAATGAACTCTTCAACCAATTATGAGTTTGTCAAAAAAAATTTAACTTTCTATATTAGTTGTCAAAATAAATAATTGCAACAGTTCTATCATACCTAAATTAAAAAGGAAAACAAAAGTTCTCTTTTGAATCCCCATGTGCAAGAATGTGAACAAGGCGGAAGTCAACAGCACATCATGTAAAATGTTATGTTTTTCATAATGTAGGCTAATGTTGCCAGAATGTAAAATTAAGTTATTTTATGGATTTAAAAATTATCCATTTTTGTTTGTCCTTTACAAATTAACGCAAAATGAATGCCTATCGCACAGTGCTCACATTTATTTGGACATTAAAACATTACATATCCATTTGTGCCTTATATTGTGATCTCACATAGCAGAATATTTTAATCCAGACACATGTGACACATGTATAACAAATAGATGCATGCAGTTTTGACCGCTTTAATCGCCGTTTTGATTCTTACATGAGTTAATTGACGACAGAACTACGGCTACAGCGCGCCGCATTTGTGCGTGATGTGCGTACCGCAAGCACAGTACAACTTTCAGCCGTATGACAGGAAAGTTCGTTAGTTTTACTGACATTTGGCCTGACAACATCTCATCTTACCGAAGATAGCCAACTGAATAAGAACAATGCGCTTTTCTCAGCATCTGACAGAAGTGTCACAAGCTTTCACACACATTTTCTAAAATAAAAGTAGCATCAGAAAAAAAGAGAATTACGTTTGTTGTTGACTGCACACTATTCGACTTACTCAAAACGGTCTTGCACTGTCTGATGTTCTGCTGAAGCTCATTCGGCACTTGCACATTTCCGCACTGGTTTGGCTTGCGCCTGGCGCTGAGGTGAGGTTGGAGTGTGCGTCTGAAAAGTCTCACGTTTTTTGTGGTCTTAAAGAGACGGTTCAGCGTTTTAAAAAACGCGATTTTTGTCAATAAAAAAAGGGACAGAAACAGCAGTTGTGAGAGGGGTGGCCAAAGGGGTGGCCAAGCTTAGACCAAGGGTGGCCACGGCCACCCCTGGCCACCCCCTAGCTCCGCCCCTGCGAACGAGGACTGGTTATGTAGGCTAATCCTGCGGCGTAACCCGATATTCAGGAAATGGACATTGCCAAGTATCTCATCCACACCGTTAGTGCGTACACTTTTGACGAATTAAGAGGAAGAAAGTCTCTGGAAGCATACAATTATTTTGTTAGAATGTGCGAGTTAAAATTTTATATGGTCGCATTTGTGCGAGTGCATGGTCATGTACTACTCAGTTAAATTCACGCATGAATTCTCCTGCATTGAACTTGTTTTAGCGCCCGCCAAAGTCTTATTTGATCGGTGAGTAATGTAGATGAACTGGGCGTATGAAACTGAAAGAACGAGCAGAGGGAGAGAGAGCCGGTCGCGCGCGCGCACTTTCTCTCTCTTCGGAGCCAGGCGAAAGTGTAAACAAAACTTCACCGTCTCCAAACTAAGCGCTGTCTTGCTCTCTCCCTCGTGGAAATGTTAGTCTGGAGCCCTGCATTGGCGGTTCACATCGCTGTAGCCAGGCGGCTGATATCTGCACAGCCTTTATTATACGGTACATTTAGACTCAGTGTCAAGACAACACCATCTGGGTAAAAAAACAACAACACAACGCTCCGAACTAATTTAGTGTAGGAGAGAGATGGAGAGCAGAGGCACGGAGCGATGTGCTCCAGGTTTAGCCTTTGCCTCTGGCTCGACCAGCTGATGTGGCCACAGAGAAAGTGATGAAGGTGGACAATCGTCAGAGTGTGCTTCTGCCCAGCCAGCCAATACCTCTCAAGGGCTGTGTCGATAGTACATAGTCTGACCGCTTCAGAGTGGCTGGCAACAGGCATGCACAAACATGTCCTTAAAACAACCCTTAACGTTCATTTTCGAAACTGTGCAACTCACCGAGTGGTTAGTGATGTTCGTTGATGATTAAAAACAAATATATCGGCGCAATGTATGATTTCAATCCGTGTTATTTGCTATAGTGGAACTATTTTTTTCAGATACCTCACAACCGCGTATAAACTTCCGCTCGATAGGACTAGACCACAACTGTGCTGCGTTCCATGCTGCGTTCCAGTCCAAAACTGTCATGCCCTTCACTCGCAAACTTCCCTCCGTCTCGTTCACTCGGATGTACGTCATTGCGAGTGCCCACTACTGGCGGAAACTGCAATGGGCTGAACTGGAACGTCCTAAGCCCTTGATCACTTGGAATCAGCTGTGGAGTTGATTTATTATTTACATTTTTTTTCCTTTAAGAATTTGTTTAATGCAGCATCCAAATATTTATGTGTGTTTGGGTTGTTTTAAACAAAAAATATATATAATTAATATATCATAGAGTTGTCTGTTGTGGTGGTGATTAGATGAGATATGTGGTGACGTCACAATCGTACTGCATTGTGGGACATATAGGTGCCTGAAGTGTACATTTGAAGCAGACTCGCTCCCTCGGTCAAAATCGAGGGAACGAGGGTCTGTCCATATAAACTTCCCTCGTCCACTTCACGAAGTGGAACGCACTTCAAAATGGCGGCAGGGATTCCCCCAAGGGGAAGTGCTTAGGGAAGTTCGCAAGTGCGTGTCTAAAAGTGGACTGGAACGCAGCACCAGAGAATGTCTAATAAGGCGAGAAGTTTCACTAAGTACACTTCCGGCTTCTGAACTGGTTGCAGTTCCACTCTGATTCCATATGAGGGCGCTCACAGGACGAGTGCAGATTGAATGGAGGTCTATGGCAGTATACCCATCAAAATCCACTTTTCTCAGGATATAATTTTTTGTCTAGTAATTTGAATGTTGTATTCGAAAGGAGATGCAAAGAAATTACACATTGCTGGGTGTTAGATTTTTTAGAGTCACTTATTTGCTTAAATTTTTTTTTTTAAGTGTCAATGACGTCATACACATCGTACGACCAGAGATACTTCTTTACGGCAATCCTTCAGTCACTTTGGTGCTTTCGCGCTCTGCACTCTCTTTTCTCTCGAGGCATCGACAACACAGCTGACACAGGTAAATACACGTGCTAGACGAGTTTTTGTTTTGTTTGTTTCTGGTCCTGCTTCGGATGCCACGATGCCATCAAGCGGTATCTCTGGTCGTAATCAGTCCTTCACTGACCAATCAGCGTTCATTAGCAGAATGCTAGCGTGTTATGGGCAACAACAACTCAACCTGTAAGAAATCGAAAGGACATAAGTACTCGTTCATTCAACTTTCGACTAGGGCTGCACGATTAATCGCAATAAAACCGCACGCGATTTGGCAAAGGCTGCGATTATTTTAAGCGCAGCTTGTCAGTGGAGTGCGGCTGATCGGTAGTAAACACTGCCCCATTTGAACACCAGAGGGCGCTCTCACGCAAACACGCTAAATATGCCCCGCCGCAGAAGTACAATAACGGCGCATCATTCCAGGAAATCCCTGTCGCTGTAGCTGAATAGTCAGAAGATTGAAACGCTTTGATTAAACATGACTTATAAATGCACGACTGCCTTATTCTGTGTCAGAAGCTCATCATCTCACAGAAGGAGGAGCTCAACTGTCCTTATGAAGTGAGTTTGGAGTAAATGCATGTTATTAAATGTTGCATGTTATTAAAACGAGGTTCATAAATGATTCTCGTGTTTGGAAAGATATTTGACTCGTGTTGTTTTTTTCAAATGCACGACTGCACGTTATAAGTGACTCAAACTCACAGTGCTTTCAGATGGAGCAGCGTTTACAGAGCCGTACATCAATGACAAACTGCGCATAAAAAATAATCGCAGCCTTTGCGATTTTAAAATCGCGATAAGCGATCTCGATTTAAGTGCGATTACATGGAAATTGCGATTAATCGTGCTGCCCTACTTTCGACCTATAACCCATGTTGAACTTGCAAAACCTACACTCAAATCTGAGATTTCTCAACGTCAATCGGGTGAAAGAGACACATTTAGCCGTCTAGCCACATAGACTCCCATTCATTTTGCACTCATGGCGATCGCCCCCAGTGGAACTCTGGTGGAACTACAATCAAAATTCGGTACAATAGGACTTAATAGGGAGTGGGCAGGCTCTCCGTAGACGGGCTCTGCTACAACCAAATGTAAACAGCCCCCTTTTCCGTTTCCGGTAGCACAGTAATATCAATGAGCAATGAGTCCTCCAACAGGAACATCAACGAACATCACTAACCACTCGTGAGTTGCACAGTTTTGAAAACGAACGTTAAGGGTTGTTTTAAGGACATGTTTGTGCATGCCCGTAGCCAGCCACTCTGAAGCGGTCAAAGGCGATTCTAAACGAGTCAAAAAGTCAAGACAGGACCCATCGTCAAAATGTCTGTGTCCACCACTCTAGTTCATCCAAAACAAACCAGAAAAGAGACTCAAAGTGCTAAATACCGGAATTGTCCTTTTAATAGCAGATTTTTAACTTCGCCACTTTGGCCTAAATGTCTGCCATTCTTTTTTTATTTTATATTTTTGTTACCTGGTAAGGCTTTGTTTTTAAAATAGGGACATCAGTTTGCCTGTAATGCTCAGTTTCAACATGAAAAAGAATTGTGATAAAATCGTGAATCGTGATTTTCCTGAAAAAATCGTGATATGATATTTTTGACATATCGCCCACCTTCAATGTCATGATTTTGACAGTCTTGACAAAGTCTAATGACTCAAAGAAAAGGAAAGGTCTTCCCTCTAGTGGTGTAGTCATGAAAATACATGATGACTTTAAAAGCCTCACAACACCTTTCTAAAATGGCCTATATTTTGTAACTTAATTTGTTCATATTTTAAGAATTTATTTATTTGTTTATTTATTTAGACTGATGTTAATATATTCCATCTCGCCTGTTGTTTTTGTCCGCTCTGCTGTACTAAACAAATCAGGGCCTGCATCTCTCTCACAGCTGACAGTCTTTATGAAAACATACCACTTCCTCCCTTGTTTCCCAAAGAAAATTCAAGATCTTAATGACTAATTTGTAATATATATATATATTTTTTGTTATTTTATTAAAAAAAACAAAAAACAAACAAGTTTTTCAGCTCAACATTATGGGCAGAATGTTCTAATTTACCATAGCAGACTTAGCACAGTTAGAGTCTGACAGTCTTTTTTCTCTGCGACCTTTAAGACTGTGTAAAAGAGCTGTAATTTTGAGCTGTTTGTTGTAAGTTTTTGTGTATAGAAACTTTTATATATTTACAGTGTGTCTGATACTGCAGCGCACTAATTTGCATAACATTCATATAATTAGTAAGAAACTTTCAAGTGCAATTTTTGGATGACCACAAACTGAGTAAATAATGGTAATCTTACGATATTAACATTGATTTCAATATTTCCAAATAGAGCTGTGAGGGATTTGTTTTTAAATACATGGAGCTCATACGAATAACTAAATTAAAAATGTGGCAGCTTCATTAAAATCTCTTTGTGGATATTTTGTATTGATATTGTGATTATGATGAGACAGATAAGAAATCCACTGTAAATACAGCAGATTAAAATATATTAGCATCTATCTGCATATTTGAAATTAATAAACCTTAGTGAGTGTGCCCTCTGGTGGTAGACATAAGCCTTCACATAATTTGACGTGTCCTCAGTGGGGTATATTGAGCTTCAGTAGGCCTGCAGTTTGCCCCTGGATTTCTTCTAACTTCTCTTGACGTCTCTCTTTTCCTCCAGTGGAGGGATTAAAGTTGACAAGCAGTATATTGATGTGGGCTCTTTATAGGAGAAAGCTGGAAGACTTAGCATTGAAATCGAACAGGCTGAACGCTCTCAAAAAGGATTTCTACCGCATATCTCACCTGTCAGTTCTCCTTGCACTGAGAGGAGTTAATTTTTTATCACAGAGTGTTTGCAGATGGAAAGAGAGAGCGTTGTTCATTGGGCTGCGATATGCGAGTGTTCATCTCATTTCATGCTCAGGACCGTAAACAGAAAGAAAAGCATTTTTTCGCTTGTCTCGTTCTCTCTTCCTTTCTCTCTGTCTTCTGACTGTGCCTATACATTTGGCCTGTATTAGTGAATAGAGGTGTCCTGTTCACTCAGGGCTTTGAATGCATCTGTGCTTATTAATGCACAACAGGCATAGGGAGACTGAGATGATAAACTTTGATTTGTATGCAAATTGTTTCTTTTGTTCTGCATTTGTTGGCTGCCAGAGATCTTTTACTTATCTTGCTCTCTCCTTTTCTGTGTCTCTCTCGCTGATGCTCTCCAACCCTCCCCCCCCCGAATGCAAATGCACAACTGATTCATCTGTTGGTTGATAAAACATTTAATCAACATCCCTGGCAGAGTTTAAAACTAAATAGGCTACATTCGTAAGATGACTCTGTAGGAGTCGTAAAATCCTTTGACAAAGTGAAAACATCATATTTCACTCTGTCTGGCAGTTCTCTCTAGTTAGTTCCTCTGGGCCAGTCAGTGTGTCTGTTCCAGGGCCATCTCGCTCTCTCTTCCTCTCACATTCTCCATGTTGTCACTAGTGTAAGGGGAATGCAACATGAGGCTGGTGACTGTCCTCTTCCCCTCTTTCTCTCACATCCAGCTGGCCCTTGCTTCTCCTCTTGAACCACCAGTGTGATTCTGGACTCCAGAAGTCCCAGCTGCTTGAATCAGGCCAGTCAACAGGCCCAGTTGATGTTTGGGTACAGCAGGGTGTTGGGGATTCATTTGGGTCATGTCAGAAGATCTGTCAACACATCAGTTCATTTGGGACATGTTCTGACTGTGTTTATTTCTGCCACTGAGCTGTGACCTGTCCCTGCTACATTGGACACTTATGGTCCTGTTCCAATTTGGATGTAAAAGTGTACAAGTGCTCACAACAGAGTGAATTAATTTTTGCTTTGAATACCTTTCTAGTCATTTGTGATTAACTAGATTAAAAATATTTTTACACACAATTTCTAGTGTTTAATGTTCTGTTATGTTGGAATTTAAGTCTTTTTGCTATATAATTACATTACGCGCATGTGTGCTCTTGTTAGCGCAAGAAGTTTGAGTTAATGTTGGTAAGGTTATTAGGGTATATTTGATATACTAAAAAATGGAGAAGCTTCCTTTGTGTTTTTCGCGTACAGACAACAATGTTGCCAAAATGATTCGCGAGAACGACCAAAAACGCTGTATTATGCCAGGCCAGTAGTTAGCAATGTCACTTTGTAAAGAAACACTAATACTGTACGTGCCTATAGACCTTGTTCACAGCAGCGCCATCTTTGATTTTTAACAGGAATGAAAGTGAGGCTGCGAGGGATAGACATGCATCTCTTCAGTGCGTTGTACAGTTATTTTATGTGTTTCTGGATTGTTCTGCTTACGAAACACTGCAAATATATCTTTCCAAGGAATGCCAGTAGACAACATGAGCTGTGGCAAATCATAAGTGATAGGAGCTTTATACAGCTTTCTATAGCGGATACCGTTGGAAAAACGGTAAGTCTATCCTTCACAGCCTGCTTACATACCTGTCATGGCGCTGCTCTAAACAAGGTCTATAGACTGAACATGTAATATGCATGGTGTCACCGTTTTTTTGTTTAGTTTTTTTTTTAAATGTGCGTTTTTGTAGTTTACACAGAGACGATAACGGTATCGTTTTCAAAGACTTGCACTTTCAGCTTGCGTTTTCAGGCCCCCAAAACGCCATTGTCATGTAAACGAAGGGCCAAAACGGATAAAAAGTTTTCAACCAGGGGGTCAGGCCAACTAGGCACTCAGCAAACTTCTATGGGGGTCTCAAGATGATTTAAAATAAGACAAAAAAAGCTAAAACGGCTAAAAATCAATAGGCCTATATTTAATATTTTAATTCACCCGTTCTTCTTTACGGATTCACATTTTTGGAAAATGTATGAGGTAGAAAAGTTTCTAGACTTGGAAAAGTAATTAAAATCTAAAACACCATGGACATTTGTATACATTTTATGAATTTTAGCTATGCCAAGCTCTTGAACTCAAAAGCTCTTAAAAAGCTCTTTTTTTGTGTGTACACTGTAAAACCCAACGAGTTAGGATAATTTGCATTGAAGAAACTGGCATTTAAGTTTAGAAACTAGTAGTTACAAATAAATGTCAACTCATTTCATGTGAATTCATTAAAAAAAAGAATATTGCTTAATATTCATATAGGCCTACTATAATATTAATGTAGCCTACTTTATAGCTGAAACTTCACTTTATTGATTTTGGGGCCGTTTACACGACACTGTTTTCAACATTTGAATCAAACTCTTTCTTTACATCTTTTATGTGGCATTTATGTGTCATACAGAATTTGGAGCAACAAAGAGCCACCTCAGAGCAGCCTAAACTTATTTGTGTGAAAGATGCTTTTTCGTTAAGAAAATAGGTTGCCTAAAGGAAAGCTAATTTCTTTAAGTAGCCTACATGCCGCTACATTTACATGACACATATTATAGTGCAGTGATGGAAATACTAGGATGAATTATTGATCATAAACCCATTATCTCTAGCATAATTTATTCATGAGCGCATTAACAGACTCAAACGCTTCAGAATGATTGTTTCTCAGTTGTTGTTGCTATTTTACTCAAAAACAAATTCTGAAAGCATGATGATTTCATGGGCTTTTGTTTGATTGGCGTTTTGTACATGAAAAGGGCCCAGAACAGCATTTGTTGTATTATTTTGATTTACCGCTTTTTTCCCGCAATCTTGTAAACACTGATGGAATAACGCGTTCCATAATGACGAAGTGGGCGCGCAGAGTGTCTCCTGTGGCGTCTCTCCGTCTCAATAATAGGTCAACAGCTGTATTTAAAAAATTAATCACATTTCTTGGCAGTCGCAAAGGTTAGCACGTCGCTTTTGGAGATGCAGCCTGAGCACTCTGATCGGTGGAAACTCTCGGTGGAGATGAGCGGTCTCGGAGCTGCCTTTGATGAGACGAGCATGTAAATGATTTGTGTCTTTATAGAACCCGTGAGCGCGCTCGGCGGGCGCGTGGAAACAAGTTCGATTGATTGCTTTGCTTTGAGTTTGCAGTGAATGCATTTGCTCGAAACACAACGTGCACACATACATATCCATCACAGAGCAATCAGACCGGAAATGACATTTAGATATAGGCAACACTTCATCTAAACATTTTCATAGCCTACTGGGTGCGGATGGTGCTGTGAATGAGTTTACCGTCTCAAATAATCTATAGGCCTGTTTACCTACTGTTTACCCTTTACCAGATCCATACGAGTGGCAAAATTAAAAGATATCAAGAAGTGTGTGAACATTCAGGTAAAATATTCATGGGTAGGCTACCTTGAATTGCTTTTAGTTACTTTAAAATATTCACATATTGTTTTTCCTGATAGAGGCTGAAAGAGTGACTCCTGTTCATATTCATAATTTATTATCATATCATATAAAGATTAATTGTGTAAAGCAAAAACTATTATGTTGTAGATAAGTTTTGAGATAAATGTGATACATGTGTTAATTCAATAAAATGTGTCTCCCTAGTTTAGTTAAAATAGTTGACCTTGGCTAGTTAAAATAGCTGCAAGTGTTCAAATTTCCATTTTGAAATTAATCTTAAAGGTCCCATTGCATGAAAATTTCACTTTATGAGGTTTTTTAACCTTAATATGAGTTTCCCTAGCCTGCCTGGTCCCCCAGTGGCTAGACGTTTTGATGGGTGTAAACCAAGCCCTGGGTATTTTTGAGAAAATGAAAGCTCAGACGGGCGAATCTAGAAATCTTCCCCTTATGTCGTCATAAGGGGAATGGTTACCTCCCCTTTCTCTTCTTTGCCCGCCCATGAGAAAATGAGCTGCGCGATATTGGTTTTTCCTCAAGAGACATCATGGCTTGCAAAAGAGCGAAGCATGGCAGTTGCTCAGTGTTTGGATGTACAAATGAACACAAAGGTATTTTTTTAGTTCCTTCATCCGAGCCTCTGAAGAACCAGTGGGTTATGTGAATTTCTGATGTGTAATTGTTCAAGTTCACCTTTCAATGTTCAATACTGTTTATGCATCAGTAAATCAAGCCAGTGACTAAACGATCAACTTCACGTCGTTTCTCTTAGTAGGATGAAAATAATCGTACTTAAACTGTGATTAATATAAAGCGATCAAAGAACAATCCCTTTCCAATCGCCCAAGCTGTCAATCACACAGAGCGAGTTTATCTGGACACTTGCCAAAACTTGTTATGAAATCTATGACGCTGTTACACTGCACAACGAAGCTCTTACTGTACTTACCTCATGTTTGCATTGGTGAAATCATTAGTGAGAGTGCAGAAACTGCGTTGCAATGATAAGATCTTCATTCACGCGATCAACAGGCTGTCATCTGCTCATTGCTCATCACTGCAACCTTTTATGTGATGGGAATAGATCTAAATACTTAAACTTCTCACGATTCGTTAATCTCGATAGCTGTAATAGTAAAAGTTTTCGATAGAGTTCCACATGTAATGCTAAATATTTCATATCGTTAGCCTCATAGCATAATTGCCTAAGTAATTTTTTTTTTTTTTAAATGAATTAGGCAATTATGCTATGAGGCTAACGATATGCAAGGATGTCAGCCAATCACAGCAGTGGGCGTTTACACTGAAGTCTCACAGCAGACACGCCCCTTCAAACAGAGCATTCAAATCAGAGGCTAAAATCAGGCTAGGAAATATGCCTTTTATTTCTAAATTATAACAACTTTTGATCTAAAAAACATACTAACATTATAAGGGCACCCCAGGAAACATAATAAAATAATCCATGCAATGGGACCTTTAACAAAAGTGTTCAAATTCTTTAGATTTTTCTCTTTAATCTAGATTAAAAAAACAGTTCAGTAGTGACAATTCAATATAGATGGAGCTGAAAATCCCTATAGTCTCAATTCATTCGGTCCGAATGCAATGATATGATGTCCTACCTGCCTGTCAACATAATGTATTTCCATTCTTCCGCGCACCCTGCTTGGAGTTTCTCCAAATAAAACAAGCTTATGCTGCATTCACGTCATGTCGTAACCTTAATTACGAGATGGCAACCCGTGACGTTCTACCTGGAGGAGCTGTTAACGTCCTCAGACTCGGATTTATGCATGTTTATGTCAACACTATCATTGCTGAAATGAATCTGCAGCAGTCAGGTGGTACAAGTAAGTAAGAAAGTTTTTTTTTTTTTTATGTTCATTATTATGGTAATGTTATGTGCTTTGAGACAGAGATAATTTAACACCATCTCTCGTGACACTTTGCAGAATCTTCTGTGTATGCACACAGAAGATTCTGCAAAGTGTCACAAGGGAATTCAAGTGTTTTGAAGAAGGTGTACCTTTGGAGATGCTCTGAAGGGAGGGTGGGATCTCATGCTTTTAAAGCTAGCTTGCTATTGCTAGCCACTCCAAAATTGCCTTCCAGTATTTATTGTAAATATTTGACATCATTTATTTATTTTTGCGTCTGAATGTGTTGACCCATATTGACTTTATATAATAATATTCAACAAATAGAATATAATCCCTTGATACCAACTTTTATATTTTCATTTTATATATATATATGTATGTATGTATGTATGTATATATATATATATATATATATATATATATATATATATATATAATGTATTTTATCCTATTCAGGAATCAGTGAAAGATAATAATTTGAGTTAGAGCTGTGTTAGAAAGCTCTTTGTGTTACCAGGGATGGATGTGCTCCAGTGCTCAAAAATCTTTCTCCAAGCATGTACTGATACCGGGTTGGAAGGTGTGTATCTCTCGGCAGGGACTCTGTGCTTGTACTTGGCAATGACTACATTAATATCTACCTGACATTAATACCTACCTGGTGTTAAAGTATTCACAAATTAACTGTCTGTGTATGTTTTTTTATGTGTGATATTACATTAGTTTGCAGCACATTTATCTGTCATACAGATTAAAATGTCCTATTTTTGCTTAGTCCTGCTGTCCTTGATTGAGTGCTGTTGTAATGTGTTCAGGTAAGCACAGTTAATCAGCTTTGGTTGTGTGCTTTCAGTAGGAGCTGGATTTTATTTGATATGATTTGTATCTGTCACACAGAAGACCTTACACCAAAGAGCAGATTTTCATAAATGTATGGATTTGACTGCATATGGATTTAAATTAGTGGTTTACCCATATATATTGATAGATATACAGTGAGGAAAATAAGTATTTGAACACCCTGCTATTTTGCAAGTTCTCCCACTTAGAAATCATGGAGGGGTCTGAAATTGTCATCGTAGGTGCATGTCCACTGTGAGAGACATAATCTAAAAAAAAAAAAAATCCAGAAATCACAATGTATGATTTTTTAACTATTTATTTGTATGATACAGCTGCAAGTATTTGAACACCTGAGAAAATCAATGTTAATATTTGGTACAGTAGCCTTTGTTTGCAATTACAGAGGTCAAACGTTTCCTGTAGTTTTTCACCAGGTTTGCACACACTGCAGGAGGGATTTTGGCCCACTCCTCCACACAGATCTTCTCTAGATCAGTCAGGTTTCTGGGCTGTCGCTGAGAAACACGGAGTTTGAGCTCCCTCCAAAGATTCTCTTTTGGGTTTAGGTCTGGAGACTGGCTAGGCCACGCCAGAACCTTGATATGCTTCTTACAGAGCCACTCCTTGGTTATCCTGGCTGTGTGCTTCGGGTCATTGTCATGTTGGAAGACCCAGCCTCGACCCATCTTCAATGCTCTAACTGAGGGAAGGAGGTTGTTCCCCAAAATCTTGCAATACATGGCCCCGGTCATCCTCTCCTTAATACAGTGCAGTCGCCCTGTCCCATGTGCAGAAAAACACCCCCAAAGCATGATGCTACCACCCCCATGCTTCACAGTAGGGATGGTGTTCTTGGGATGGTACTCATCATTCTTCTTCCTCCAAACACATTTAGTGGAATTATGACCAAAAAGTTCTATTTTGGTCTCATCTGACCACATGACTTTCTCCCATGACTCCTCTGGATCATCCAAATGGTCATTGGCAAACTTAAGACGGGCCTTGACGTGCTGGTTTAAGCAGGGGAACCTTCCGTGCCATGCATGATTTCAAACCATAACGTCTTAGTGTATTACCAACAGTAACCTTGGAAACGGTGGTCCCAGCTCTTTTCAGGTCATTGACCAGCTTCTCCCGTGTAGTTCTGGGCTGATTTCTCACCTTTCTTAGGATCATTGAGACCCCACAAGGTGAGATCTTGCATGGAGCCCCAGTCCGAGGGAGATTGACAGTCATGTTTAGCTTCTTCCATTTTCTAATGATTGCTCCAACAGTGGACCTTTTTTCACCAAGCTGCTTGGCAATTTCCCCGTAGCTCTTTCCAGCCTTGTGGAGGTGTACAATTTTGTCTCTAGTGTCTTTGGACAGCTCTTTGGTCTTGGCCATGTTAGTAGTTGGATTCTTACTGATTGTATGGGGTGGACAGGTGTCTTTATGCAGCTAACGACCTCAAACAGGTGCATCTAATTTAGGATAATAAATGGAGTGGAGGTGGACATTTTAAAGGCAGACTAACAGGTCTTTGAGGGTCAGAATTCTAGCTGATAGACAGGTGTTCAAATACTTATTTGCAGCTGTATCATACAAATAAATAGTTAAAAAATCATATATTGTGAATCAAAAATCTTTTTTTAGATTATGTCTCTCACAGTGGACATGCACCTACCATGACAATTTCAGACCCCTCCATGATTT